>NC_091991.1:140399241-140750884 GCF_044704955.1 Pristiophorus japonicus | reverse complement strand
CCAATAGAACAGAACACTACACTGTATAAATGTTCCTTGAAAACAATTCACCATTACAGGCAATAAATAGCAATTTAACTTAATTTTTTTTCTTTTTAATTGATCCAATGCATAGTGCTCTGAAGAAATCTACACCAACAAACTTGGACACCTGTAAAACAGAAAACTCTAGCAAGTGGTGGTTGAGTCAAACAGAGCTGCACCATTTCTATCTAGCTTATCCTGAAACCAGTATTGGTTTGAATTTACCTCACCTCCGCAAAAAAAGTGTCAGAGTGCCCACTATGTAGGTCCACCCACTCCCCACCATCATGTGCCTATGTTTCAAATACTGCTGTTCTGTCTGTACATATTCCAAGTTGTTGCCTGAAGAAAATATAGCTTTAATTAAGCCTGCTGAACACAGGATTACTTTTTTAATGGATAGAACAGAATACTGAAACAAACCTAAACTCTCTAGCTGCCTTAAATCTCTGGAATGCACCGCATTAAAAATTTTTTCTAATGACCATCATTACCGTGTCAATACTAAAAGTATTCTTGCAAAGGCATTCAGTGGAAGATACTTTTCTATGCACTTTGAATCTAAGCATACACCAGACCAACTTGAAGTCCTGCAGCTATCCACTTGGCCCCGGTACTGCTGCCGCTGAAACAAGCCCTTTCCATTTGTCAGTCTCAAAGGTACGTAGCAGATTTCAACCAGTCTCCTTGCCCCAAAATAATAGGGTGCAAGTAATCCTTAAACAAGAGCAAATGCTGAGTTGGCCATCCAGCCTAGCAGCTTCTACAGCATGGCTGTTCCCTCTAATGTTTACTGCAGCACCACCGCAGCATTAGCTTCATTCAACTGTGCTTTGTAGCAGAGCTCACTGCAATTTGCGCTGCATGCTGGAAGTCTCACCATGGATTTTGTTGCTATCTGTATTTGAAGAAAAAAAATATTCAGTAATCATCAATATTAAGGATGGCTTTTTGGGAGGGGAAAAAAGGGTTGAGAGTGGATTTTGAGCTCATCGAGGTGCTGAAAAAACAGAACAGTTTTCCACCCAATGTTAGTCCTGAGCAAGCCAAACAAACACAGCTCCTTCCAACTGACCAAAGGTATCCTGAACTAAATTTCAGAAGCACATCCACCCCTATAAAATGGGGCATTTATATTTCTTACACCAGTCATCCTTCCTAGAACCTCAATTAATAGGCAGTTACATGCTGTGGATTGTTGTTCAGATGGAGCAAGACCAAGAGTACCCACGCTAATCACGCAGGACCTTACAGCCAGCAGAGACGGAGGTGCTCATTCCTTCATTCTTTGATAACCAGCATTTAAATCTTGTGTTCAAGGAAAGCTTCATTCAAATTGAATTAAATTTCAAGGTTCTATTATTCCTGTCAGTTGACACTGCACAAAAACAAATCATCTTGAGCAAGTCAGTATTGGTGCGTACTTCTAAATGTAAATAGAGACAAATAATTAACATTGACAGATTTTCTTCGAGGGGTTAATTTAAAAGTATGAATTTTTGTTAAAGCTAATCAATCACACCGCCAGTCCAATTCATATCACACCTTCCACATCAGCTACACTATCTGATGCCACAATGAATCTATTTTTACTGCAATGTTTTCTCTCACTTTCTCCTGTCCTGAAGCCACTATCGCCTTGCTGGAGGTACAGTTCCACGGGCAGTAGTTGCCCTTGTAGTTCTTCGGCTAAGTGTCATTATTACATGTGAGCCTGGACATTAGCAAGCTATTTGATCATGCAGGGCCATCATAATTGACCACAGGCCTATCTTCACCCAACATCTGCAGGATGGATTGGACAGGGATCAGAGTGAGAATGCTGGCCAACCTTCCCTTCCCTCATCCAGGATTTCACCTGCATTCCAGCCAAGAATCAGCACATCTCTTGCTCCTCGTGAATAATGAAATTGGTTTGGACTGGAAGGGAGAGTGTGCAGAATGTGTAGTCTGCTCACATCAAAAATGATGAACCAGACTGATTAAGAAAGAGTGTTGCTTGGTTTTAAATTTTAACACAACCCTCCCTTCCTCTCCACCGCCCTCCCCCCCCCACATTTCTTCACCCCAAAATAATGTAGGCAGATTGCGATAGTATGGAACATTAAGTATTGCATTGCAACATTACCAAATAAAGAATACTGCAACTTCCTTGTGTCTTTCTTGAATATTTTTTATTTGAAGATGGAATGCTGGACAATATGTAACCCAACAGTGTGAGGGAGATGAATTAACATGTATAGTGGGAATAATAACCTTAATGGGCTTTTAATTATGTTAAATTAACTTCTCACAAATTTGGGATCAGTAACGCCTGCAAGTCGGTTCCAATAACGATATTCATTTAAAGGTATTCAATACACCCAAAAAATCCTAAGAATATTGAAGCTAATCTTTCATTTTCAAAAGCAGTATTGATCGTATTTTAAAACTTTACCTGAAATATGCAAAAAACAATTTGTTTTGAATTATAAAAGACCAGACTTTAAATACATATGTACCAGCTCCTGTCAACCCATGGCAATATCTTTACAAATGTACAAGTACTAATTTAGAGGGGGAAAAAAAGTAATGTGTTGCTGCTAGAACAGTGGTTTTTAAACCCTTTTAACACATCCCTCAAACAACCTTTATAGTTGTGGCTCACCAATGAGAAGCATTGGGAATGAGAAGCAGGAATGTTGCTCTGTTTTAGATTTTAACACAACCTTCCCTTCCTATCCACTACCACAAAATAATGTAGGCAGATTGCGATAGTATGGAACATTAAGCACATTACCACAGTGATTACACTCCAACAGTACTTCATTGGCTGTAATGCGCTTTGAGATGTTCAGTGGCCGTGAAAGGCGCTATATAAGTCTTTTTTATTCCTCTAAAATATTTTGTTTCTCAGTGGTTCAATCCAAGCATTCTATTTAAAAATAGACATGTTAACAAGACCTTTGACATTAGATTTGGGTTAAACAGTACAGTACTTGCAACAGTTCTTTTCCAGCCGTATCATTATATTCAAGATTCCTGCTGATTTACTTACAGAAATGCAACTTGCATTGTGTGAAACTTCAATGCAAATGACCCCCAGGTCAAGTACAGTGACAGACACAATCGTGCTCCCATTATATTCATCCTGAACCGCACATTCCCCGAGATATGGCTCAGCTAACAGGTTAAACACAAACATGCCACAGTTCTCTCAACCAGACTTTTATCAAAATGGAGGTTCTAGTGTGCTAGCAGGAGCACCATTTCAAATTTTTAAAAAAATGATTAAATTATCAGTGTTGGTGGTACAAATTTAATATTGTAATTTTAATGCGAGTATTAGCAAAATAAGCAATACAGTTCCTTTTCTGGAAGCTGACTGTCACTCATAACTAATGGAATATAATTTAAAGAGCAAGACAAGATAACAAACCAGATCTCAAAGCTATAATTGTTATCTCTCAATAGCCAGACTTTGCCTCTTAAAATTCTCTGCACATTGACACATAACTTCCAAAGTCAGACTGTTGGTAAAATAAGAAAAAATACAAGCATTTAAAAAGAAAACGTGACACAAAGAAATGAAATATGTTACTTTTGTACACAAACTGAGTGTCAGTAAAATTAAAGTTAAACTTGACGATATCACATTTAGCTATCTGGTATCCTGGTGGGATACATACAGTGGGAAGACACACAAGTCACACGCTGTATTACCTTGGAGAGACTGCTGTATGTGGGTGGGCAAAACTGCATGTGGAAGCTGCACTGTATGATGAGGGGTTGTGTGTAAGCCAGCAAAAATACCTAGAGGAAGGGAGAGAGAGAAAAGAGCCGATCGGTGAGAGTGGACAGCCACATCTTTGACCGCTACAGCATGCAGTTTAACGACTAGTTATTTCAGCACAGCCATCTGCAATAATAAGCACACTCACTGGCTTAAAAGTGATTTGATGCCATTGACACTGCACAGCACATCAGTGACTGGTCAATATCAAAAATGTTACAATAGACAAACTCCATGATCAATTTACTATGTTTTAAGCACATAATGTGGAGATGCAGCTGAGAAAAAGTTCAAAATGAGATGACAGCGGAAAGCATTAAAGGACAATCAACGCATCAACCACCAAATAAAATATATATTAAGGATGTTATTTTAAAACTATTTTCCCCATTGTTCTCCACTGCATTTCCACATTACTTGCTTAAAACATAGTAAATTGATCATGGAGTTTGTCTATTGTAACATTTTGGACAATATATAAAGAAATACAATTTCAGCTTCTTACTCCCCATACACGTCAAACACGTTGATAAGAGGATTTTTCCCCCAGACTCTAACTGCTAGTCATGTTTGCTTAGGCTATCAAGTGTCACTATTGTAAATATTAACAAATTACAAAATGTACAAGATGATGCTTAAGCTTACTCACACAATAGCATTTTCTATGTTTAATATTATTCATCAGAGACCTGTTAGTCTCTGAGGAGCTCTGGATTTAAGTTCAATAGGGATTCTCTGAACCATCACCATCAGCTAAAGAGACAAGTTAGCAGACTACAATTCCTAGCATCCATTGCTACCTATAACTGCCAGAAATGTTATCTATGATTGACAGAATGACTGGTCAGTCACAGAGCATGGCAGGCTATGCTGTTTGTAAATCCCAACCCCTCCTTTAGGTCTACCAGGAAAGTACATTTTGGAAGTATTTATAGTATGTATAAAATCATCAAAAAAGATAAGAACTTTGGAATCTTATCTCAAGTAATGAACAGGAACTTGATGCAACTTGCTGTATTAAAGTCGTCGTTTATTTTGTAAATGTAAATGTTGTATGCGCCATAAGTGAAACTCTGCACGTAGAAATTAGTACTTGTGAATTATTTTTATAAATTTTAAATGGTTACAACAAAATGTCTCATTTGTTTGAGAATTTAAAAATAGCAGAAATAATGGTAAACATTGAAAGCACATTTCATTCACATTTGGAAGGAGCTTTTAAATGGAAGTTATTAATTTAAACACATTTATTTAAGGAAAACTGTTCCGTAACACTAAATGTTATGCCACTATGTTTCTTAAATTGGGAATGTGCAATGTCGATGGCATCAAATCACTTTTCTTCAGTCAAATTGCAGCAGAGCCATTGCAAGAACACCTGACTTCGACACTCAAAGATGAGGGATGGAATTTAATTTTAAAAATGTTACAAGTAGCCCCTGACCCAGGGAGCAGCCTCTTTCCCTTTCTGGGTTGGGAGGGGCCAGGTCCCCTTCCCAAAGCCATCAAACTTCGGTGAGATTTTCCAGGCATTCCAGCATGGGAGCACCTTTAATGCAACTCCAACTTGCCAAAGGCCCACTACCCATGGCCTCTCCCCTAATCTCATGAACTTTGGCACATCACTTATGTCAGGATGTGCCTCCACCGTCATGGATTTTCAGATCCAAGAACTGTTCAGGATATTGACAGTCTCTTAACTGATCTCTGTACTTATTCACTCAGTGGTTGCTTAACAGTCGAAGCCTCTTAATTGACCTCTACATTACTCGAAAGTTTACTTAACAGCAATGAAACTCAGTAACCAGACTCCGTAACATTAAAGGAACATTCACCTGTGCTTTAGCAGAAGAATAATACACTGTATTTTACACGGTATAATGCTCCTGTCCTTAAAACAGCACATTCTCTGACTTACTGTAAGCAATGCCAAGACAAATTTGCTCGAAATACATTAAAATTATACGTCAAAATGCCTTAACATCACACTTCAAAGTGTGACACTTTGTTGCAGATACAAAACAATCTTTTCTAAATACAGGAAGCCAGTCATTTTGTGATTGGGTCTTCTGACCTGGCGCCAAAATCTACAAGCAGTTATGATTTCCGTCTGATTGACCTGCAATTTACAAGCTGCTAGTTACCTAGTTTTGTCTATAAGAATGACTTAAATAGTGGCCTTCTAGGGACAGCCCAGGTTAGTGGCCCAACAACACAGCCATACCCTGGGCCATAGCCTGTGAGCAACATTACAAGAGATCCATTAGTTTATATATTAAAACCACTGAAAAAAAAAAATCAGAATTGTAAATTACTTTGAGATAACTGATGATGAAATACCCTATTCGCGGTTCTGAGATTTTTGATCAAAGATAATGTATGGTATTTTCTTGGTCAGATGCATAACAAAATGTGGGGGAATCTAACTGTTCAATACTGGTCAGTCATTGGCAATGAAGAAATGGCCATCATTGGAATCAAAGATCCTGAAAGACAGGAGTCTGGTGCAGTTAGTTGAAACCAATCAACTGGCTCAAACCAGCTCCATTACTTTCAGTAGAAGACTAAACACTCCCTTCTAGTAGGCCACAATAAGATATTTAATCACATTTAAGTCATTGCTAACTATTTTGTTTGAATATTGAAATTGTGTTTCACCACTAAAAGTAATGGCTCCAATCCAAGTCTTACATGTGAAGTGTGCAATCAAGTGTTTTATCTATAATGCTGAAAAGATGCTTTAGTGTGTCTGGTGGAGCAAACATTTTTGGAATTGGGTGGAAAGATCAATTTACAATATCTTTGCTTACATGATTGTCCAAATCTGAGTATTTCTGTGCATTAGTTTTATCACAATAAGTCTACTGTAACATCTCCAGCAAGGTATCTTCAATAGGAAATGCTATAACTACAAAGAATTTGGTCTAACATTCCTTTGCCATTAAGTATGTGATATCATTGGGGAGAAATGGCTGGGAATTACTGATTCTAACAGTTTGCAGGAGATTAATCAACAATGATATCATCACAAAAGCACACTTGATTTTATCAAACTTCTGGTTCAACTAAATCAATTTGTTCAATTAAGTCATCAGCACTTGCCTTCAATACTATAATATCCTCCAAACAAAAAACAACAAATTTTAAACAAAATAATTTTTATTATTTCTTGACACACTCACTAAATTTTTGAAGTGAACAATATTTCTGAGCTCTCACTTTTGTAAATGCTGTCAAAGAATTGTGTTGCATCAGATTTCAACCAACCAGGTGGATGCCTGATTCACCCTACACAATTTCCAGAATGTACGACTTACTATGTGCAAGGCCATGGTGGAATGTCCCTGGGGCAGGTCCCGTAACTATTGCATCTGTCGATACAGCCGATTTTGGAGTAGAGTCTGAGCTTAATGTTAAAACCGTAGGGAATGTAAAGTGCATAGGAACAATGCTTGGCATCATCCCGAGTGAGGCTTGGCTCAGCGTGGCTGAAGTTATTTTCTGGTTTGCTGTATTAAAGGAAGGTGATAGAAGACTCAACGATGGAGAGCTGGCAAGTAACGCTGCTCCCGTGGTAGCCTGTAGAGACTAAGACATAAAATATCAACATAAATGCCCATTTTAGGTCAGTATTTAAAATCTTAATTCACTTAAAGCAGCATTTTAACCTGAATTACATACCATTTATTTTCGAAATGTGAAAACCCCTGCAGCACAAGCATACTTTATTTTGTATAATTGCTGAGACAGTGCAATAAATGTTAATACTTCTGATTAAGCAATGTAGAGAACAAAATTATTAAACAATTAGGTCTATATTTTAAATAGTTCAATAAGTAAATGCTATTTCCTTTCATTAATGAAAACGTTTTACGAGTGTAGCCATTTTACATATTATTTCATTTCAGATAGCACAGATCCACATTAGAGCTGCAGACCTGCATCAACTCCAGAATGAGTTTAGATTAGGCACTTGCAATTGTTGGATCCAAATTTATCCCAGAATGTATTTGTTAATTCAGATTGGGATTTAATTCCTTCAAGCAAAATAATTATGGTTGGTTTCCCATAGGATCATAACAATAGATGCCTAGCAACAACCCGAGATCAAGGGATATGAGGATAGGGTGGAAGAGTGGAGTTGAGGTTGAAGATCAGCCATAATCTTATTAAATGGTGGAGCAGGCTCGACGGGCCACATGGCCTGCTCCTGCTTTTCTAAGCATTCACTAGTGTGCACAAGGAGCAAGTATCCTGTTCCTGAAGGCACCACTTTATACAATGTCTCAGCCACAGAAGGGCAATCTTTCTTTAAATACATTTCCCACAGGTATGATAGCAAAGCAACCTGTCAAGAGTTTGGTGGGCATTACTCCTATTGTTTTGCAGAATCGGATAGGATAAGGTTTTCACCTATTTTGCCATTGATGCTTAAAGTTAATGAAACTTTCTCACAGCACCATGAATTTAAGTCATATATGGAGAACAGTGCGGGGTGAGGAAAGACTGCCCAGCTGAGTTAATTCAACAGTGTTGCTGTGAACCAGACAAGAGAAATTAAGCTTTTTTAAGTAGGGAAAAAAGGCTGAGTAGGAGAGCTGAGCTTGAGGAACCTGAAGTTTTACAAACAGGATTTCCAAAGGCTCAGGTATCCCCCAAGGCCAATTACATGGTCTTTTGTTTAAATTTCTCAATGGCAAGTTGTGAAGCTGAGGTCAATAAATCAGGTAATTTGTAGCTTGGACAACATAACCATGAAAGCTGATTGTTTGTTGTACAAACCCAACTAGGTCACTAACGTCCTTCAGGGAAGGAACCCTGCAAGCCCATCACATGAGTCTGGTCCACACTCCATGGTTGAATGCTCTCTGAAGTGACCTTACAAGCCCCTCAGTTGTACAAACAATTGCTATTCAAGATGAAAGTCCAACACCACCTTCTCAGGGCAATAAATGTGACTTTGCCATTGTTGTCCACATCATGAAAAAAAGGTTTAAAAATATGTCTGAAAATCAGCTCACCGAAGCACAGTATTTAGACTAAACCTCTATCGTGCCACAGTAACCCTTTACCAATGCATAGCTTAGCGAATACTTGTCTGAAGTGTTGAGTCCAGCATTATTAAATTGTTATGTATGCAACCCTGTGTAACCAGTATTATACAGCCACCAGAGGGCGTACCTGTTGGAGTCCCAGGGGATCCCAGCATCCCTTGGGAGCACTGTATATAAGCAGGCCTCCCATGCTGTACGGGCACTCTGGAGTTAGAATAAAGGAACTAAGGTCACACTTACTCACGTCCACAGTACTCAGTTACATTACTTTATGATGACTGGCGACGAGATAATGAACCATCATGCGAAAATGCAGAGAACTGTTGGTATCCTGGAGAAATTCTCAGAAGGGGACGATTGGGAGGCCTTCGTGGAGAGACTCGACCAATACTTCGTGGCCAACGAGCTGGAAAGGGACGAGAACGCTGCCAAACGAAGAGCGATCCTCCTCACTGTCTGTGGGGCAACAACTTATGGCCTCATGAAGAATCTTCTCGCTCCGGTGAAACCAACAGCCAAATCATAAGAAGAACTGTGCACGCTGGTCCGGGAGCACCTAAATCTGAAGGAGAGCGTTCTGATGGCAAGGAATCGATTTTACACACGTCAACGGTCTGAAGGCCAGGAAGTGGCGAGCTACGTCACCGAACTAAGGCGCCTTGCAGGACATTTGCGAATTTGATGGATGCCTGGAGCAAATGCTTAGAGTCTTTTTCGTGCTTGGCATTGGTCATGAGGTTATCTTTTGCAAACTATTGACTGTTGAAACACCGAACCTGAGCAAAGCCATAACGATAGCCCAGGCATTTACGTCCACCAGCGATAACACCAAACAAATTTCGCAGCATAGAGGTTTTGGAAAGTACTGTACACAAAGTAACATCATTTTCAGGCAGGAATGCATATGGCAGAACGTAGATGCCTGCAGCTGCACGACCTTAGATGACCCAGAGTCGGCCATCAAGTGTTAATGCGAGGCAATTGACACCTTGTTGGCGCTTTGGAGGCGATTACTGAATCCATCAATGCCGCTTCAAACACAATGCGTGCAAAGGCTGTGGAATAATGGGATACCTCCAGCGAGTGTGCAGACGAGCTGCAAACCCTGCAAACCACCATGTTGCAGAGGAAGTCTGATCCATGGCAGATCAAACTGAACTGGAGTCTCAAACCGAGGAGGCAGAAGTGTACGGGGTACACATCTTCACCACGAAATGTCCACTGATCATGTTAAAAGTCGAATTGAACGGAATTCCAGTATCCATGGAACTGGACACGGGTGCGAATCAGTCTATCATGAGCAAAAAGGCCTTCGACAGACTGTGGCGCAACAAGGCACCCAGGCCCAAGCTGAGCCCTATTCATACCAAGCTGAGAACTTACACTAAAGAACTTGGCAGCGCAGCAGTAAAAGTCTCCTATGATGGAGCAGTGCACAAACTCCCACTATGGATTGTACCAGGAGATGGCCCCACACTGTTCGGCAGAAGCTGGCTGGGAAAAATCTGCTGGAACTGGGATGACATCCGAGCGCTCTCGTCTATCGATGACGCCTCATGCACCCAGGTTCTGAGCAAGTCTCCGTCGTTATTTGAGCCAGACATCGGATGTTTCTCGGGGACAAAGGTGCATCCACCTGGTTCCCGGTACACGACCTATCCACCACAAGGCACAGGCGGTGTCATATATGATGCGAGAGAAAGTGGAGATCGGGCTGCAACGTGAAGGCATCATCGCGCCGGTGGAGTTCAACGAGTGGGCCAGTCCGATTGTTCTGGTCCTCAAGGACGATGTGCGGATTATAAAGTAACGATTAACCATTTTTTGCTGCAGGACCAGTACCCGCTACCCAAGGCAGACAACCAATTTGCGACGCTGGCAGGAGAGAAGACGTTCACCAAGTTGGACCTGACCTCGGCCTACATGACGCAGGAGTTGGTGGAATCTTCGAAAGGCCTCACCTGCATCAACATGCAAAAGGTCTGTTCATCCACAATAGATGCCCGTTTGGGATTCGATCGGTTGCGGCTATTTCTCAAAGGAACACGGAGAGCCTGCTAAAGTCGGTTCCGCGCATCGTCGTTTTCCAGGACGACATATTGATCACAGGTCGGGACACCATCGAACACTTGCAGAACCTGGAAGAGATTCTAAGTCGGCGAGATCATGTGGGACTCTGGTTGAAACACTCTGTGTTTTCCTGGCGCCAGAGGTCGAGTTCTTAGGGAGAAGAATCGCGGCAGACGGCATCAGACCCAACGACGCCGGGCAAAACCACGCGATTACCCCATAAAAGACAGTCTGCCTGTATGGACATTTCGTGTTTGCACCCCTGGAAAGACTTGATCTCTTCATGCATCTCCGCTGGGGTGCTGGACCAGCTCCCATGGAGGACACAGTTTTTTTTTTACAAGGGACAGTAAAGGGTCCTGGTTGGTCCAGGTCCTGATCTGGCGGGCCGTAACAGGTGACTTTTCGTTTTCAAATGCATCCATCACCAAGAGCAAGTCTGCAGGCCATCAAGAACTCGCCGAGACCACAGAACGTGATGGAGCTGCGGTCGTTTCTGGGACTCCTCAATTATTTTCTACCTGGGTTAAGCACCTTGCTAGAACCTCTACATGTGTTGCTACGCAAGGAAGATGACTGATATGGGGGAAATCACAAGAGGCTGCTTTTGAGAAAGCCAGAAAACTGTTATGTTCCAACAAACTACTTGTTCTGTATGACCCATGTAAACGTTTAGTGCTAGCTTGCGATGCGTCTTCGTACAGGGTCGGGTGTGTGTTACAACAAGCAAACGAATCGGGAACATTACAACCAGTCGCCTATGCGTCCAGGAGTTTGTCCAAGGCCAAAAGAGCCTACAGCATGATTGAAAAAGAAGCTCTGCCGTGCGTTTACGGAGTAAAAAAAAAAATGCACCAGTATCAGTTTGGTCTCAAGTTTGAGTTAGAAACTGACCATAAGCTGCTCATCGCTATTCTCAGAGAGCAAAGGAATTAATACCAATGCCTCTGCTCGCGTCCAAAGATGGGCGCTCACGCTATCTATGTAATAACTATGTAATCCGCCACAGACCAGGCACAGAGAACTGCGCTGATGCTCTCAGTTGGCTACCATTGCCCACCACCGGGGTGGAAATGGCACAGCCTGCAGACTTGCTCTTGGTGATGGATGCATTTGAAAACGGAAAGTCACCCGTTACGGCCCGCCAGATCAGGACCTGGACCAACCAGGACCCTTTACTGTCTCTTGTAAAAAAAACTGTGTCCTCCATGGGAGCTGGTCCAGCACCCCAGCGGAGATGCATGAAGAGATCAAGCCTTTCCAGGGGTGCAAACACGAAATGTCCATACAGGCAGACTGTCTTTCATGGGGTAATTGCGTGGTTTTGCCCAAGAAGGGCTGGGAAATATTCATACGCGACCTACACAGTACCCACCCAGGCATAGTAATGATGAAAGCTATAGCCAGATCCTATGCGTGGAGGCCTGGCATCGACTCAGATTTGGAGTCTTGCGTGCGCCAATGCAAAACTTGCTCTCAACTGAGCAATGCCCCCAGGGAGGCACTGCTAAGTTTGTGGTTATGGCCCTCCAAACCGTGGTCAAGGATCCACGTTGACTTTGCTGGCCCGTTTCTAGGCAAAATGTTTTTGGTTGTTGTGGATATTTATTCAAAATGGATTGAGTGTGTAATAATGTCTGTAAGCATGTCCACTGCTACCATAGAAAGCTTATGAGCCATGTTTACCACGCACGGCCTGCCTGATGTCCTTGACAGCGACAATGGGCCGTGCTTCACTAGTGCTGAATTCAAGGAATTCATGACCCGCAATGGGATCAAGCACGTCACATCGGCCCCGTTCAAGCCCGCATCTAACGACCAGGCAGAACGGGCAGTCCAAACCATCAAGCAAAGCTTGAAACGTGTGTCGGAAGGATCCCTGCAGCCCCGCCTGCCCAGTGTCCTGCTCAGCTACCGTACCAGACCCCACTCGCTCAGCGGGGCTCCCCAGCTGAGCTGCTCATGAAAAGGGCGCTTAAAACAAGGCTCTCTCTTGTCCACCCTGATCACGTCGAGGACAGGCGGCATCAACAAAGCATGTACCATGATCGTGCAAATTTGTCACGCAATATTGAAGTCAGTGACCCTGTATTTGTACTCAACTATGGACATGGTCCCAAATGGCTTGTTGGCACTGTCATAGCCAAAGAAGGGAGTAGGGTGTTTCAGGTCAAACTCACAAATGGACTAACTTGCAGAAAGCATTGGACCAACCAAACTGCAATTCACAGTCAGCCACGAGCAACCCGAAGAGGACACCACCAACTTCGACCCTCCGACACACACACACACGTGGCAACCGACATCACGGTTGACCACGAAGCTGAACTCACCATCCCCAGCAGCCCAGCAAGTCCAGCTGCACAGCAGCCCAGCGAAGAACCAACCAACTCACCTACATCTGCATTTGTACTGAGACGATCGACTAGGGAGCAAAAATCTCCAGATTGTCTCACCCTGTAAATAAGTGTACTATTACTTTGGGAGGGAGAGATGTTATGTATGCAATCCTATGTAACCAGTATTATACAGCCACCAAAGGGCGTACCTGTTGGGAGTCCCAAGGGATCCCAGCATCCCTTGGGAGCACTGTATATAAAGCAGGCCTTGCATGCTGTACAGGCACTCTGGAGTTAGAATAAAGGAACTAAGATCACACTTACTCACGTCTACAGTACTCAGTTACATTACTTTATTATGAACATAATAAAAATAAAATAGAATGGAGCTTGGTAGGGTAATCCCTTGCAACAATGTCCTTGGTGTCTTTGCATTGGTTTCAGCACAAAAACTGGCTGGTGTGACAGCTTGATTACATTTGATTTTTCATTGGGAAATGCAAGGGAAAGGAGAAAAATGACTGCCTTACCCTTTAGTATTCTTAAAAAGATTTTCCAGTGAGAACATTGCTGCTAACCAACATTTTTTGCATCTTTTAGGTTAATTGGGTTACACGATTCAACAACATTTTGAAAGGCAAAGCTAACTTTACTTGTATGTGACAAAAATCCTAAACATGTATCTGCGCCTCATTCAGGTAGAACAGCAGCAACAACTTGCCTTTATATAATGTAGTAAAACGTCCCAAGATGTTTCACAGGAGCGAATTATCAAACAAAATTTGACACCGAGCCACAGATATTAAAACAGATGACCAAAAGCTTGGTCAAAGGGGTAGAGTTTAAGGAGCGTCTTAAAAAGAGAGAGGTAGAGAGACAGAGAGGTAACGGGAAGGAATTCCAGAGTTTAGGCCCTCGGCAGCTGAAGGCACGGCCATCAATGGTGGAACGATTAAAATCGGGGATGCGCAAGAGGCCAGAATTGGAGGAGCGCAGATATACCGGAGGGTAAGAAACATAGAAAATAGGAGCAGTAGTAGGCCATTCGGCCCTTCGAGTCTGCACTGCCATTCAATATGATCATGGCTGATCCTCTATCTCAACACCATATTCCCGCTTTTTCCCCATACCCCTTGATGTCTTTTGTGTCTAGGATGTAGGGCTGGAGAAGGTTACAGAGATAAGGTGAGTCAAGACCATGGAGGAATTTGAAAACAAAGATGAGAATTTTAAAATCAAATTGAAACACTACAACCAAAGTCCATGCCACAAAGTACCAAGAGTGTTTTACTTTGCCTCAAGTTAAAATATCATGTTTTGAGATGAATACATCAGTGCATTCATATAGTGACAACTGAGTGGTGATTCAAAGTGGTTATCTCAATTCAGCTTGATAATTAAAATGACTGGAAACATCAGCCCATTAGAATTAAATAGCAAAACTGCACAAAATATTAGCAAGTAGAAGCAGAAAACTTTTACAGGCCAATTTCATCCAACCACTGAATACAGTCTTATAGAAAGGAAGCGTAACTGTATACTGGGCAAATGATGGATCCTTTCAGGGTAGAGAAAATACCTTAATTAAAGAAGAATACCAGCAAAATAGGACTTGTATGTGAGAATAAAACAATGAACAAGTATTTCCCATTCGCTAGTTTCTGAAAATACACTTAGGCTTCAGAAAAATAAACTCTTGACCACAGATCTGTATGATCTAATGCACAAAATAACCAAATGTGACCAAAAAACACAACTTAATTCGAATAAGCAGTAACTAGTTTTACAAGAAATTGCTTGCTTTGATCAGCATTACTGCTGGCCAAACCTACAATTTTGGAAAAGTAGCATATAACTGAATATTCAAATACATAAGTAGCAAGGGATACCAGGGTACAATTAATATCAGAATCAATATATTAAATTAGTCTTTTAATCCCTCCTTTCCAACAGTTATTAAATCTATGTTGTATGTCCACACATTCCTATTTACACTCACCAGCATTGCTCCTGTAGCCGTGGAACTATTAACTGAAGGTTTAAGAGAAGTAGTTAGCAGTTTAGCTACACCCTGTGTCCCACTACTTGAATCTCCATTACTACCACCTGGTGGGGCCACTAGAGTAAGTTTCTGAGAAATGGAGGGCTTCTTTACATTTGTATTAGGCGATTGCCGATTTAATGCTTGTCCTGGAGATGGAGACTGTCTGTTTAGATGAGTATTACTAGACACAGAACTTTGAACACTGGATATGTTCTGAATAGGATTACTGGAAGGGGTAGAATGTTTAGTTGCCGTGACAACAGTCATTGGAGACTTGAAGGTCTGATTTGCAGAGCTCTGTGAGTTGGTATGTTTTGCTGTACAACTGACAGAACTAATTGCAGTACTAAGCGTTCTTTGAGGACTGGGAGAAGTCTGTAAAGATGAGGAGACAGAATGGAAATTCTGAGTCTTTGTTGAGGTTTTTAGGTGCTGAATTAATGGCCGTTGTTGCAACTGACTGGAGGTTTTAGTCTGAGAACTGCTTTGCAGTTTGCTTATACTAAAAGATGGTGACGACATGTAGCTTTTCTGGTGTGAGGTGGTCTGATGGTACTGTTTGGCAGTCTGTGTCGACACCTGGCTTTGAAGTTGGGGCTGCGATGTACGTTGCAAACCAAGATGCTTCGATTTGTTTTGGAGAGTCTCCGTGAAACCTTTGCTGTTTGCTGCAGAATGGTTTTTAAAGGCAGTGATAAGACTAGTGGTACTTTCTGAAGTCCTTTCCTGAGACAGCTGTCCCAAAGCTAATGCCTGCTCAGCTAAAAGATTGAGAGGTGAATGTGACTGAGCAGCAGGTGATGGAGCAGAAGAGGAAGTCGGAACTTTCTGAACATGTTTCTTTTCTTCTGATGACACCGCCACTGTTAATTTGTCACTCAATGAGTTTGATACTAAAGAACTGAAGTTCTTGGTACCTCCTGCAGCATCATTGAGAGCAGCTAATGCTTCTGACACATCTTCCAGAGAAGGCTGGTTATTCGACAGATCCTCATCAAGGGAATCATCTAAACTGAAGGACTGAGGGGTTGTCGTATTGCTGGAACTCTGAGCAGCATTGGAGGAAACGGACACATTTATTGGGGTCAAAGGTGGGGTGCATTGTCCTTGCACGATGGACGCAGCGTTACCGCAATGAAGTGGGGTACTTGCTGGATGCAATTTCCGTTCAGTCTTTAGTATCTGATCCTGAAAAAGCAAAAATGTATTAATGTTGAACCCTTTTAAAGTCAGATTTATACTGCATTGTATTCCTGATTCTGTAAATGATTTTTTGACAAGCTATTTTTCTTTTAACTACTCCCTTCAATTGTATTTATTTCCAAAATGGGGTGGAATATTTTAAACATGCATACAAGAAACCGGTACTTTATTCACCATTTGCTACAGAGATTGGACATTTCACTATGTGAAAATAGGTTTGCCTGTGCAGGAGCTTGGTTTAGCTCAAGTGACTCTTGTGGTAGTCGATTAGTAGACTAATATTTAATATCTTTGCAAAATTGCTGTACAATTACTTATTGCGATTACAAAATCATTGCATTTTAGAACTCGGCCATTAAACAAACTATAACTCAGTACTTTTGTCAATGCTATGTGTGAACAACAAAGTAATCCCTTGCAGTACAAATGGTACTTTGTATTTCCATTTCCTGCTCCCCCATTTGAGCTGTTCATGGCACCAAAGTTTATGGTTCTATATGGCTGTTTTATAATTCTTATACAATGACAGTTTCTATTTAGAATTCTCCTACCCCAAGAATATCCATAGGAAAAAGGGGATTGTTATTTTAACTAATATCATGCCAATCTCACAGCCTGGATATCCATTCTGCATTCTCTGCAACCAACCATCTACAGTCAGCTGAGATCTTCACCGTTGATTTACTTTTTTCTCTTGCTGAGCATCAAAAGGTAATTGTTAGCAGAACTTTCAGATGTCCAGCAATAACTAGCCTTTTGTTTGGAAATGCCTTTTTGTATTGCGTACTGAAGAGTTCACAAAGCTAAGATGGATGACTAAGTGGGTGCACCAAAAGGCCAATTTCACCATTATAATGGTTACTGAAGCCATATAACCCCACAGCTACTTTTATTTAGTAATTCTGAAGTACTACCTAAATAACATTTGTTCTTATTAGGATTTTTTGTGTTTGCCAAAGTAAAGCATGTTATGTTGAGGAATACATTTCCGTATTTAGAGCCAAGGTAAAGTTGTCCCAGGTCAGATTCAGAATGGAACAGGTCCAGAGTTAAGTGGTTTCTCTCATTAGTAAAACATATACATTTTTAAATTTGTCCTATTTTTAATTTGCTCTTTCACTTTTAACCAACTTTAATCTCAGGAACTATTATTATAAAAAATTCACAGACATTTTGGATAAAAAGGATCAAATGCCTGAGGATTTGTATTCCAATAAATATACTTTTCAAAAGTTGAGCTCATGTCCCCAATACACTTAACAGCACTTACCTTCATTTTAGTCTTTGGGGCAGCAATGACTTTCTTCTTAGTTCTAAAACAAAATGTAATGAATGTTAGTATGCAGCTACAGTTAACTGTATATCATTATCTCAACAATGCAATTCGAAATAAAATTAGCAATTTCATGTGACCTTGTTCAAAGTGAAAAATAAATGGTCCGTGGAACATGGGAGAGAGAGAGAGAGAGAGAGAGAGAGAGAGAGAGAGAGGGAGAGAGAGAGCGAATGCACAGCAGATTAGAGGCCAGGCAGAGTAGGTAAAATGCCCACGTTGGAGGTTTAACAAAGGAGGGAGGTGCAGGGGAAGAGAAGAAATAGAATACTATCATTGCAGCTGAAAATGTTTGAATTCTCTTTCCCAAATGATCCATGTTGCTATGTCGCGTGTGCTGACCAATATTGGGATCAGATTGGTCATGGTGTCAAATGGGTGAGCATGGATGTTTTCAATAATAATGTGATACTGCAATATTAGACACAAAAGAGTAGTATTTTTGTCTTCACTGTCTTGGTGGTAATCTGGCGAAGTAAACATCAATGGAATGAAATTCAGGCGGGTCTATAAAGGGCTGGTAACTCACTCCAGCAGATTACTGCCCAGGCAATGAATATAAAAACCTACCTCAAATTATCTTCACAAAATACTAAAGTCTTAACTTTAATTTTCTGCACGTTGGGCTAGTTACCTGAATGAGGTTCACACAGTTAGTTAACACATTACAAAAGCTGTTTGTATTGGAAAAAAAGTACAGTAAATGCATAAGAGTACTGAAGATGCAAATACTCACAGTATTGAGGTGACATGAGCATGTACCTTCCTGCTTTCTTTGAACAAGGTTCTGTTGAGGAAAAACAATCAAAATATGTTGTGTTTTTCATCTTACTTTTTAATACCACACGGACCAGGTAACTCATTCTATAAACAACCTGACCGCAATCTAGTACAAAGTCTATGCCATGCCGCAATCACCATCAGAAATCATGTTTCAAGTAATTTCTAGCTGTGATTGTCCACACTGAAGATATTGGGTGAGCACCAGTAGATGACAGGGCAGAAATCCAATTGTGAGATTCAGCCGATGAACAAACTGACGAATCATTATTAATCTCGAGGGTTATAATGTCACCAACATAATTTGGAGCCTGGGCTTCGATCTGCAATCCCTTGACAGGTGCTCATATTGTTACGAAACATGAATTCATGAAAATGCTTATACAGTGGCTGCTTCTCTTGATTTTATTGGTTGGCAGCTAGTGTCATAGAACCTCAAAAGGAGATTGGACTATTTGAGAAATATATTGAGAAAACATGCCAGGGCTTGGTGCTCTACACAAAGTAACTCACTGCATGTCACAAACTGCAAAACTCATGAGACTGCAGGCACGACGCAGTTATGATGACCACAATATGCTTGTTAATTTTGCTTGATTGTATTTATACATGACATTTGATTTGCAAGTTTTTTAAGCTCAATTTCTATTTTGCTTTTTGCATTTTAGGCAGACTTACAATTGCAGAGTAGGCAAGAAACTGCAGAACACAACAGACGGTGACATCATGTATAAAAACTGCTCATCAAATAAGATTTATTTAAAGTTTTGAAAATTTCTTCTCTGCTGTAACACCACCAAAATCAGTTAAACACATTTAATGCAACTTCCACTTTTGTTTTCCTTTTAGTTCTTTGCAGGTTTTATTTAAAAACCCATTATAGAATGGCAAGGAGAGAATGGAATTCGATACCTTTGTTAAAAATGCACTGTGGTGAATAGCAACTAGAAAGTTTAGGAACGAAAGAGACATTTAATTTTAGTAGAGATAATTTTAAATAAGTAGCAATGTAGGTACCTCAGGACCACTGTACACATAACTAATGTGTTCTGAACACAGATGAGTCTGCACACAGGGAGGTTAAAGTAACAGTGACCTCAGTCTTTAATAAGACACACCAGAGTGAGGAACATGCCTTAGGGGCCGGCTTATATACAGTGCCCCCAAGGGATGCTGGGATCCCTTGGGACTTCAAGGGATGAGCTCCCTGGTGGCGGAACATGGGAGTACATGCTTTACAGATACACAACAATAACCACCGAAAACTAGATGATCCTTTCGTTGCACTGCCAAAGGGCCTCTTGATTCTCCGACGCTGCATTGAAGGTGTTGGTGCAGGAGGAAGTAGCAGCTATTTCCTTCTGATGGCAGAAGGGTGCCTAGCCAAGTCGCACGGCAACAATGGTCAAAAGTAGCGGAGTAGGTGAATTCCAGCAGCACTGCATCCAGGATCTGGCTGTAATGCCACAAATAATTCAATGATCTCAGTAGAGCTGCTACAGTAAGAGTCCTACTTGCAGCTCTCTCACTCTCTCCTCAACCACTTGTAGTTCCAGCTCCCAATCACTGTTCTCCAATCACAGCAGCACACTTTAACCTCCTTCTACCAGACTGTGCACCTGCTACTATCCTATCACTCACTTCACTTCTTCAAACCTGTTCCAACTTTCATGCATCATCAACACTATTCAACCATAGCCGCATCTTTACAATCTCTCAACAACCCATTAACACGTATCCTTTTCTTCTTGCAAGACAAACTGGAACACAACAACAGAGATCAGGAACTGACAGGAGGACGGAGACCATTCATTCATGTCCGCTCCCCATTGGAAGGGTCTGCCATGGATATTGTGGGAAGGTTGTGTCAGAAATGTTACGATGGGCGGGGCTATAAGACAAGTTCCACAAGGTGTTTGGCTACCCTAACCTCTTTTTCTCTTCTCGCTGGCATCTCTCCCTATACGCACTCTGGAACGGTTGTCCCGCTTTGAGCTCACACTTCTCTCTCTCGGCTTACCTTTGCCACTAACTGCTAACCCTTGTCCCTCTCTTCCCCTTCCAGGTCCAGTAGATATAGAGGACCCTCTTGGATCAGAGGAAGAGAAGGATAGCTTTCCAGAGCACACAGCATCACTAAACCATATTCTTGCAAGCACCAGCTTGCAGAGAAGCTGCAGTCCTTATTAATGTTCATTCTCACTCTGTACAGAATCTCTGTTAAACAACTCTTTGTTTGGTAATCTTAGTTAAAACATTACCCATATTATATTTGTTACACTCCTTTGCCACGTACCTCGCTTGCATCCATCCTTTAGGCCAGAGTGGTTTGACCTCAGATTCAAGAAAAGTCTTTAGGTAGTCCTCTGCAGCCTGGGACTTGTTTCTCTCCTGCTCATAGCAAGCCATCTTTGTCCTCACCACACTGCACAGCAAGTCTCTGTACCACAACATAATAAAGAAGTGTAAACCAACAGTGAGGTGGTGGTACAGAATATTGATGTTCCAAGAAGAACATTCATGAGAAAATCTATCATGGTCCATTCTCTCCTATTGTTCAGGATTTGTGGTCCAAGCATAACTTAAATACAGATCCTGATCCATGCACACAACTGTCCCGAATTTGATTTGTACACTTAACACACTAAATATAGTTAGTTTGTTGCCAAATTTCATCTAAAAGCAGTAGTATATTTTAAACATGTGACACTGACTGATTCCTTCCCCCCTCATACCCATTGCACACTATTTGGAGCGGTTGCCTTAGAATGGACAGTAATCTAAATCTCACCTCTAAACTTACAACATGAAGGTGACTAATTCTACACCTCTAAATTATTGAATTGTCGTAACAACCCATCTGGTTCACTAATGTCCTTTAGGGAAGGAAATCAACTGTCCTTACCTGGTCTGGCCTATATGTGACTCCAGACCCACAGCAACGTCGTTGACTCTTAACTGCCCTCTGAAATGGCCTAGCAAGTCACTCAACCAACTTGATCGAGTTTTTTTTAAAGAGGTAACAGAGAGGGTTGATGAGGGTAATGCAGTTGACGTAGTGCACATGGATTTCCAAAAGACATTTGACGAAGTGCCACATAATAGGCTTGCCAGCAAAGTTGAAGCCCATAGAATAAAATGGACAGTGGCAGCCTGGATGCAAAATTGGTTAAGTGACAGGGAACAGAGTAGTGTTGAATGGTTGTTTTTCGGAGTGGAGGACAGTATACAATGGTGTTTCCCAGGGGTCGGTACTAGGATCACTGATTTTCTTGATATATATTAATGACTTGGATGTGGGTGTACAGGGCACAATTTTAAAATTTGCAGATGACACAAAACTTGGAAGTATAGTGAACAGTGAGGAGGAGTGATAAAGACTTCAGTAAGACGCAAGTGAAATGGGCGGACACGTGGCAAATGAAATTTAATGCAGAAAAGTGTGAAATGATGCATTTTGGTAGAAAGAATGAGGAGTGGACATATAAACGAAATGGTACAATACTAAAAGGGTGCACGAACAGATCGACCTCGGTATTTGTGCATAAAACGTTGAAGGTGGCAGGGCAGGTTGAGAAAGTAGTTAAAAAGGCTTACGGGATCCTTAGAGGTATAAGAGTACAAAAGTGTGGAAATTATGATGAACCTGTACAAAACACTGGTTTAGCCCCATCTGGAGTATTGTGTCCAATTCTGAGCACCACACTTTAGGAAGGATGTGAAGGCCTTAGAGAGCGTGCAGAACAAATTTACGAGAACATAAGAATTAGGAACAGGAGTAGGCCATCTAGCCCCTCGAGCCTGCTCTGCCACTCAACAAGATCATGGCTGATCTGGCCATGGACTCAGCTCCACTTACCCGCCCGCTCCCCGTAACCCTTATTGGTTAAAAATCTATCTATCTGTGATTTGAATACATTCAATGAGCTAGACTCAACTGCTTCCTTGGGCAGAGAATTCCACAGATTCACAACCCTCTGGGAGAATAAATTCCTTCTCAACTCGGTTTTAAATTGGCTCCCCCGTATTTTGAGGCTGTGCCCCCTAGTTCTAGTCTCCCCGACCAGTGGAAACAACCTCTCTGCCTCTATCTTGTCTATCCCTTTCATTATTTTAAATGTTTCTATAAGGTCCCCCCTCATCCTTCTGAACTCCAACGAGTAAAGACCCAGTCTACTCAATCTATCATCATAAGGTAACCCCCTCATCTCCGGAATCAGCCTAGTGAATCGTGTCTGTACCCCCTACAAAGCTAGTATATCCTTCCTTAAGTAAGGTGACCAAAACTGCACGCAGTACTCCAGGTGCGGCCTCACCAATACCCTATACAGTTGCATCCAGGAATGAGGGACTTCAGTTACGTTGCTAGACTGGAGAAGCTGGGGTTGTTCTCCTTGAAGCAGAGAAGACTGAGGGGAGATTTGATAGAGGTGTTCAAAATCACGAGGGGTCTGGACAGAGTAGATAGAGAGAAACTGTTCCCATTGGCAGAAGGGTCAAGAACCAGAGAACACAGATTTAAGGTGGTTGGCAAAAGAACCAAAGGCGACATAAGAAAAAACTTTTTTACGCAGCGAGTGGTGAAGATCTGGAATGCACTGCCTGAAAGGGTGGTGGAGACAAATTCAATTTTATCTTTCAAAAGGGAGTTGGATAAGTTTCTGAAGGAAAATAAATTGCAGGACTATAGGGAAAGGGCAGGGGAATGGGACTAGCCGAGAGTCGGTGCGGGCTCGATGGGCCAAAAGGCCTTCTTCCGTGCTGTAACTATTCTATGATTCTACGATTCTATAGCCTTGGTCCAAACATGGACAAAAGAGCTGAATTCAAGAGATGCGGCAAGAGTGACTGCCTTTGACATCGACAGTATTTGACAGTGTGGCATCAAGGAGCTCCAGTAAAATTGAAGTCAATGGGAATCAGGGGGAAAATGCTCCACTAATCATACCTAGCACAAAAGAAGATGGTTGTGATGGTTGGACGACAACCATCCCAGCCCCAGGTTGTCGCTGCAGGAGTTCCTCAGGGCAGTGTCTGAGGCCCAACTATCTTCAGCTGCTTCATTAATGACCTTCCCTCCATCATAAGGTCATAAGTGGGGATGTTCGCTGATGATTGCAGTGTTCAGTGCCATTCGCAATTCCTCAGAAAGTGAAGCAGTCCATGCCCGCATGTAGCAAGACTTGGAAGACATTCAGGCTTGGGCTGGTAAGTGGCAAGTAACAATCGCGCCACACAAATGCCAGGCAATGACTATCTCCAACAAGCGAGAGTCTAACCATCTCCCCATGATATTCAATGGCATTACCATCGCCGATTCCCCCATCATCAACATCTTGCAGTCACCATTGACCAGAAACTTAACTGGACCAGCCACATAAATACTGTGGCAACAAGAGCAGGTCAGAAGCTGGGTATTCTACGGCGAGTCTCTCACCTCCTGACTCCCCAAAGCCTTTCCACCATCTACAAGGCACGTCAGGAATATGATGGAATACTCTCCACTTGCCTGGATGAGTGCAGCTCCAACAACACTCAAGAAGCTTGACACCATGCAGGACAAAGCAGCCCACTTGATTGGCACCCCATCCACTACCTTCAACATTCACTCCCTCCACCACTGACGCACCGTGGCTGCAGTGTGCACCATCTAGAAGATGCATTACAGCAACGCGCCATGGCTTGTTCAGCAGCGCCTCCCAAACCCACGACATCTACCGCCTAAAAGGACAAGGGCAGCAGGCACATGGGAGCACCATCACCTGCAAGTTCCCCTCCAAGTTACACACCATCCTGATTTTGAAATCTATCGCATTCATTCATCGTAGCTGGGTCAAAATCCTGGAACTCCTTCCCTAACAGTACTATAGGAGCACCTTCACCACACGGATTGCAGCGGTTCAAGGCGGTGGCTCTTTTCAAGGGCAATTAGGGATGGGCAATAAATAACCATCAGTGATACCCACATCCAAGGAACGAATAAAATAAAAAACATTATTTTACAGATACATCACCATATTCTGCTTGCTGAATACACTTAAAGAACATGAAACAAGCACAACATAATGGGTCTGAAATTGCGGTCGGAGTTTTCCTGCAAGCGGATGCCTCCGATCTGCAAAAAATCCACGCACTTACCTGATGGTCCCGGAGGTTCAGACACTTGCGTTCCCGGGCTTCCATGCGTAAGTCTGCGTGGAGACCCACATATCCCAGGGACGCATGTGGTTCGCAAGCGTCCCTAGGATCACATGGGCCGGCCCAACCAATGAAAGAAGGGGGATCTCCATTCATATATGTGGGGATTCCGTATGTACAGAATCTCCATAAGTATAAATGGGATTACCCCCAAAAATACACGTACACTTAAAATAAATTTAACAAAATCATCACACAGCCGAAAATTGCGGTCGGAGTCTTACTTCGTACGAACGCCTTTGATACGAAAAAAATCTATGAAACTACCTATTGGTCCTGGAGGAACGTAGGATTCCGGTCGGAGGCCTTCATTCACTGCGCAGCGCACGGGAACATGTCTTGCATGTACGTACGCATTTGCTGAAATCACGTGAGCCTGGACCAGCAATCACTATGCAGTATTCTCATTGATAAACATGGGAGCTCTGTTTATACGGGCTCCCATTACTATCAATGAGAATAACCCCTTAAAACACAGCACAATAAATAAATAAATAAAACACCTCACATATTTAAAATTAATTGAAATTAAATACAATTAAATGTTTTAGAAAAAAAATATTTTTTGGAATTTAAAAAAAAATGTGTTTTAATTGGGTTAAAAATAAACTTACCTTAATGGACGAGCTTTTGATATATAAAAATGAAAAATTAAAGTTAATTTTTCTATGTTTTAAAAGTGTTACGCTGGTAAAAGTAAGCTATGCGCCTACTTTTACCAGGCATAAAAGTTTGAAGGACATTTGTTGGGCATGAGTTGGGCAAATAGCCCAATCTCTCCCACGTGGATGTCCTTCCCCCGGGGATACGTAGAATATCTCGAAATAAATTTTGACAGATCGGAAAAGCCAGTCCTTGGCGCATGCACGTTTTGTGAGGCCGTGCCGGGGGTGAGCACACTTCGTATGCACCCAGCGAGGCTGCAATTTTCGACCCCACATATTTAAAATGAATCAAAATGGCATTTAATTAAATATTTAAAACAAAAATTTTATTTTGAAAAATAAATTTACATATTTTAAAGGGTCTACAAATAAACAACTTATTTCACAGGTTTTTAAATGTATAAATTATTGAAAAACATTTATTTTTCTGTCCTTTAAAAGTTTTACGCTGGTAAAAGCAGGCCAAACGCCTACTTTTACCAGACGCAAAAATTTCACGGGCATTCGCTGGACAGACGTTGGGCAAATAGCCCAACTCTCCGCCCACAGAGGCCTTTTCCCGGGAATGCATGCGATCGGTCAAGATGATTCTTCACAGATCGCAGATTCTGGGTTTTAGCGCATGCATGGCTAAACCCGGAACTTTCTCGGCCTGATGCGCACGTGCACAACTTGTACGCACTCATAGGGGCCCGCAAATTCCAGCCCCCTATATTTTTCCTTAAATGTGACATGGGTTTTTGGCTGTTTCAAATCCGAGATCTGGTCTGGTTTCAACTTCCAGTCCAGACCAGATTGAAATGTCTCTTCTAGCTGTAAAGGTCCATTGCAAAATGAGTTTATACAGCTTCAATCATATTTCTAATTTATGAATTCACCACACAAAATTGCCGATAATTCAGCACTGTTCAGCAATAACATGCAAAGAAACCACAAAATACAATACATGGTGCTATTTTGAGACTAGTCAAGCCACACTTCGGCAAATTTTCATCTTCACCGCAAGGGTGATAATCTGATGAAGCTCAGAATAATAAGATAAGAATTCTATAACTGACGGGTGATCACTCCACCAGATTAACAACTCATGCAGTGAAAACAAACATTTACCCATTGTTTCTGCATACAGGATGGCTTAAACGCAATGAATCCATGATATACATAACCCGAGAGCACTTAATATAGACAATGAATGCAAAACTTGAAAAATGTTTCCATCTCTATAAGCACAGTACTTATCTTTATGAAAAAACACGACTCATTGGCTTAATATTGTACATTCAAATCTAAACTTGCTGATCTCACAAAAGCATCTCCCTCCATTGTTCCATTCTGTCCTGCCATTATGACCAATATCAAGTTTTATCTCCACCAGGACCATCAAATTCTGCTTATTGGCGTGGCGCATCTCTTCTATCTTAAGATGCGTGTCTCCACATTTATTTCTACACTGTCTCTTATCTCTGTTACCCCCCAGTCCACCTTTCCTGCTCTTTAGAATTTTGTTTGTATGTATTTACCATACTACTAAGAAAGGTGATCCTTCTTACCTTTCCAATAACTGTCTCATTGCCCTTGCATTCTCTCCTTCGTTATCTTGTAAAATTGAAGAGGTTGCTATTAATTCTCCATTTACTTAAAAGTTCTGGACTAATCCACCATCTCTAATATGGTTTTCACCTTGGCTGTTCCACATCTCTGAAACTTGACCCTTTCACACTTTGATGAACTGTCTTGGATATCATGTCAACCTCTTAAAGTCCAACACTCCTAAACAACATAAGTTCTCCCACCAAAACTATGCCCATGGCATTTAGTTTCCTCTCAAATTGCTCTATCCGTACTGTATTCGAATATATATTCTCTGACCTATATTCCATTAAAACAGAGGCCCTGCAGGGCTCTCCTCTTCCATCTTGATATTAATGACCTATTCCTCTAACCACCAGCGCTATTCACTCTTTTCTTGATGACTCCAGCTACAATGAATTGATAAGTTTAGTCATTTGAATGATTTGACGTGCAGTCTTATCATTCAATGAGCCCATACTCAGTTACCAAGTACAGCACAGATATAATCCACCACTAATTGCAATTGGCTGAACTTAAAAGGCATACTGTCAATACAAATGTCTTGTGGTTTGACACAACAATCAAAATATCAAACCTGATCTCGTCATTCCAATGAAACTTTTTACGAGGTCCCACAATTCTTCTTCCCATCTTGTCTTCATCATCATCATCATCGGAGAACATTCTCTCCTTTTGGTCCTTATCTTCTCCCATCATCCTGAAGATCAGAATTGTGAAATAAACTGAAAATTCACCAACTGATCGATAAGAATCAGCAATTGATCAGGATTAGTAGAATCCAATACTTGGTTGACAATGCTTATTGGTACCTTAATGCTACCAATGCTCCCTACAAACATATGAATGAAAAGCCATGTAACTATATAAGTTTTATAATTACCTGAAAAGGGGTTTATTAACCTATTCTGAGTTAAACTATTTATGTCACAGAAATATGTTGGTAGGAACAGATTAGAAACAAAGTTTTAATTACTTGCAGGATTACAAGGACATTAACAAAATGCAAACATTGAAATGTCCAATGTTATGTTAAAACAAGTGCTTTTTATGTTAAATTTAGTTCTTTAGTAAAGAACAAAAATATGTTCATAATTTAAGCATA
This sequence comes from Pristiophorus japonicus, assembly GCF_044704955.1. NCBI lineage: Eukaryota > Metazoa > Chordata > Chondrichthyes > Pristiophoridae > Pristiophorus > Pristiophorus japonicus. Next base: position 140,722,707 of record NC_091991.1, on the reverse strand, counting down.
GTTTGTAAGTCAATCATTGATTTCTCTGTTTTACTATTGCTCAACATTTTCTATTTCTTTTATTTCTTCAATTCATCATTAAGAGATTGATATAAATTCTCTCAACTACATAGTTGGCAAGTAAATGACCAAAAGTATTTGCTTGATTTAGCCCAAGAACATACTGGATGCATGAAAGACAAAATTCTAGTTGCAGGACAATTAAAACAATTACATTTATTTTAAGTATATTTTCTTCCCTTTTCCTCATCTTCTCCATGTCAGTTACTGTCCCAGCAGAGAAGGCTTTCTGCTAATGATGCTTTGTTGCTGGAAGGTACACAAGAGGGTCTGGAGTGACTAATCTTCTCACTATGGGGAACCACCCGACATCTGCTCACTGCCTTCCAAGGGTTAAACTGGTTGGTCATCATGTGGAATGTCATTATCATGAACACACATTTTAGTATTCCATGGGACTATGATATAATACATCACTGCACTGCCTTTCCAAATTTTCTTACATTAAAATGTGCAGATCATTTCTGCAATTTTCTACTTTATTTTGAACATACATTGTGTTGTTATCCTTGTAATGTTACATATCCAATGTTCTTCAATGCTAACAAATATCAAATCTGTGCAGCCACTTCACTTGAAGCATCACTGGATTTTTTTCCACAAAGACAGTATGTTTTATAGATTGAACTGGCTAAGTGAGAGGCAGGGAATATTACAAACTGATCTGGTTTACTGCTACATTATTGGTTTTGGGTTTGCATGTTTACTCTTGATAGCACCTTAAACCAATCCCGTTATCACATATACAATTGTGTTTCAATGCACACCATTGTTTATTGTACATAGTAAAATGGTTGACAATTTCAGCTGTGGATAGTGTGTGGTACAAGGAGAGCCAATAGAAGAAAGGAAGAGGAAAAAAAAAAGTCATTTTAGCCTCAGCATAAAAGGCATCAGACTATATAAAATGAGATTTATTGTCAATCAATCCCTAAAAGCTAGTGGACAGGTATAACAAATAATTAGAAAGGTTAATGGAATGTTAGCCTGTGTCCCAAGGGGGCTGAAATGCAAAGGGGTGGAAGTTATATATGCTCTGGTTGGACCCCATTTAGATTACTACAAGCAGTTCTGGGCACTGCACATTGGCAAGGATATACTGGCCTTGGAGAGGGCGCAGAGCAGATTCACCAGAATTATACCTGGGTTAAAATATGAGGGCAGATTGCACAGACTAGGCTTGTATTCTCTTGAGTATAGAGGATTAAGGAGTGATCTAATTGAGGTGTTTAAGATGATCAAAGGAGTTGATAGGGTAGACAGAAATAAACTATTTCCTCTAGTGGGGGGAGTCCAGTACAAGAGGGTATAACCTTAAAATTAGAGCTAGGCTGTTTAGGGTGATGTCAAGAAGTACTTCTTCACACAAAGGGTAGTGGAAATCTGGAACTCTCCCTGCTCCCCAAAAAAGCCGTTGAGGCTAGGTCAACTGAAAATTTCAAACACGAAATTGATATTGTTGGGCAAGAATATTAAGGAGTATGGAGCCAAGGCAGATAGAAGGAGTTAAGATATCGATCAGCCATGATCTCATTGAATGGTGGAACAGGCTTGAGAGGCTGAATGGTCTGCTCTTGTTCCTATGTTTAAGAATTGGCTTTGAACGCAAGTGCAATCCACTGTCTTGCTATATGGCACATACTTGGCAATTTTGGCTTGGCTATGAGCCTGGCAGTCATCCTGATACTTTGCCATCTGATTTGGCATTGCTCTCCCAATTGCTTCTTTTAATTTCTGGAAAGGTTCCTTCAGCTGGCCATCCTATGAGAAAACAAATTGAAACAAAATATAAATTTCTTCTTTACTAAATTCCAGCACTCATCAATAACTCATCAATAAGGCCTGAGCAATAGAACGGATTTAGGAAGAAAATATCGCAATCCAAAATACAATTTCTGATGAAACTTGTCAATTAACTAGGTTCGACCGAGGCTAAGCTATCTGAATGGCTCCAACTGGAATAATAAACATAAGATTTTAAATATTATTTACAGTGATGTAATTAGACACTGGATTCTGTTGCAGCTTATTTATAGAATAAATGTTTCATGATTATGTAACATAAGGAAACATTTATAAAACAATGCAAACATGACTTATTTTTAAAATAGTTTCACGTAGAATCATTAAAATTCATGAGATATTTATTATACACACTGAAACCTACATAAATGCTCACCTGCAATAAGCATTCACCTGTCTTTACCAGCCATTTCGCCCCAGTCTGTAATAATGTTTTAAGAGGACATAAAATAATTAGTTGCTTAACAGAACTCCCACTTCAGAATTAGGGGAGTATAGCAATCGTCCTCCCAATTCTTTCACCTCGTCCAAAAAATACTTTATAAAGAAGCAATATAGGAGCTAAAGCAGGATATATGCTGGTCATGTACATAGAACCAGATCTTACATCATGTTAAGTCAATTACACTACTTGAAATTATACATTTGTCAATTTGACATGGTTTTATGCTGGCAGAACGTGTTTCATCAATTCAAGAGTTTACTCAATTCAAAACTGTTTAATTCAAATTATATAATTCAAAACATTAAAGCACTAAAATCCTACTTTCCAGTTACTCACATTGCTTAATTCAAATTCCTGAATAATTCAATTTTTTAAGCATAAAATACACCTTTGAATTATCAGAAGACGTAAAAATGAAATGCGCCTGATCTTATCTCCCTGTGATCTTATCTCCCTGTGATCAATTTCTAAGGGTGGCACAATTAAACAAACCTAACATGAATACAATACTTTTACAAATCAAACAATAGCCAAAATTGTTACACTAATAACTTAACCAAATTCAAAATCAAATATTTAGGATGAATTTTGTGTTACTTTGTAGAAACAATTTTGAAGAATATACAAAAATAAGTATTAATATGTAAACATATAAACAGTAAAATACTTTAATATTTGAAGTTACATGACGACTTCATTGTTTTCCTGTAAAACATTTGTTATAGAACATTTATTTTCTCAAAATAAACCAAAACTGGTCACTTATCTCATTGCTGTTTGGGAACCTTCCTGTGTGCTTTGGCTGCCGCGGTCGCCTACGTAACAACAGTGACTACACTTCAAAAGTAATTCATTGGTTGGGATGCGCTTTGGGATGTTTTGAGGTTGTGAAAGTCGCTATGTAAATGCAAATTCCTTCTCACTAGTTTTTTCCCCAAATGCTTCATACACAATCATTTTTTTTTTTTTGAGTACAGTATCTAGTATATAGGGAAATGTGGCTGCAATTCTGTGCACAGCAAGATTCCACAAAAAGCAATTAAATGGATGACCAGTCTTTTTTGTCAGTTGAGGAGGAATGTTGGCCAGGAAATCGGCCCGAGTCCCTGGTCTTTAACATACATCTAAATAAATAGGCAAGGCCTCTGTTTAACCTCTTATTGAAGGAAGGCTCTCCCATCAACCTAACGATCCCTCGATACTCACTGGAGTAGTAGCCCAGCTTAGAGCCTCATGTGGGGCTTGAACCCGAAATCTTTTGATTCAGAGGCAAGAGTTGTAATAAATGTGCAAAGCTGACACTTGGTGTTACTTAACCACGAATGCTCAGTTTGTCTGGTTTTCTTTCCTACTCTTTTCAACTTTGATAATGTCCCGAACTGTATAGCCCTTCATCTAGGTTTCTCAATACAACATGAAAGTAGTTTCACGTAGGCTTCAATCAACAGCCTTTTAGCTCTAATTCGAATTATGATTAGCAATGGTTCCATTGCAATGAGGATACAGCATAACAACTATAAAACAAAGTCGAGAGTGAGTGGCAGGCTGTAATTTAATCTTAGGATATGGAGCTTTTCGCTGATGGATATATATGGTGTTGTCTAAAGGTCAAAGAATAATACAGTCTTATAATACTACCTGCTCTGAAGCATCCATAATTTTCACATGTATACTGCTGAAAAAACAGATGTGACTTATGTATTGTCGTGTATAGCGATGTGGTATTGAGATAGCCAAAAGTGAAAGTTATAGCTAGGAGAAGAACTGAAACAGCAAAATAAGATTTAGCTCACTGGTAGCTTTCCAAAAGGTACGAAAAGCACTTTGCATCAGGATTACCCTTGGGTGAGAAGAGATTAGCATTTTAAAAAATGTATAAAAGAGACCATTGTGTTGATGTAATTTGTTACATCTTTTACTTTTACAGAGAAATCTGACTGGAAATAAAATAATATCGCTGATAAAGTATTGCAAACTGATTTGATTACATACATATAAAAAAACTGTCTATTAATATATTCCTATTAAAAAAATATTTTCATTCAAACCTTACTACAAAAATTATAAACAGAATGTGGTCATCCACAGCTGATTGATACAATAAATATCTCCAATATATGACTGATTATTGCTGACCCATGATTTGATCCTTCAGTGGTATCAAGAATCTTGATGGATTAATTTAAAGCCTTATCTGTTCTGCAATGTAAAACACTGAACTTTCGCTGAGACAGAACAAAAGTTCCACTACCATCATGCTGACCACTCTCCCAATAGTATGCAATTAGCAGTTACTTGGCTCATGGTAGTTTACCATACATACATAGGTAAACCTGGACAGTCTTGTGTTTACACAATCCATAGCTGTATCTTTAATCTTTAACAATGGCCAAATAAACAGTTAAATGTTGCTCACTACTAAAAGGTAATCAAATAATTAGTACTATGCATTTTGAAAAACAAATGCTTGATATGCAAATTGTGTCAATTGGTTCTATAAAAATAAAACTGAATCATGCTGTAAAAGGTGGTGCATCAGTTGCTTGCTCCTGCACATAAACTGGGCAGCAACTTGAATACTGCATTTTAAGTTAAAGCCAAGATTCAACATGAAAGATCTAAATGTTTCACAATACGACATTGGGGCTCACCTAAATTGTGGTAAAATGTGTAACCTGCAATTAACGATTTTTGAAAAAATTTAATTCGGATAATTACATTTTGACAAGGAAGCAAATTGTTGGCCCGGAATATGCAATGAGAATAATGATGAGGCTATCAGTGTTCACCGTTATAATGGAATCCGGCAGCAACTTCTGGAGTATGCGCATGTGCAGTTAAACGCAGAAATCTAGAAGTTGCCATCAGAGATACCCTGCTCCCCCACAGGGTGCACTGTTGCAGTCCTCACTGATAGACTGTTTTGAAATGACTGCAACGCCGTGAACTTGCTGTGCTTGTCCAATTGTTCCATGTTAAAAACGTCGGAAAATGTTAGGTCTGGTGCATTCACGAGTGAGTTTTTAATGGCGCAATAAAATGATAATTACTGCTGAACAACCTCTCTGGCCCTGAAAGATTAATTTTAAAATTGTGGAGTACCATTCCCTCAGAAAAAAATTAGTGATGGGATTTTTGAAAAGAAATTAAAGTATATATATTTTTTAAACATTTTCTGTCTTAATCCCATTTGTATTTTCCTATCTTTATTTTGCTTTCCATACATTATTTAAATCTAATTTATATTTCCTGCTTTGGTCTCCATGTATCTCAATGAAGATGCTTCAATCTGATTGAAGAGCTTCGGTATTGCTTGTCCTGTTCACAGATGCCGTAGATCCCCTATAGAGGGTGCAGTGCTAGAACAGGTGCCGGATTAGGGGAAATTTTCGCTGACAAGTCCGAGAAAAGTCCGTGGGCAGCTGTCAGCGAGGTTAAGGCTGAGCGCCGTTCCATCGTTGCTGAGAGCAACTTCCGGGACACTATCTTACAATCTTTAGCCAAAAATATACAATTTTATGCTGTGCTTAAAAAAAAATCCAAGATCTCCCCTCCCCCTCTAATTTCTGTCATTTCCCCTCGCAGAACATTCATACCATATATTTATTCTCAGAATAGTAGTAACTTATAGCTACAAAAGCTGTGTTTGTGTTTCTAGTTTACAGTTACTGTTGATCAGTCAGTTGTAAATTTAAATATGTTTTCCCAATATAGGGCCCAAGTTTCGAGCCGCGCCTAGAACGGCGCAGTCCCGACCTGGACGCCCGTTTTTCGCGCCACAAAGTGCGCCTAAAAAAACCCTCCGTATTCTCCACCTCCCTGCAGGTCCTCTGGCCCTCGGCGCGGCGCAGCGCAGCAAGAGCTGTAGGGGGCGGAGCCAGGTCCCTGCGCTGAAAACAGTGCCGGGACCTCTGCACATGCGCGATACAGTGGGCACGCAAGTGCAGTAGCTCCAAGCGCCCGAAACTGTGTGGGAGGGGCCCGAAGCACGCAGCCCCTAGCCCTGGCCGAATGGCCTCACTGGGGCTGCGTGAATAAGGCTCCTCCCACGGCCAGCTCCTGCTTCCTCCCGACCCGACTCCCGCTTCCCGCCTCCGACCGGACCCGACACCCGCTTCCCCGCTTCCCGCCCCCGGACCGGACCAGACACCCGCTCCCCCCCGCCCCCGGACCGGACCCGACACCCGCTCCCCCCGGACCGGTTCCGGCCCCCGCTCCCCCCGGACTGGTTCCGACCCCCGCTCCCCCCCCGCCCCCACCTCCGGACTGGATCCGACCTGACCTCCCTCCCCCCGACCTGACCTCCCTCTCCCTCCCTCCCCCCGACCCGAACCGAACTGACCTCCCTCCCACCACCCCCCCGACCCGTCCCAACGCCACCTACCTGTAAATCTGGTGCTGGGGACGGGCCCTGCCCGAAGTCTCGGGCCCGGCCCGTTCAGCCTCCCTCCCCCTTCTCCTTCCCCCCCCCCTCCCAATCTCCTCCCCCCCCCCCCAATCTCCTTCCCCCACCCCCCCAATCTCCTTTCTCCCCAATCTCCTCCCCTTCCCCCCCCCTCCCCCTTCCCCCTTCCCTCCCTCTGCCCCCCCTCCTCCCCCTCCCCTCGCTGTCAGAAACACAGACACTGACAGACAGAGAATGAGAGACACACAGACAGACAGAGAGATAGAGACACTGACAGAGACACACTGAGGGGGGCATCCCAGCACGCTGTTGGAGGGCTCCCGGTGCTGCAGTAGGTAAGTAGAAAATGTTTTATTTATTGATTTAAAAAAATGATTTCTTATTAATTTTTTTTGATTGATTTATTGGTTGATTTATTGATGTATTTATCATTTATTATTGATGATGGCTCTTTATTTGTAAAACTGAAGTGTTTAATGTTTGTAAACTTCCCTTTAAACACCCCCCCCACCATTCCCTACGCCTGATTTGTAACCTACGCCTGATTTTCTAAAGTGTAGACAAGGTTTTTTCGAGCGTACAAAAATCTTCACTTACTCCATTCTAAGTTAGTTTGGAGTAAGTTTTCACTCACGAAACTTTGAAATCAGGCGTAAGTGGCCGGACACGCCCCCTTTTGAAAAAAAAATTCTGTTCCAAAGTGAAACTGTTCTAACTGACTAGAACTGGAGCAAACTAAATGACGAGAATTCCGATTTCTAAGATACTCCGTTCTACACCAGTTGCTCCTAAAAATCAGGAGCAAATCATGTGGAAACTTGGGGCCATAGAGTGCACTCTCTCTCCCTGTAGCAGCACACTCCACATAACGAAGCCCAGACAGCTTAGGTGCAAGGTTGGCAACATCAAAGGATTAAGCACCAAATGTGTGCAACGACATCTCTGGAGTTTAGCCAGCTAAAACCATAGAGGCTATTGCACAGCACACTGGTAAATTTCTTGATGTTTGCTTAGCCAGGATTGTCCTATCCATTATTGCACTAGCTTGCAGTATTATGTGAAGCAGAGTTGGAAGAATCCCAGACCCAGCAACCAGTTAATGAGCCAGCCTGGCAGTATCATCAACAGTGCCCTGAATTGCTAAAGTGAAGCCTGGCTCAGATATCCAAGTATTGAATTTGTCACGAGAGTTGACTTGGTTTGAATCTTCCACCCTGGTCGGTCATCATGAAGCCAATACTAACCCAAAGGGGCTCCGCTTCCACTCTCCCCAGGATAGTTTGTGTACCTCTAATCTTTATTCCACAAATAATGATGCTGATGTAAAATACCAGTAACAAAGCTATAGTGTTGAAATAGTTTACCATAAAATCTATGTTATATTTATATAAGAACATAAGAAATAGGAGCAGGAGTAGGCCATTCGGCCCCTCGAGCCTGCTCCGCCATTCAATAAGATCATGGCTGATATGATCATGGACTCAACTCCACTTCTCTACCAACTCCCCATAACTTTTACTTCCTTATCGCTCAAAAATCTGTCTATCTCCACCTTAAATATATTCAATGACCCAGCCTCCACAGCTCTCTGAGGCAGAGAATTCCATAGATTTACAACCCTCAAGAAATTTCTCCTCATCTCAGTTTTAAATGGGTGGCCCCTTATTCTAAGACTATGTCCCCTATGAATGGAAATAGCCTCTCTGCATCCACCTTGTCGAGCCCCCTCATTATCTTATATCTTTCGATAAGATCGCCTCTCATTCTTCTGAACGTCAATGTATATAGGCCCAACCTATCTTCATAAGTCAACCCCCTCATCTCCGGAATCAACGTAGTGAACCCTTCTCTGAACAGCCTGTAATGCAAGTATATCGTTCCTTAAATACGGAGACCAAAACTGTACGCAGTACTCCAGGTGTGTCCTCACCAATACCCTGTAAAGTTGTAGCAGGACTTCTCTGCTTTTATACTCTATCCCGCTTGCAATAAAGGCCAACATTCCATTTGCCTTTCTGATTACTTGCTGTACGTCCATACTCAGTGTTTCATGCACAAGGACCCCCAGGTCTCTTTGTAGTGTAGCACTTTGCAATTTTTCTCCATTTAAGCTATAATTTGCTTTTCTATTATTTCTGCCAAAGTGGATAACCTCACATTTTCCCACATTATACTCTATCTGCCACATTTTTGCCCACTCACTTAGCCTGTCCATATCCATTTGCAGACTTTTTGTGTCCTCCCCACAATTTGCTTTCCCACCTATCTTTGTATCATCAGCAAACTTGGCTACATTACACTCGGTCCCTTCATCCAAGTCATTAATATAGATTGTAAATAGTTGAGGACCCAACACCGATCCCTGCGGCACCCCACTAGTCACTGTTTGCCAACTGGAAAATGACCTATTTATCCCGACTCCGTTTTCTGTTAATTAGCCAATCCTCTATCCATGCTAATATATTACCCCCAATCCCATGAGCTTTTATTTTGTGCAGTAACCTCTGATGTGGCACCTTATTGAATGCCTTCTGGAAATCCAAATACACCACATTCACTGGTTTCCCCTTATCCAACCTGCTAGTAAACATCCTCAAAGAACTCCGGCAAATTTGTCAAACATGATTTCCCTTTCATAAAACCATGCTGATTCTGCTTGATTGAGTCATGCTTTTCCAAATGCCCCGCTACTGCATATCACATCAAAGTGCTTCAATCAATAAATTATTCTGTGAAATGTAGGGAATGTAGGGAAACATACTAGCAATTCTGTACCAACAGCATCCCACCAACAGCATTGAGATAATTGACCCGTCAATCCTTTTTTAAAAAAAGGCAGTATTGGTAGAGAGAACATTATAAAAGTCAGAATACTAGGAGAATTCTACTCTTCAAGAGGATCTTTAACACCCACATGAACCACCAAATTAATAGTCCAGGCTTTGCTTTAATCTTTCATACAACAAAGTGACTGCTGCCAATGAACTGGAAACTGGTCAGAAGCATTCTGTGCCTAAATGTTAACGTTAACCAATTCAACTTTGAATTTTTATTTTCTTCAGTTCGGCAGCAGTGATCTCTTTTCCCCACCCCTCCCCTCCTTTCTCTCTCACAAATCTGTATGAAGTACCAAAGAAAACCACTGGAACTGCACACATGCAACTACTTTATTTCGTTGGCAGCAGTCACGTCCTTCATACAATGTAGCACTGGAGTGTCAGCCTTGATGATGAGCTTATATAAGGCACAAACAATCAACCTTCCATTGCACAATTAACTTGAATGCAAGTTTCCCAGCAAGTCTTCGGAGATGGTTAATTTGATAACTAAGGAGCACAGCAGTAGCATTTATTAGATTACAAACTAGTCTTGCCCTGATAATTATGGCAGTAAACTGTGCCATCCTTACACGTGATTATGAAATAATGAAGACACAGGAATATGCATCCAGGATTGGCAAGAAATCATGTTGCATGGCATATGCTGGTGAAGACTGTACCCTGTGCTATGTTGGGGAAAGATGAAATGCATGGTCGTATGCTAACTGTACAACTTTTGCTCATTGCTTTAAATATAGAACTAGCAAATGTTTTAATCAAAACATTATTAAATTACCGAGCATTAGTACATTTTTCAAAATTTAAAGATCCGCTTCTGAACCTCAATGAAAAAGACACTTAATTCATAAAGAATTGAAATGTTAGATGAAATATAAATCCTTCTAAGCTTTAGTCTTAAAAATAAAATACTCCATATGCAAATTAGTTTTTCAGCAAAACAAACAGATTGACTCTTGGAAACAACACCCTTGAACTAGTATAATAGTAAATTGTACAATCAAATTTACAGCCAATTTAACTAAAACTAGTAATAGAAAATTCTTGTATATAAGAAAATATAGTTCTTAGACATGGTTATATAGTGAACTTGGTTGTAATTATACATCTTTAGACTGTCACAGCTTCTAAAAATATGCAGCAACAACCTTTCTATAAACACAATTTCTTGAGGTTAGAAAAACCAGTTATAGTTGCACAAATATATATCTTGAACACTAACTCCTGTCAGTTACCTGCTCATTCATGTGCAGTTTCTTTGCCCTTTTGACCAGTGTGTCCTTACTGCATGGTAAGAAGGATGCCAGGTGTGCATAAACCCCAGAGCGGGCCTGACTATTCAATTCACGGGATTGTAGCTCAATACTGAAAGCACAAACACATCACAAATAGATTCAGAGTGCACAGTGAAAGTCTTCCAGATGCAGCATCTCATGATTGAAACCCAATACACCCAAATTCCTTCTGTAATAAAACCTCCCATTTATGCTACCACACTACATATAACCATTCTGAGATTATTTAATTTTAAGCACGGTAGTTCAAACAGCACCAAGATAGAGACTGTGAAAACTTAGCTGCTTATTTCTGGATTTCAAACTATTATTTCTCTCCACTAAGTACTCAGATGACAAGAAACTAATTTTGCCATCCCATCAATCTTGTTATTTATATCATGAAACCCGTGAAGTAATAATATGGATGACACATTATTGTGCTTTGTTGACACCATTTCTTTAAGTAGCATAAGGAATACGGCATGACAGCAGAAACACAAAGGTAAATTGTACAAATTAGCACTCCTGGCACAGAGCTTCACATGATGACAGTGGGAATCGAGAATTCAGGTGGAGAGAGTAGCTGGCCCTGCACAACTCCCCAACCACTAAAATGAATTAGAACATAAGAACATAAGAAATAGGAGCAGCAGTAGACCATACAGCCCCTCAAGCCTGCGCCGCCATTCAATAAGATCATGGCTGATTATCGACCTCAACTCCATTTTCCTGCCTGATTTCCATATCTGTGTAATGAGACAGGATTAATAAATGTAGAGGATCCTTTAGGAATGAGTGACCATAACATAGTTGAATTTCAAATTCAGTTGGAGGGCGAGAAAGTTGGCTCTCAAACCAGGATCCTAAGCTTAAATAAAGGAGACTACAAAGGTATGAGGGCAGAATTGGCTAAAGTGAACTGGGAAAATAGATTAAAGTATGGGACAGTTGATGAGCAGTGGCAGACATTTAAGGAGATATTTCATAACGCGCAACAAAGATATACCCCAATGAGAAGGAAAGACTGTAAGAGAAGGGATAACTAACTGTGGCTAACTAAGGAAATAAGGGATGGTATCAAATTGAAAACAAGGGCATGCAATGTGGCCAAGACTAGTGGGAGGCCAGAGGATTGGGAAACTTTTAAAAGCCAGCAAAGAACGACTGAAAAAGGGAAGATAGATTATGAAAGTAAACTAGCATAAAATATAAAAACAGATAGCAAAAGTTTCTACAGGTACATAAAAAGAAAAAAAGAGTGGCTAAAGTAAATGTTGGTTCCTGAGAGGATGAGACTGGAGAATTAATAATGGAGAACAGGGAAATGGCAGAGATTTTGAACAAATATTTTGTATCGATCTTCATGGTTGAAGACACTAAAAACATCCCAATAATGGATAATCAAGGGGCTATAGGGAGGGAGGAACTTAATACAATCACTAATAAACCAGTACTCGTAAAATAATGGGACTAAAGGTGGACACGTCCCCTGGACCTGATGGCTTACATCCTCGGGTCTTAAAAGTAATGGCTGCAGAGATAGTGGAAGCATTGGCTGTAATCTACCAAAATTCCTTGGATTCATTCTGGGGCGGTCCCAGCGGATTGCAAAACTGAAAATGTAATGCCCCTATTTAAAAGAGGAGGCAGACAGAAAGCAGGAAACTATAGACTAGTTAGCCTAACATCTGTCGTTGAGAAAATGCTGGAGTCCATTATTAAGGAAGCAGTAGCGGGACATTTTGAAAAGCATAATTCAATCAAACAGAGTCAACATGGTTTTAATGAAAGAGAAATCATGTTTGACAAATTTGCTTGAGTTCTTTGAAGATGTAATGAGCAGGATGGATAAGAGGAAACCAGTGGATGTGGTGTATTTGGATTTCTGGAAGGCATTCGATAAGGTGCCACATAAAAAGTTACTGCACAAGACAAAAGTTCATGGGGTTGGGGGTAATATATTAGCATGGATAGAGGATTGGCTAACTAATAGAAAACAGAGAGTCAGGATATATGGGTCATTTTCCGGTTGGCAAACAGTGACTAGTGGGGTGCCGCAGGGATCGGTGTTGGGTCCTCAACTATTTACAATCTATATTAATGACTTGGATGAAGGGACAGAGTGTAATGTAGCCAAGTTTGCTGGTGATACAAAGATGGGTGGAAAGCAAATTGTGAGGAGGACACAGAAAATCTGCAAAGGGATATAGACAGGCTAAGTGAGTGGGCAAAAATGTGGCAGATCGAGTATAATGTGGGAAAATGTAAGGTTATCCACTTTGGCAGAAAAAATAGAAAAGCAAATTATTTTTTTAAATGGAGAAAAATTACAAAGTGCTTCAGTACAGAGGGACCTGGGGGTCCTTGTGCATGAAACCCAAAAAGTGAATATGCAGGTACAGCAAGTAATCAGGAAGAAAAATGGAATGTTAGCCTTTATTGCAAGAGGGATAGAGTATAAAAGCAGAGAAGTCCTGCTACAACTGTTCAGGGTATTGTCCACACCTGGAGTACTGCGTACAGTTTTGGTCTCTGTATTCAAGGAAGGATATACTTGCATTGGAGGCTTTTCAGAGAAGGTTCACTAGGTTGCTTCTGGAGATGAGGGGGTTGACGTATGGTGATAGGTTGAGTAGGTTGGGCCTATACACATTAGAGTTCAGAAGAATGAGAGGTGATCTTATCAAAACATAAAAGATAATGAGGGGGCTCGACAATGTGTATGCAGAGAGGATATTTCCACATAGGGGAAACTAAAACTAGGGGACATAGTCTCAGAATAAGGGGCCGCCCATTTAAAACTGAGATGAGGAGGAATTTCATCTCTCTGAGGGTTGTAAATCTATGGAATTTTCTGCTCCAGAGAGCTGTGGAGGCTGGGTCATTGAATATATTCAAGGCTGAGATAGATTGATTTTTGTTCTAGGGGAATCAAGAGATAAGAGCATAAGAAATAGGAACAAGAGTAGGCCACCTGGCTCATCGAACCACTCAGCATCCACAGCCCTCTGGGGCAGAGAATTCCAAAAATTCACAGCCCTCAGTGACGAAATTCCTCATCTCTATCCTAAATGGCCTATCCCTTATCCTGATACTGTGCCCCCTAGTTCTAGATACACCAGCCAGGGAAAACAACCTCTCAGCATGTACCCTGTCAATTCCCTTCAGAATTTTGTATGTTTCAATGAGATCACCTCTCATTCTTCTAAACTCCAGAGAGTACAGGTCCATTCTACACAATCTCTCATCATAAGACAGCCCTCTCATCCCAGGAATCAATCTAATGAACCTCCGTTGTACTTCCTCCAAGGCAAGTATATCCTTCCTTAGATAAGGAGACCAAAACTATGCACAGTATTCCAGGGGTGGTCTCACCAAGGCCCTGTACAATTGTAGCAAGACTTCCTTACTCTTATACTCCAACCCCCTTGCAACAAAGGACAACATGCCATTTGCCTTCCTTATTGCTTGCTGTACCTGCATGCTAGCTTTCTCTGTTTCTTGCACAAGCACACACAAATCTCTGAACAACAACATTTAAAAGTTTCTCACCATTTAAAACATATTCAATTTTTCTATTCTTCCTACCAAAATGAATAACCTCACATTTCCCTACATTATACTCTACATTATGTGAATTGACAGAAAATCGTACGGAGCACGCTGACCTTCACACCTATTCCTGATATGCACTCCTGGTGCACGCAGCTCTGTGCTAATTCACAACATTTATCTCATGGTATAATAAGTAGGGCTATTTTGAAATTTTTTTTTTGAAAATAAATTGTATACATCTAAATAACTTAGCCTGGTAGTAGAGATATAAAATTATTGGCTAGTTTTGGTTTGTGCATCTAATCAAACAGTAAAAAAGAGTCTAACTGTTTGGTTGGAAACTTTGAGTACTTAAAGATATTTTGACATGTCATCCTTTATTCAGTAGTCATTCTGACTGGTCTCACCATACACATATTCCAACTCAATATATGACAAACAGATCTTCTAAACTGGGCACAATATAAACACTTGCCGTTTATTATTTAAAGTTAAAACCGTGTTTTCTTTTTACAAAATGCTAATTTCTAAACTTTTACAATGATTAGTTCAGAACTCTCATGAGGCTCAATACTTCTAAATAATTCAAATCTTCAAATTGTCCATTCTGTTTAGCTTTTTTGCCCAACTAAATTCAATTTGCACAATAATTTTTTTGCTTCATTTCTACAGATGGGAAACTTAATTACATAGAATTTACAGCACAGAAACAGGCCATTCAGCCCAACTGGTCCAAGCCGGTGCTTATACTACACATAAGCCTCCTCCCACTCTACTTTGTGAATCCTATTAGCATATCCTTCTATTCCTTTTGCCCTCATTTATCTAGCTTCCCCTTAAATACATCTGTGCTATTCACATCAACTACTCCATAATGAAGTTTCTCCTGAATTCTTTACTGGATTTATTAGTGACTATCTTATATTTATGTCTCCTAGTTTGGACTCCCCACAATTGGAAACATCTTTTCTACATCTGCCCTATCAAACCCCTTCATAATTTTAAAGACCTTTGTTAGGTTATCCCCTCAGCCCTTTTCTTTTCTAGAGAATAGAGCCTCATATTTTTAAAATACAGCAAATGTTCATTGCTTTACAAAAAGAGAGATTGTATCATACTTACTTTAGCAGAATATTATTGACATCTTGTGTGAAGAATTTCTGCTTCCCCTCTCCTTCTGAGGCTTTGGCAGCCTACAAGACAAGAATATCATCAGCTTTTTTTCGTAACTTCAGGTCCCTTCTAAAGCCTATTTTAACTGGATTAAAGAGCTGCAGTTTCTGATGATCTTCAGCACCAGTTTTTCATATACAAAACTGAATGGCAACCAAGTACTACAGAAGAAAAAAAACAGTTCAATTCAGTAGCCTTCTGGCCACTTCGCTTTTAAAAATAATCTTAAAAAGATATCAACCAAGTTTGAAAAATATATCTATAAAGATCAATACTAATAAGAGTTCACGTCTTGTTACGAATGTAAATTTTTAAGAGTCACTCAGCTCATCCACTTTCCTAACACACTCTGGATTAATTATTTAAACTTTAGAGCCAATCAATGTTTTATAAATTCAGAAAATATCAATGAGCAAAGTCATGAAAGCACACCTCAAGCATTCCTGCACAGTTGGATTCATCAGTGAACCAGCTAAAAATGTTAATCCACTGGATTCCTGACATTGCCCATTTCAATTTACCGGCCATAAACTCGTCACACATAAATAAAGGAATTCTTTCACTCCAATGCAAAGCTATTTTGCTCAGATAAATAAATCAAAGCAAAGCATTTGCCAGACAGTTTTTCAGTGACAACTACAACTCTCTACAAACTTTAAGTGACATGTCCTTCCACTTTAGGCACTCTGAATACAAACATGGTCTCAGATGCTGTATCTTGACTTTGGTTTCCCGCCCATAGTGCACATTTTACCTCATCGCTCTGCAGTTTAGTCACCATTCCCCAAGCTTGCTTTCTCCGAGAAAAAAAAAGCACCTGTTTAAGAAGTTCATTCTCAGAATTCTGGGTCTTCTTTGTTCTGAAACTTTTTTCTATTTTCTTTCCTTTCCTTCCCTGCCACCCCACCCCACCGGTCCTTTTCCTGCATTATCAGCATTTTAGTGTTTATTGGGTCATTGTTTGATTACAAAATACATTTGTAAAAGAAAATGTTGATCAATTATGTCTTGACAAAATAAGTTAATTGTTATGGTCAAACAGAGTTAGAAAGTGGAGGATAATGGAACCAGTGAGGGGATATGGAGGGCAGTATTCATTTCAAGAGTGTGAAGGGGTAACTGGGCCAAAGTGGAGGGACAAATAGATGGAGATTAGAAGGAAGGGAAGGAGGGAGGTGGAGGAGAAAGGATAGAGAGCAAGGCAAGGTCAAATAATTGTTGGTAGGTAGGGGGTGGGAAGGGAACACCACTGATGAGTTACTGAGGGCCCAAGTTTCCACATGATTTGCGCCTGATTTTTTAGGAGCAACTGGTGGAGAACGGACTATCTTAGAAATCGCAATTCTCCACATTTTTTTTTCTGCAGTTCTAGTCAGGTAGAACAGTTCTACTTTGGAACAGAATTTTTTCTTCAAAAGGGGGCGTGTCCGGCCACTGACGCCTGATTTCAAAGTTTCCACAGTGAAAACATACTCCAAACTAAGTTAGAATGGAGCAAGTAAAGATTTTTGTCGAACTGAAAAAACCTGTTCTACACATTAAAAAATCAGGCCCAGGTTACAAATTAGGCGTCCAGAACGAGGTGGGGGGGGGGGGAGGGGGGAAGGGAACTCATTAAATTCTACAATAAATCCTTATTTATACTTCTACAAATATTATAAATAAATCCAACCTGAATAAACATTTATAAGCAAAGAAAAGATTAAATAAACCATCTTCCTACCTGTGTGAAAGTGCATCAGGCACGGAGAATGCTGCAGGCGTTCGTTCCCGCGGGGGGGGGGGGGGAATTAAACAGCCGTTTTGTTCCCGTGGAGGGGAGGGAAGGGAACAGCCATTTCGTTCCCGTGGGGGAGGGGGGAAGGAGACAGTGAGAAGGCTGCAAGTGCTGATGTGCTGATGGCAATGTGCTTTTATTAAAAAATGTTCAAAAATTAAACAGCTACAAAGAACTACAAAAATGGCTGAGTGCCAATGTTTTTTTCACACTGCGCGTGCGCGAACACTCCAATGCGCACGCGCAGCGTTGCCGGCAGGAAAAAAACTAATTTAAATAGTACCCGCCCCCTCCCACTTACAAAATCAGCGCGAGTGTAGGCTCCGACCCCCTGGGCGCCACGCCAGGCAGACATGGAGCTGCAGAACGCTCCAGAATCGGGAGGTTTTTTTTAGGCGCCGTTTTAGGCGCGAAAAACGGGCGCCCAGCTCGGAGGGGCGCCCGTTTTTTATCATGTGGAAACTTGGGCCCTGAGTGTTAGTTTAGTTGTTTGGCTTGCACGACCATGGTGCTTCAGTTCATTTATGATACTAGTACATTATCTTTGGAATCCGAAGAGCACTCGCTGTTATGTAATGGTTTCAGTATCGACTACACAAGAGGAATCATCAAGAATAATCTTGGTGTCTCCAGCCTCATTAACTTTGGTAAAACTATATTAGCCCAAGCCCAGACTCCAACTTACCACAGTAAATTTGTCCTTTAAGTTGATCCTGGCATAAAAGTAAAACTTGAGTGTGGGATAGACGTCATATTGAAATGATTTGGAGTCGGTTCATTAGAAATTATACCCAGATGTTCTGTAACATGTGCCCCATTCTACTCACCACTTTCATTTTCTTCTAGCCACTATATCAATATACAACATTGTACATGCCACAAAATGACTCCTTTCAATGACACAATTGCCTTGTTGAGAACCATTAGCGTAAACAGACCTATTCCACGCAATGCATCAATGTAGATTCACATATTGAGCACTAATGAAGCATTACTAACACAAGAATTGTACCTTAAAGATTGGACCACATGCTCATGAGGTCTTTTGAAAATGATGAATACAGATTGAATGAGGTATATAGTCCTGCAGGTGGGGGTCAAAAAGTTATAGGGTGGCATCAAAGATTATACAGGATGGAGAGGAAGGGGAAAAAGGAATGCGAGTGTAGCCTTTCAAATAAATTCCGCTTTAACCACTGGGTAAGGGCATCACATGAAAGTGCCCTTCTCAGCAGTAGCAGTACAGACATGTTCAGTCTCTAGAGAGATCAATCATGGGATCATTTTACACATTTAGTGCCTAAACAATCATAGGGACATAAAAAAGGAACTAAAGTTCTATGATCAGATTCTGAAATGAATGAATACCCTGATGCCTTTAACAATACACAGATGTGTTATACGAGTTTCCCATGTCGTTTACCACCCTTGTGCGCCTACTTTGACATGTGAATAATTATTTGCCAATAATGGTGTGAAACCATAGAGTTGTTACATTCGCCCTTAAGGCTTACGCATTTAGTCCATACAAAAGAATGGCAAATATAGCTAATCTCATTCAAATGCTACAACTGATTCCAGATGATATTTAGACACATTTGATGGGTATGCTTTACTTGTGTTTAGCTTTCCCTATTCCTATTTGTAAAGTGTTATAAAATATTCTTTATGTTAAAAGGTGCTAAATAAATGCAAGTTGCTATACATGAAAAGATTGATTACTTTACAAAAGTGATAAAAGCAGGTTGGAAATGACAATGGCTTATGGTATCAAAGCTACAGAATACTCAGTGGTACTTGAGTAGACAATGGTTGGTACAGTTAGAGCTGATGGTGAGAGCAATCACACAGTTCTTCCCACCCAGTAGCTGCAAGTGACACACAAAAAAATAGCTTCCATTGGATTGTTACCTCATATATATGGAATGAACTCTGCATGTAACCTTTATAATAAAAACACATCACATTCTTACTGGTCTCCTATGCTTTATGAACAACAGGTATGAGTGGAGAGCTCTACACCCATCCTGCAATTTGGTGCAACCTTGTAACACAGATCCAGGCCCTCAACAGATACCAATTCACCGTCTCCCCACCATAACCAAAAGGTGAAAGTCTTGCTTCAGCAGATAATATGTGTAGAGAAACACAGTTTTCTGGCTAGAGGCTCATATTTTAATTTTTTGGGGGAGGGGGGGAATGTGCCTTATATGGAATATGAAAAAATATTAAACCGTCTTTTAAAAAAACATCTATATTGTTTTATTCGGTATTACTCTTTGGGAGTAAAACCTGATGGCCAACCTCCAGGAAGAATACAGCATAGCACCCTTAATACAGTCCATTAAAGCTGCTGGCCTGTGCATCACATTTGACCTTTGAGCCCTGTCAATCCAGCCCTCAAATCCTAAGCAACTCAATCTTATTTCTTACTAGTTGGTTTGTCCTGTATAAATTTTGTGGGCCTGGAGGTTTGTGCTGTTGCCTCATTGGTGGATAAATCCTAATCGAATCACCAAGATCTGTTAGTATCAGCAGCTTGGAGAGGGGCAGAATTAATGGCATTTAATTTTTTAATTTAAGTATTGTATGTGTCCCTGCGGGTCCACGGTACGTACCCATATCGCTTTTGAAGACAAAAGCTCAGACACTTTTCTGTATTAGAATATCTTATGCCATTTTGATTTCTTTATCTTCCTGGGTTAATTGTTTCTCCTGCGTCTTACCTGTGTCAGTTCGTTAATACGTTTTTCTAGTAGTGCTGGAAGTCCTTCGGGCAATGTGGGGATCTGCTTTGGTATTTGCCCCACTGTTGAGTACTGTAATACAGGCAGAGGATCGCTGCCATCATCAAAATCGTTAAGGGGGCTCCCTGGGGGAGAGGAGTCATTCAGAAGACGTTCGAGATCTATTTCTAGGTCTACAGTGCTGGCCACTTGCAGAAGATCACTGTCATTAGCTGATCCAATAAGTGAAAGCAGAGGGTCCGAAACATTCATGTTTATAGAGCTGGTGTCTGTTTCGTGAGGGGTGCCAACCACAGTTTGCGGGATAGGCAAGCTCTTCTGGTCCTCTCGTTTCTTCAAGGCTTCTTTCTCCATCTCAAATTTTTTTAACATCTCTCTCACACCTAAGGCCCCCATGTATTTTTTCTTTTTCTTTTTTTCTTCTTTATGGACATTCAGTGGCATAAACCTACTGATTACAAAAACATCATACATCAGTGATGGGAAAAAATAAAGGACGCCCAGAACGAGATCAGTGTTTCAACTCAAATTCATCAAAGGAGGATCGGAGTACTCTCATCAATTAAAATACTCATCAGTTAAGGGTCCATAAATGTATACAATACAAACATAATTTTACCTGAAGCTTTTAAACAGAAGAAGTGTGCATCATTAGGACAATCAATAGAAAGGCTACATTTGCAACACTTGTAATAGAAGCCTGTGTGAGACAGACTTATATTTTTATTCAAGTAGCCTGAAATTTTAAGGGGGGGGGGGGGGTTCCTCAGTCTCCTGCCATAACATTCTGCCAGTCTACCAATGTTATGGCAGGAGACTGAGGAACCCTCCCACTTAAATTCTGCGGGGGGGTTCCTCAGTCTCGGCCACAACATTGGTAGACTGGCAGAAACATCAGATAACATGTTTCTCTGGAGGTTCCGCCAGTCTCCCGCTGAAGTGACGGCTGGAAATCGGGAAAATCCCTATGGAATTTCAGGGCCTCGTCTCTTGAAATCTGGAGAAGTAACAATTCCTAAAGTATAAAAATAAGATTCAGTATTTGCTTATATCATGATTTCATGAACATTTCAAACTCTAACTCATATAAAATGTGGCCACTATTTCCCCTGAACTCAGTTCTTTTAAGATACCGTTTGGTGTACTGGGTGACACGAGGGTTTTCTTGAACACTCTCCTTTCACCTCTGGGGCCTGGCTCAAACACACCCTACACTGATGGAATTAAAGCTTTTGTGTTTTTTTTTAAACTCAAAACTGTACAAAATATTAGATGGGTACTCAGAACATAGTATCTAATCAAATGTCACACTTTACAGATTAAGATCACAGACTGAATTCACTATTTTTTTTCTAGTATCAGCTTTGATGTCACGGAGTGGTTTAGAATTGTGACCATTAAGTTGGAACTGGAGATGGTGCAATGGCAAGGAAAGGAGCAGTTTTCTGATCAAGGTGCCACCTTAATGTGTCCAATTTATATTTCAAATACATTTATAGGGTTCAATTTTGACCAGGAGTTGCTCAGTTTTTTTTGGGAGTAACTTGGTTTTTCTGGCGTAACTTAAAAATCCCCATTTTCTCCAATCAATTTGCACCAGTGTAACTGAATTAGTCACGATTTTTTTTTAAGTTTAGTTTTTTTTCTCAAAAGGAGGCGTTACCAGCCACCTACACCAGTTCTGCCCATTTAGGCAACTTTGGCCAGCTAATAGTTACTCCAAATCTACCTAGGCCAGCGTATGTGGCCACTTCAGAAAACCCTTGCGGAGAGTTAAAGAAATCGGCGCAGGTAGGTACATCGGAGGCCATTCAGCCTGGGATAGGGGAGGAAAGCGGAGAGGACCTGCCTGCACCTAAACCACCAAGCCTTACAAACCACCAAATCTTGTAAACAAAAAGTAATAAGAATTCAGTAAGAAATAAAAAATTGAAGTAAGTCCCACCTTCATCTTCAAACTCAGCCCGGGATGGCAGTGAGCCAGCTGGTGCGGGAGGCCACTCAGCCAGGGCTAGGGGCGGGCAGGAGAACTGATAGTGCTCATCAGTTCTCCTGCCCGCCCGCCCCTAGTCCTGGTTGAGTGGCCTCCCGCTGCGATTTCTAAGAGATCGATTGCACCGGGAGGCCACTCGGCCAGGGCGGGCAGGAGAACTAATAGAAATCATCGGCAAGCAGGAGCACTATCAGTTCTCCTGCCCGCCCGCCCCTAGCCCTGGCCAAGTGGCCTCCCGGTGTGATTTCTAACATTAAAGTGATTAAAGCTTCAAATCGATGCATTTACCAAAGTAGGGTTAAGCCTTTTCACTGTGGGTAGCTAAAGAAACATGCTACTTAAACGGAGTGCATCATGTGTTCATGCACACACAGCTCCCCAATTAGCAATGTATTTTCCAATTTAAGTCCATAAATTAGCATTTTCCAACCAAATTATTAAAACTTCACAATGTTTCTCCTCTACCCTCTTCCGCCATACATTCACAGGTTATCAAACACACTGCCACCCGCCAACCTCTTCAGCGAGCAATTTGACAGTCTGGCTCATATGCTTCAGGCAGCACTGTTTCACATAGATCAATGGAACTAAGCAGTCCGTGCAATTGCCACTCCATACCCCTACTCATATTTGGCCGGCATCGGGTCCCACACAGCAGCTGCAGCAAGCACACGGAGAGGATGGGGGCAGGGAGCTACTGCGCATGCGTGGACACTTCACTGCGCGTGTGCAGACACCCCAGCACTATTTTCGGCGCAGGACGCTGGCTCCACCCCCGACTCGATTGGCCACACTACGCGACCACAGGGAAGAGGCCGGACAGCGGCCAAAGATGGAAGGAAATTTTTCGGTGCACTTCTGAATGGAGAAAAGCGCCGCATCTCCGGTAAGTGCGCCGAAAAGCGGGCTGGGCCAAAATTGAGCCCATGGAAACTACTGGTTAATTAAGGTTGAGCGACAGCTTTCTCAGCAACCATATTAACTCTAAGAACAGCCAAGAAGCCACACCCAGAGAGTGACTTAGAAGGAGCAGGACAATATTCTATAGCAGAATTTTTATGGTCCGATAACACAAACTATTTTACACTGAAAAATTGGCCCAACAATTATATAGGACTCCACAAGATGCAAGAAAAATCTTTGCCAGGAAAAAGAATTGATTTTGTGGGTGTATATTACACGCTAAAAGTGCTTATAATGCTAACACTACTCTAATTTCTAAAAAAAAATACATACTTGTTCCAAGAAGTGCTGTTCCAAAAGCAAGTTTATTTTTGAGAGCAAAAGTCCTTTTTAAAAGAAATTCTACCCACACTATGCACCAACCCTGGGTAAAACAAGGCAAGCAACCTTCGGAGAGCTGCACAAAAGTGTATTGGTGGGTATACTGTGTCATCTTTTGTGTTTATATTTGAACAATTATGGGCTTAAACTATAACAGAGTCAATCCTGCTTTCCTTCATTCTGTCCCCAGGTTTGGGAGGGTGACAGAAAACAACCACAACACAGTGGCCCAGAAATTCCGGCCTCCCCGGGTCCATACGGAGTGTCTACGGACTCGAGAAGGCATCAGAAAAGCCAGTTTTCAGCAAACTGTGCATGCGCTTAAAACCGGCTTTTTTCCGATCTGTCAAGCTCCAGCTTGACAGATCATCTGCATCTCGGGTGCGAGGACATTTGCAAGGGCAAGATTGCGGTATTTACCCATATATTGCCCAGCATATGTCCTCAAAACTCTTGCACCTGATAAAAGCAGGTGCATAGCCTACGTTTACAGGCGTAAGAGTCTTAAAAAACACTTAAAACATAAAAAGTAAAATTAAAAATACCCACCCTGACCATTACATTAAATTTATTTTAAGACATCATTAAAAAAACATTGTAAAAACTCGGAAATGTTTTTTTTCGCCAAGATATTTATTAACTTTAATTTCAATTAATTTTAATTATGTGAGGTGTGTTTTTTATTTTTTTTAATTGGTGTTAGTGTTTGTTTTTTTATCAATTAATAGCAATGAGAACTCGTAGATACGGAGTTCCCATTGCTATTAATTGAGAATACTGTACCTGATTGGTTGAGCAGTCACACGTGACTGCATCTTCTGCGTGGGAACCTCAAGGACGGGAGCATGCTTCGCAGCGTGGGAAGAGAAGGCCTCTCCACCGGAATCACAGGCTCCTCCCGGACCACCAGGTACTTTCGGAAAAATTCTCCAGTCGGAGGCAATTGCCCGTGGGAAGCCTCCAACCAGAATTTCAGGGCTAATAACTCTCAAATTAAAAAGGTTGGCACTTCCAGTAACAATACTGAATCACCATTAGTACTATGTTGTTTCTCTGGAGTAGATGCTTAAAACTCCACATGACTTACCCAGCCGGTTTAGAAAGTTTCGATTTTTGAGATTTCTTTTCTTTCTCATGTCCATCTTCTTTTCTCCTTTTCTTCATCTTTTCATTTCCTTCTTTTAACTTCCGTTTCTTTAAAAAACAAAAGGAATATTAGAGAGAACCTAAAGCAACAGCTCAGAGATACTAAACTTCACCTAATTTGCATTATATAATTGAAAGCCACTTGAATTGTTCTTTATAATGCATGCACATGGCAGTTGTGGAAGTGATTTATAGTTCTCAACTAGGTTTTTAAAAAAAGCATCAGTGCAAGGTATTCATCCGATTCAGATGAAAATGATTTTAGATTATAAACCTCCTACAGATATTGCACATTCTGTATATAAAATATTAATTCATATATAGATTTTACTTGGAACCTTTATACCAGTGACAGGTCCAATCTTTGGGCAAATTGGTGTTGTAAGTTTTCCGCTGGTGTACCAAGATGGTGAAAGAAACAAGCTGTATTACAGAAACAAAGTTCCTAAATCCTGTTGTGATATAATCATCCCAAAATAATAAAAACACAATTTCACACAACGAAAAATAAATGATCCAATATATAAAAAGTTCCCACTCTTGTTTATTTCCCTGTCCGTTCTGTCTTATTAATACAAATTTAAAACTTTGTTACTTTTGCCTACCTAATCTGATCTATGCTATAAATTCTAAACATTTTCCCCTAAATGTTTCCTCTAATTCTGCCCTCTTGAGTATCCCTGATTATAATCGCTCAACCATTGGTGGCTGTGCCTTCTGTTGCCTAGGCCCTCAGCTCTGGAATTCGCTGCCTAAACCTCTCTGCCTCTCTAAATCTCTTTCCTCCTTCAAGATGTTCCTTAAATCCTACCTCTTTGACCAAGCTTTTGGTCACCTGCCCTAATTTCTCCTTATGGAGCTCGGTGCCAAATTGTTTTATCTCATAATACTCCTGTGAAGTGCCTTGGGACGTTTCACTATGTTAAAGGCGCTATATAAGTACAAGTTGTTGTTGTTAAATAAGTTAAAACCATCAAATAAATGTTCTCTTTTTTTCTTCCTATATTGGGAAATGAGAACAAATTTGGGGAAAAAAAAACAACTACTGGCTGAAAACTAGCAGGAAATTCACAAGCAATTAAAAGATTTACTCATTATAAATAATTTAATGTCGGACATTTTAAATTTACTTGCAGTAAACAGGGGAAAACACGAGGATCATGTGGACGTTTTCCCCTCCAGAAGGGTGCGAGTTATTGGCACGGAGTGCATGACTCAAAGCTGCCGTTATCAATGTAATTACTCTAATTCTGTTTGACTTCTCGGAAAATTAGATTCATGTTTAATAGAGAACAGTTGCTAAAAGATATGGAAAGAGATGGAGTTTCAGACAAGGTAAAAAACAAAACAAAAATCCACATTACAGAAACAAGACACAGAAGGGAAAGCAACAGAGAAAATCATCAAGTGGGTGAGATCAAAAGGGCAGAAAGAAAAAGAAAAAGAAAAATTCAAAAACTTTTCTTCAATTAACAAAATAGAACTGCAGCCACGGCTCGTCATCAGTCACACTGCAAACTGGAAATTGAGATTTTGGATAGCCCAACACAATAATTTTGGAACTATGGCCTAGGCCATACTTATAGTTCTGTATGCAGTCTTGGGAGGGCAGGGGATGTGCGGGTACTCGTTATAAAAAGGCCATTAAAGCTATACAAAGCATATGGTGTAGATTCACCAGCACGAATGGGAAACTATAATGAGGTGTCACGCCTCATCTGAAAGACGGCACCTTCGACAGTGCAACACTCCCTCAATACTGCACTGAAGTGTCAGCCTGGATTAGTGCTCAAGTTTCTGGAGTGCGACTTGAGCACATGACCATCTGATTCAGAGGCAAATGTGCTACCACTGAATACAGGCTGAATCTTGATATATATAAAATATACTTAAATATTTGAAACAGAAAAACATAAAGGACCCCAAGAAGGGTATGGGCAGTGGGATTATTTTCGGATTGCTCTAGCAAAGAACAATACAGATAAATGGTCAAAATGACCTCCATCTGTGCTCTAAACTTCTACAGTTCTATTTAAACAATCACCTTTTAAAAAGAGTATCAAAGGATATAGGGAGAGAGTCGAAAAATGTGTTTAGAGTAATTGGCAGAAGATAAAGCATAGCCATGGTAGGCCAAACATCCTCCTTCTGTGCAGTAATTTATATGGTTCTATGATCATATGTCAACATTGATCAAATACAATTCAGTTGGAAATCCTGGCAGTTTTTCTCTCAACAAATGTCAGATTGGACCTAATAGGATCTGAAATCCAAAGGTGCTGAAATATTACAAAACAACGGTAGCACTTAGCAATTTTCTTTTCTCACCTTTGGAGACTTTGTCTTTTTCTTGTCCTTTATAAAGTCTTCATCTCCATCTGATTCAGATGCTTGACGGAACTGCAATGTTCCACTATTGATGTAAAAACCACCCAGCTTAGTGGTCAAAGAGGCTGGAACAAGTTCATCATACTAGAACACCACAAAGAAGGAAGACATTAGGTGGGACCATGAACTGACAAGACACACTATTGAAAGGTGTACTAATTATCTGTTCCTTTGGGAAAAGACATGACTTATCTTATAATGGATTGACCAGGCTGATCACAGAAACATTACTTGCTGTCACTAACTTTACTTGTTGTAAATAGTGCAGTAGACCGAGTCTGTCATAAACTGCAGTACTACTGAGAAACTCTTATGAAATCACACACCACGACAATGAAACTATAGCTCATGAAAACGCTGAAATTCAGAGAGATTGTTCTGCAGCAAGCAACATACTTTCAGCAAACTGTTTTATAATATATATAGGACTGGATTGACTGTCTTATCCACTCACATCTTCTACTTAAGGGTTTTGCTATTTGTTTCCATTCCTGTAACTTTATTTCCCATCGCCTTTTGCCAACTGTTATCATTGTGACTGGAGATGGTGATATATGCACTGTCATGGAAATCCTTCACATTTGTATTGCAATCAGGTGACAGCGAGAGTCAGTGATATAAGGAAATTTGTTTTGTAGCAAGGTACAAGGATAATTCCCATTTTAGAATATATCTATAATGCCAAAACTAGTGTCAAAAGATATACTAGCACTTTCAATCAGGAATGTTATGGCATTTTTGGCAGGATTGGAGTTTAAAAAATATATAAAATCTTCAGCTTTTAAGTATTACAGTAAAGTAATGCGGGAAAAAAGCTCCTTCCTTCTAAGAAAATTCAGATGTTTAATTTCTGCCTAACAGAGATCAGACATTTAGTTAAACAAGTAGATACACGTTTTTCTTATCTGGATAGTGATGCCAAGCAGACAATGATTTTGAAATTTAATCCTGATGGCACTGCTCTGTACTTTGCCAGCAGTGAATGTGAAAATCCCTCTCCTCTTGTCAGACTGGCATCCAGAGCAAGATACCAATCCCTGTTGATTTTTTTGGAGCAATGTTTCACAAATGAAGCATTTTATCTGAAAAATGAACTCAGTATTGGCTTTTCCAATTCTGTCACAGTAGACAAGGGATTCAAACCCAGCTTTATTCATAAAGAGTACTTCAGCTAATTTTCTTGAAAAATAGGAGGGAGCCAAGCCATTCAATTCAAATACAAACATTGTGTGATTAGTTCAATGAGTGGCAGCTCTTTTTGAATTTAACAGTTATTTGAATTATGGTATAGGTAACTAAGTCAGAAACCTCCAAAGAGTGTTAGATAGGCCAGATAACTTCTGTAGTTTGTTAGAAGTTGTGAATATTTATTACATTCTATTACAACAATTAAATAGTTAAGTTTAACAATTGTTGCAAAAAGTGTTATACTACTATTCACTTGTTCTATTACTGTTTAATAATTGTTTGGCAGTTAAAGCTAAACTCTAATGAAGTATTATTTTGCTTCCTTCCAAAGACAAGGTGGATCCTGTGAAGGCACGGAGTAATTAATACCTTAAATGGCAAGATTTTAAATTGAGTAGACAAGCAGTGGGACTTTGATGTGCACATACACAGGTCATTAAAAAAAAAGTTGGCAGCCAAAGTAGATATCGCCAAAAAAAAGGCAATCAGAATGGTTTTCTATCTAAGAAAGAAAGACTTGGATTTATATAGGCCTTTCATGACCACCAGACATCTCAAAGCGTTTTACAGCAAATGAAATACTTTTGGAGTGTAGTCGCAGTTGTAATGTAATCGAGAGAGATAGAATGCAAAAGCAAGGCATTATTAGACTTACACGACCTTAGTTAGACTGCAGTTGGAATATTGTGTATCCCACCACAAGGGGTAGAAAAGCAATGGAAAAGGTGCAGGATAGATTCACTACAATGTTGCGATGGTTGAGCAGTTACAATTCTGAAGAGAGACTGAAGAAGTTAGGGAGGGGTCTGATCTCTGGAACTGATGAGGTTAAGGGGTGACCTGATAGAGGTCTCCAAGATTATGAATAGTCATGATAAGGTAAATAATAATATTGTTTCCACTGCTCAGTGAGATGGTAATAAGAAAATACAAATTTAAGATAACAAGAATTAAAGGAAAGTTAGAAAAACATTATTTACACTGAGGGTGGTTAGAATGTGGAATTCTCTGCCACAAACTGTTGTTGAAGCAAAGCCCAGCAACCCTTTAGAAAGGGAATTAGAAACAAAGGATTATTAAGTGATACAGCTATTGAGCAAGAGATAGGATGAGATTAGGTGGCTCATGAGGAGAAAAACACTGGCAAAGACGATGGGCCAAAAGTACTGCATCTCTACTGTAACATTTTCATCAAAATCACAACTATTCCCTATTTTAGCCAAAAGGTTAGAGAGGTGTCATGAAAACTATATATGCTTGAATGATGTGTTTGAAGACTTTGTTTAATTATTTTTCCTCCCCATTATTATCCTATGATGCAATTCCTTTTCTAATGATCAATTTTCATTTACAACACTCAAATCAACATTTGTCAACATTATAGACTCGGGGATTATAATTTATTTATTGCTTTTTCCCCACACAAGAACGTATTACCGTATTCCAAATACCTCTTGCTCTACAATAGGATGTTGACTGCATGACACAAGCATTAATAATGCACTCTATCAATCAGTGTTATTCAGTTGAGGTTGTGGGCTGAGCTCTGTTAACAACAAGCCCCAAAAGCTCATTGCTCCTTCGGCGACAGGTTTATATTTTTAATGTACAACGAGCATAGACCTGTACAACAAATGACCACAGAAATGTACCAAAGAAGAAACAATTAGATGCACTTTGGTAACAGAAGGGAGAGTGCCGGTGGGATGCAGCTATCAAAAAGGGATAAGCTTGTTGGGTTTTATCTTGTTCTAAAAATTTTTATATTATGATTTCTAAGCTCCTGTCTTACAGCCAGTCTTAGAGAAATAGAAAGAATTCCCAGTGAGGTTCTGAATATTCTGCTCATCACATTCAAAGCTTTCCTCCCCCTCCAGATGGGACCATTAAAAAAAAACTGAACATGAAAAACAGCTAGTGCAAACTGTTACATAATATCACCACGCACTGTAGTGTGGCAACTATATAAATATCTCTACATTAAAGATCCCACTGCTGAAAATGGGCGCGTTCGTGCGAATGTGATTTTCCAGCTATGTGTGACGGCTGCTATAATGTGGTAGCATTAATAAAATTAAGTGTCATTTTGATTCCCGATAGTTGGCCTTGAGTGGTTGCTGAGCATACGTTATACTTTAAGTAGTGGGGAATGTACCAGCAAACTTTCAGAAGGCTTTCGACAAGGTCCCACACAAGAGATTAATGTGCAAAGTTAAAGCACATGGGATTGGGGGTAGTGTGCTGACGTGGATTGAGAACTGGTTGTCAGACAGGAAGCAAAGAGTAGGAGTAAATGGGTACTTTTCAGAATGGCAGGCAGTGACTAGTGGGGTACCGCAAGGTTCTGTGCTGGGGCCCCAGCTGTTTACATTGTACATTAATGATTTAGACGAGGGGATTAAATGTAGTATCTCCAAATTTGCGGATGACACTAAGTTGGGTGGCAGTGTGAGCTGCGAGGAGGATGCTATGAGGCTGCAGAGTGACTTGGATAGGTTAGGTGAGTGGGCAAATGCATGGCAGATGAAGTATAATGTGGATAAATGTGAGGTTATCCACTTTGATGGTAAAAACAGAGAGACAGACTATTATCTGAATGGTGACAGATTAGGAAAAGGGGAGGTGCAACGAGACCTGGGTGTCATGGTACATCAGTCATTGAAGGTTGGCATGCAGGTACAGCAGGCGGTTAAGAAAGCAAATGGCATGTTGGCCTTCATAGCGAGGGGATTTGAGTACAGGGGCAGGGAGGTGTTGCTACAGTTGTACAGGGCCTTGGTGACGCCACACCTTGAGTATTGTGTACAGTTTTGGTCTCCTAACTTGAGGAAGGACATTCTTGCTATTGAGGGAGTGCAGCGAAGGTTCACCAGACTGATTCCCGGGATGGTGGGACTGACCTATCAAGAAAGACTGGATCAACTGGGCTTGTATTCACTGGAGTTCAGAAGAATGAGAGGGGACCTCATAGAAACGTTTAAAATTCTGACGGGTTTAGATGCAGGAAGAATGTTCCCAATGTTGGGGAAGTCCAGAACCAGGGGTCACAGTCTAAGGATAAGGGGTAAGCCATTTAGGACCGAGATGAGGAGAAACTTCTTCACCCAGAAAGTAGTTGAGGCCAATTCACTAAATATATTCAAAAGGGAGTTAGATGAAGTCCTTACTACTCGGGGGATCAAGGGGTATGGCGAGAAAGCAGGAAGGGGGTACTGAAGTGCATGTTCAGCCATGAACTCATTGAATGACGGTGCAGGCTGGAGGGGCTGAATGGCCTACTCCTGCACCTATTTTCTATGTTTCTATGTAAACACAACAATGACAAACTGATAACACCACCCAAGCTTTCTTGACAGAACCATGTATTCTCTTTTGCCATCTGTACCTTATAACATTAAAATACATCAATGTTCTTCCTCACCTCAGTAACTGGCATCATACAACACCATGATTTTTTCACATCCAATTTCAATCCATCTAGGTTCAACAAACTGGAATATCTCGGGCTCTTTCCATAATAATGAGCAATGTAATTTACTGCACCATACACAGAAAATGCCCAACTACCTACATGGGAAGACTGCTAAAGGTCTCACACAGGTAAGTACCTTGATGACACAAAGACTGAGAACTCCTCCAGGCATATTGCTTCTCAATATATTTCACCCTAACTTCATACACAAAACAGAAGGAAATATCAAAGATTGTTCCGATTTTGTAGCAAGAACTACACACTATGACACATTATTAGAAGCATTTCTTTTAAAATAGAGCAGGGAAAAAAGATTCAACTGTTTTCTGTGCATAAAATTGAGCATCTTCTATGAATTCTTACTGATTTCTAAATAGAAGGATTTATCTCTTGAGGGAAAGAAAGGAGGAAAAGAAAGAAAGGAGAGAAGAACTTGCATTTATATAGTGCTTTTTATTTACTCAGGGCATCCTAAAGTACGCCACAGCCAATGAATTACTTTTGAAGAGTTGTCACTGTTGCTTATAGACAGCACTAGCTAATTGGTTTTACTTACAGCTTCGGAGTTATCAATAAATGGGTCAGTTTCATCATATCCATAACCCATGTCGATAAGATCTTGGATACGATCCTTTCTCCGTTTCTTTGCACCCTAAAATGTAAAAACTATACATGAACAGACATCATTAATTGTAATGGTGTTACTTAGTAATTCAATCAGTCTCTACTCCAGTTCCATGCAGCTAAGGAAAGTCAACCTTTCTTCAAGTTCTGAATGATGTTCTGCTTCACCAAGTTCAATCTCTTCACTCACTAGATGAAGTGAGCCTTTGGCTTAGTGGGAGCATTCCCGCCTGAGTCAGAGGTGGAGGGTTCGAACCACGCTCCAGTCCTGGTGAGTGGAGCTCTGGCTCCAAATTGCAGTTTGACATCCAGCAGGATACTGATGGGTATGGGTGTGGGTGCCCCCCCCCCCCAACACACACAATGTATGGGTCGTGGGAGCCCATAAAATCCTCCTGCTGTAGAAGACTAACCATCATATTGACTGGTATAAAATGGTAGTGGCCATGGAAGAAGCATTCACATCACAGTTTGTTAACCAGCCAGTGACTCCTTCCACTACTTCATGGTATTCTCAAGGGAAGAATGTGAAGCTATGAAAACAATTCAAGATTTGAATAACTGGTCGGAAGGTACAAGTTTAGAATTAACCTTGGAACTGAACTGCCTCCAGCAACAGATCATGAATTCTGATAAAATTTGATTGCTGCTATGTTCATGTCAGAAATACTTGGAAATTATATTTCTAACAGCTAACTCCTAAATAACAATTAATGGTTGGGATTTGCTGCACTTTTGGTTATTTGCTTTCAGATAGTGATTAAAGAGTAAATGCCTGAAAATGTGGGGCTTTTCCGTGGTAATATCGCGGTTAAATACATTAAATGTTAAGCCTTGTTGGAATAGGTGTAGCTGGGGTTTTAATAGTATATCAACTCCTAAACAAACATTCTGGCCCTGAAAAACTATTTTTTTTATAATTGAGTGTCAAATTTATCCATTGTAAAAAAAATTACAATTTAAAAAAAACTTTTTTTAAAAAAGTTTGTTCGTGATATTTCAGCTTCTACCGTATCCCCATGCGAGAGTCCCAATCTTTATTTCACTCTCTAACATTTTTTAAAAGTCCAGATAAAAGCAGCTTCTCATACAGTCCGATGTGGGGAAGAAACTTATGAAGACA
The DNA here is from genome assembly GCF_044704955.1 of Pristiophorus japonicus. Lineage (NCBI taxonomy): Eukaryota > Metazoa > Chordata > Chondrichthyes > Pristiophoridae > Pristiophorus > Pristiophorus japonicus. Next base: position 140,689,410 of record NC_091991.1, on the reverse strand, counting down.
CCTTATAATACAGTAACTTGATTTTAAATATGGATCTCCACATCAATTGAGGCATCTGTTAGGGTGAAGAGGGATTCTGAATCCAATACTAAGAACTTTGCAAACTGGTCTGGTTGTACAGCATTAACCATTAGATTGTAGATTTAACCATTATTTTTATTAATTTTTGTAACTGGTAGTTTAGAGTACAAAAGATTGCCTGGATGGAAATTATCTTACAAAATAAATGAGCAGCAAAACAACTTTTTGTACTAAGTGGTTTCTTCATCTGTTTGATAATGTAGATATAAAAGAGATGTGAGCTTTATTTATGTGAAAAAAGAGAGTAAGCAGGACTCACATATTTTTCTTCAAATTTCTTCGCCAAAGTCTCAATTTCTTCTTCCCTTTTGCCATCATTAAAAGGAGCATCCAAATGTTTAGCTGCATCTTTCTACAATTAAAAAAAAATCAAAATCAGCACCACTATCTAGAACACGAAAATAAGAGTTGTGAGATTATCTCATAGGATAAGGATTTTTCAGTTTCTGTTCTCCTCAGCAGTGAGAGGATGTGTTTGCCCATTACTGCTCTAGAACCTGCCACTAGGAGGTGCATGTAGAAAACCAAATAGCTGTCTTTTGCCATTGTTGGGCCTAACCTGCCAGTAAAAGCAAGATGCAACAAAGAGCATCATGTTATTCACTCCAGCTGATTGCAAGACTTTCTCTGAAACTTGGAGCACCTTGTACATGCACTGCATTGTGTGCCATATACACACCAGTGCATGGAGGGGCTTTAAGTTTCAAAGCAAGGTAGAGCATGCAGAGGTGTTTAACTGGGATAATCCGATTGCAACACACTATGCCTACCTACCAGCACACTGTCGTACTTATGGCAGTCAATAGCACAAAAGGCCGTTGGGAACTGGATTATGAAGCAATGTGTTGGCTCTTCCTGTCAAACAGAAACAAACATTGCTTTGTCAGCAGACCACCTGGGTAGGTTTCCATGGAAGCAACACGGAGATGAGACTGGATTTGGTCATATTTTCACTCCACCTTTACACCATTATTCTCATAAGCCTGGCATAAAAATCCTAGTATCACACACAAGTGTCTAGACAAATTAATTGTACAATACACATACGCAGACACCAAGATTCACAGTATTTCCACCTTTAAAAAAAACCTGCGGCATGGAGTGTCAGATATTTGCTCAGTAGAGCAATATAATATTAACATGAACTATCTGCTGTCTGCACAAAAGGTCTTTCTTCTGCTATGCATGCACGAGCTTCCTTCCAGAATTAGATTGGATTCCTTCCAAAAGAAACCAGTTACAACGTTATCCTCACTATGCAATAAGAAAAATAACCATCCTGAGCCTGTCAATGTGAGGAAAGATTCTAGATACAATAAAAAGTGACCAGGGAGAAGAGAACACAATGTATTCTTTTCTTCCCTGTTATTTTAAGTCTATCTGTGCCAATCTGGTCCTCTGAAATTGCACACAATGGTGAATGAAATGGAGATAAACAGCTTTCTTAAAGATTTCATAATAAGAAACAAGTTGCATTCAAAAATACATAAACCCCGCAAAAGAAAATTCAGTCATGGTTACAAGTATATTAAAGATTAAACGTTTTACTTTAAATACTTTGTCATATAAACAAGCTGATATTACAGAATAGCAACACTAAAACAGTTTGCAGGAATGTACAGTATTCAGATACCACATGAATCACTGTTTACCTATTCCTTTATGGTATCTAGAACCAAATGGCAAGAACCAGAGGAACTGTGCACAGGAGAAACAACCACCCAAACTGGGACTACTTCCAAAATGTTTTTAAGGCGCAATATTAAAGGTCTGGAGATCAGTCAGCAGCTTGCAGGAATCACTGATCCGATATAGACCTTTGTGTGAAGAGGGAGTACAGCTGTAAAATGTTCTTAACTGTAGAACACAATGAGCCGTGTCAATGTTAACAGTTGAGATCAATATGGCTTTATTTACAGGGTTTCATCTAATGGACTAGCATTCAGTTCAAGCCCCAAATGCTGCCAATCTTTCACTCAGGATGTCAAAACAACCAGATATTTATGTACATAGATTATATTTATAATACAAAATATATATCTTAAATCAAACAGAGGGGAATATCAGCTTGTTCCTTTTTTTATGCATTCCCAGTTTTTATGCATTTACAATTTTAACATCCTATGTATCAAGTGCTATTAACAATTCAAAGTCAAATCCTTCGTCAGATTTCAGTACTTTTTCTGAAGATTTTATACATTTATTATTTTAGCCCTTTCATTTACTGATTCTTTCTGTAGCTTCCAAAACACTCATACTTTTCATCAGATTGTTGCTTAAAAAATATCTGTAATGCAGAATAAATTTAACACACGAATGTATGGAACCAGACAATATTCCCAGAATATACAAACGATAATTAAGTTTCCCACAAACTTGGTAATGCGAACCGGTCCTATCAAGTAATACAATAGGTCTTTCAGGTCCTACATCATTAAATGTATATACCCTCTTCTACATCAAGCAATATTAATTTCACTGTCAAAAATGGCAGCACAAAATATTCATTATATATAACCTGGATAATATCAGAATGTGAATCCAAGGCAGCAATGCAATGCCAGATTTCAAATGCCAAACAGAAACAGAGAGCTTCTTGCAATGTGACATCATCTGAGCCCCTCAACTGGGTTAATGTCCTGTAATTCACTTACAAGTTACCCATCATTTTCCATCTATACCCCATCACTATTACTTACTGGACAAAAGTTTTCAGCACACGCATAACTCTCCAGAGTTAGAATTCATATTAAACACCCAACAAATCACAAACCAAACAAACAATCAGAAAGAAAGCTAGTTATTTCCTGCTGTTTTTTCTGACCTTGAAATAACCTTGATGAACTGGTGAGATAATGGGAGAAGCCAAGCAACAGAATTCCAGAGAACCTTTCAACAACAATCTCTAATTAATCACAAGACTTATTTAGATCACCCCTCCATAGAGAATACCTAATCAGTGTTCTTAAAGGATAGGCACAGGTTAACAGCCAACAACAACTAACATTTACATAATGGCTCGAATGTAGAAACCTGCTGCAAGGTGCTTCACAGAGGAATTCTAAAAAGACGGATGCCAAGCCAGAGAAGGAGAAATTAGGAGGAATGATCAAAAGGAGGGTCTTAAAAGGAGAGGAATGGGAAGAGGCAAAGGCGCCTGAGAGAGAATTCCAGAGCATGGAGTCTAGGTAACTGAAGACATGACTACCAATGGTATTATGAAGGGAAGGGTGGAAGCACGGGAGGTCTGAATCAGAGTAACAGAGAGCTGGAGGAAATTACAGAGATGGGAGGGATGTGGCCATGAAAGAATTTAAACACAGGGATGAGAATTTTAAATATGAAGTGTTGGCAGATTAAATGCCAATGTAGGTCAGGGGTGATGGGTGAACAGGATTTGGTGCGGCTAGCATACATGCAGCAGAGTTTTGGATAAGCTGAAGTTTACAAAGCGTGGAACATAGGAGGAGAGCAGTGACCTAATCAAACCTGGGAGGTGACAAACGCATGGATGAGGTTTTCAACTGTAGTTGGGATGAACAAAACAACTGTGCATCCCGTGACCAACACCACAGAGATCAGCTAGTTAAAACAAAATATTTGTAAGATTGCTTTATTTCTAGATCAGTGCATGAATACTAGCATAATTATCAAAGGACTAAAATGCAATTCAACAGTATTTAAACCACAGTCGTTACTACTGTTCAGGGTCAATGTAGGTTACCATATAGGGCTTATTCAATTTTGTTTTGAATATCAATTACAAGTCTTAGAATAGATTCACAGACCATTAATTTGTATAACACATATTCTTCAGGTCTGTGAAAACTGCTAATTATAGCAGCTTGCTGTCAGTTAGAGGTCCAAAACATCAAGGTTGTTAATACTGCTGAAGAATGCATTTGGCGATATCTAGTCAGTATTTTCTGACTTTGAGGGGTAACAATGTCCACACTGGACCTTCATCAGAAATTGTGCAAATTAGCTTTGACAACCTTGCACACTGAAGTGCAGGATGCTTTTTGGGAATTTGAATACAAACCCATACGTTTACTCAGTTCTGAAGACAGCAATACTGGCTTAGTTAGATAATCCTAAAGAATAATCATATGATCTTGTATCTTGAACAGATGCTCTATTACTATCAACCGTTTACACAAATACACCAATGCTTTCACTGCACAAATGTAAAAAGTTTTAACAAAATGTACTAAAGAAATAGAGTCTTAGAAAAACAAAACACTGGTAGACATAAATGTAGATTAACGTCACCTGGATTTTGTTTATTTGATATAGCTTCCTATGAAATGGTTATAATTATATTGAACTGAAATACTAATTACTGTACCAGTCAGTCCATTTTATTTCCTGCATATTGAAATTAATTTGCGTATGTGCACAGCACTTAACATTATAAATATGGAATTATAGTGAAAACATAATATGCTAACCAACCATAATTCTCAGTTGCAAACAATGGGAAAAAGACCAGAAAGGATGTTCTGAGGGTGAGGGGAGAGCAAAAGAGAGAGAGACAGACAGACAGAAGGGTGAGAAAGAGAGGGGGGGGCGGGGGGGGAGAGGAGAAGGGAGGAGAGAGAGAGAGAGAGAGAGAGAGAGAGAGAGAGAGAGAGAGAGAGAGAGAGAGAGAGAGAGAGAGCAAGAGATTATCCTCCAATTCAAGTAATAGCATCCGTACAATTTCACTTTCAAAGTCATAATTCTGAGATTACTGTTTTCATATAGAACTAGTTTACATGTAGGAAACCCTGGGGTTTCAAACATCCTTATACCACTACTAATGGAACAGAAGGACAGGATATGTCTCGCCACTATTGTGAAAGATACAACATTCTGCCATGTAGAGGAATAATGGGAGCAAACATATAGAAAACTAATCCCTTGACAGCTTGCTGAACCAGTATTTGACATTAAAAAGCAAAAAAAGATTACTTGAGCTCATAATGTTACATTGCAAATGATGGAAAATTGAATTTGTATTAAGTCAAGCACAGATCACATTCTTGATTCCTTTGGTCAGCAAGAACAAGAATAAAAGTGAACTATGTTCCAAGTGGTGAAAAATGTTCCCCTTCAAATGAATTTCTTAATATTATTTTGGGCTATTTTTGAATGTTTCAAATGTTCACTTCAACATGTTGATCCTAATCAAAATGAGATGCGAGACCATACAGCATCAAATGTCTAAGCACCAACTTTGCATTCTCCACATAATTCCCAGTTTGTTGTAATGCATCAGAAAATCAAAAATGTACCTGGGCATTTGTCTAAAAAGAAAGTAAAGTATTTGGCACTGCAGACAAGTTGCATCTCCACCAAACACACTGATCACAGAGTTCAACTTATTAACAAATGCCTGTGAATTAAGTGTCAGGGAGGTGCACTTTAACAAGATCCAGCTACTTATCTGCAGCAGGGAAGCTCGCATGGAAAAACTGATTCATTCTAAGGACAATCCACCATGTGACCTTATGCATGAGACAACTGCTGTTAACACGTTTGGATCTGGTACTACAGTAAATGACCTTGCAATAGGAATTTGATGTCAACTGCACTGAATGTGCAGTACTGGCCACTTCAGTGTATGCCAGGGTGATATTGATGAGTCTGTGATCAATAGGTTCAACCCTCTTCCCTCCCAACTATTCAAAAGACTATTTGCCATTATTTTTCTGTCAAATGTATCTCCAAAATGAAAACAGATTTGAATTCTGTGAAGGAACAAGAGCCGTCAGATGTCAGCCCTTCAATTAAAACAATCTTGCCTGGCAGATCAACTACATCCACAAAATGATTTCATTTGAAGACTGAATACTTCAGTACATTAACAAAACATTTTTGTTCTGCATCAGGTAGTTGATATAAAATTACATTTTTGGAGTTGCATTCAAGGATCTTCCAGTCAAATCCGTCAATTGTACAATTCTTTTCCTCAGCAGTGAGCATTACCTTTTACAGAGAATTACTTGTAGAATGTATTTGTATCAGTAAATGTGAGCAGATGTATTTTCCTTAAAAGAATAACAGTAATTATACTCTGGATAGAAGTGCTGTGGAAGTTTAGAGGGTCTTTTTTTTGTTAGAACGCAGATTCTGACATGATAGGAGTGTGTAAAATGATGAAAGGATGGGAGAGTGTAGTTAGGAGTATAATGTCTCCAGCACTTGAAGGATCAAGAATGAGGGGCAAGCAATAGAAGATTCAATGCAAAAGATTTAGAAAAGGGAGGAGAAAGTTCTTCACACAAAGAGTTGTGACGCTATGGAATTCAATTTCTGGGTCTGTGGTTGAGGCAGAAACGCGTCAACATTTAGATTGGATAGGTGAATGAAGGAAAAGGGGTTGAAGGGATACGAGAACTATTTACTTACGTGGAGGATCACCACATTGATCACGTTGGGCCGAGCAATCTATTTCTGTGTTGTAACTTTTATGTACTTCTGAAAGACCAGTAACTTTTAACTACTTCCCCACTTGAAAAGCAGACAACCACTCTAACTGACAGCTATTTTATATGTGGCAACTCAAGTGAGCCGAAGCTAATTGAGGTCACCACTGTAGTCATGATTTGTGATCTAACCTTAGAAAGTTCCCTTTTTGCAATGAAAAAGAAAATAAGCATTTGGAGTACATGGAAGAGTTGCCTGAAATAATGGTGTGCCCTGTTTATTTTTTAACATTCAGCCTGAAGAGGTTTTTGGGGAGATTTATAGATCCGCAACGGACGCGGATTCACAGATTGTTGTCAGCAAAAAAATTGCAATTATTTGGCTGGAGGCATTGATACTAAAGGAGTGAAACATGGCTTAAAATTGACCTGCATCACATACACTTTTTAAATTGCATGCTAAAAAAGACCTTTGACCACAAATGTACAGCAGCTATTGTAAATCCAAACTGCATTTGCACTACTAGAGGTGGATGAAGAAAATTAAATTAGACTTAACAAGAAAGGAAATCCTAACAGAAGGAATGAAATCTTGCACTACTGATTATACTTCCAATTATTGATAAGATACTGAGTATTGATTTCTAAAATAGATGACATTATATCATGCCCCAAGTATTTCTATTTTTACTCACAAAATTCATAATTGAGAAACTGTGAAAGGAAAAAAAGACAAAAAAATTTTAATTATTATGTCAATCCAGCTGATTAGGTCTATTAGATTTTCCTTTCTTTTTAAATTGCAATACAACCAGGTATTCCATGGGCAGAAATGTCTTCACCATTGTGGAAATCTTGCATTTACCTTATTTTCTCAACATCTGTTTGGTTTTAAGAATTTGTAACCGCAGTATGCTGAGCAAGAATCAAAACTACAGATGCCCTAACATTTCTTCATCCCCAACCATTGCAACCAATTCTGAGCCTTTATAGGTTAAATATCAACTTCAACTAGACTTTAACATCTTTTTACAGGCAAAATGTTGTATTTCGGGTTGAATGCTTTACACTGCGGACAGCATTAGCCTATACTATTGTTTGCACTGCTTCTCCACTTACAGCATGTCACGTGCACAGGAAAGTTCACTCTACTCGAGCCAAATGAGATGGCTGGGCACCAAACTCAGGTTGCATGTACATTACAAATATAGCATTGGTGTGAAGCTCTGCAAGACTCACAGGATGACATCTCTAATTAAGTCAAGAGGAAGGTCTCACTTTGCTTTGCTCCAGTCTGATCAAGCTTGATTCTAGATTTCCACTACAATTTTACTGTTGTTGCAAAACAAAATTGTATAAATGTCATCTCCAAAGCACATCCTTCGCCTCAATGTGATACCTTTTGTTCCCTCGGATACTTTGGTTATACCGCACACTGGGAACGTAGACAAAACTTATTTCATTTTTTAATTCCTTCAGCCAGATCAGAGCTAACTTTCATCTTATCAATTTAGACAGGATTTGTACACAGGGCAGCGTTGTAGTTGCCCAGACGCCACCATTCAAACTATATTTTGTTATGTTTAAGCAAAAGTATGACATGCATATTGTTTTGAATTGAAGCAGTACACCAACAGTTTCAGTAAAATTTTAAAAAGTAATTAGCAAAACCACAACAGTCAGAAATAATTTCAGAACATCCAAACCTTAGTGGTCCAGGGAGCATCCAATTGCCCACTCAGAACGGAGTGAAACAGCAGCTAAAGTTGTTACTAAAAATGTAATAATACATTTTTGTTGAATATAACCAGGGCTAAATAGATAGTACTAACCAGTTGCCAGCTATCAAACTTTCCCCTTTTGCATATGGACGTTAAGTTAAAAAAAAAGGCATGCATGGCTATCTTAAAGCTGTAACCTCCTTTTCCCATATTATTTAGCTATAGTTGCTTGTCAATAATTTGAAAGTACTTATTTATATATTGAAAATCAAACAGCAATATTTTAATTGCTCATGATAACTCAAAACATTACGTGAGCAAGACAAGTAACGATGTCGTTTTATGATATTGGGCCTACCGAAGATCGAGGAGAACACAGCATTAGAAATAACGCATAGTTAAAGCGGAATATTAGTTATCACCTAATCTATTTAAACAGTACTCCCCAGGCCGATCTCCAGCTGTTTGAAACACAAACTTCCAGTCGCAAAATCAAGAATTAATGGGGAGCTCAAAAAACTCAAACGGTACCACTGCTGAATTATGGTTTCTCATCTGAGTCACATGCCAGCCAGATCGGTGTGCGCATTACCATCTGTCCCTCGCTCTAAGAGAGAACACTGGCTGAGCAGGATTAACATGTCGATGCAAACTCACAACAACTAAGTAGAAAAAAGCAGAGCCAATTTCATGTACCGATCGGAGAAGTCGTGAGAGTGTCCGCCTCTCTAAGTAACTTAAAATACATAGATATGGTCTCCATAATAGCAATTGCTGGGCGGGTGGGGTGACTCCAGGTTGAGCCCATCTCCGTTACTTTTCACCCCAACTCTAAGCCTCAAACGTCAAGGCTGGCTTACCTTCCGCAATCTCATTAACTCGGGGTAAAAAAACTCGGGACAACTCTTCTCGCTCGACTCAAAGAGAGCCAGCGTGTGGCGCGATGTGACGGCCGACAATTCCCCCTTCAACACCACCACCGCCACCGCCACCTTCTCTTCTTCCTCTTCCTCCTCCTCCTCCCCTCCGTCTTCTTTCTTTTTCTTTAGCGAAGGAGCCGAGACGGGAAGCGTAGTCAGGGAGACTCGCCGCGGCTCGGCCATGTTCCGAGTTGTGCAGGCTTATTCGCTTTCGTCACCACTTCTCGCCCGGCTCTCTTGCTGGCCTACCGGTGGTGGTGGTGGCGGACGTGTCTGGAACAATCACAATCCTCTTCAACAGCAACAAAAACAAACCCCACAAACTTCGGCCGCCGCCATCTTCCCGACCTGCGCGCCGCCGTGCGCACGCGCACGCACAACGCCTCACATCATTTTTTGGACTTCAAGAATTTCTCTTCTTGCGATAGCTGTTGAGCTAAGGGCGAGGCAGCTTGTAATAGGCATTTGGAAATCGTTTATAAAATACATCTGAAGGAATTCAGGACGTTGACCTTTAACCTGTGCCAGGGTCACGTGGGAGGGAGGGTGTGGGTTGTGGTTGTGGGCTTGGGGCGGGCGATGGACGAGTCGCAGTGCGAGTAAGATGGCGACAGTGAGTTTACGGGTGGGAGATCTGGTCTGGTAAGAGACGACACAGCTTTTCGGTGCACTGGTTTTATGCGATCACTGTTCAGTGTTTTTTTAAGCAATGTCACTGAGTATCTTTTAAATCTGGTTTTCTTTTTGTGTTTTTTTCCAGGGGGAAGCTGGGGGGGTATCCGCCCTGGCCCGGAAAGGTGAGTCAGTCACACAAAATAAGCAGCGTATAAGCGTGTTGAAATGTATTAAAAACTGTAACCTGTTGCCTAACGTCAGGAAACAGCGGGTTTATGGAAGAAGGCCACTCAAATAAAATGGAGGGGGGAAGGGCAGTATGGTGGTTTGGCTGAGACTAATACAAAAGATCCCATGACTGACCCCTTCTTTACTTTCTGAGAATGAGGAAATCATAATGTTTATTGTACAAATCGTGGGACTACTTCATTTTGTGTGCATTTTATCGAACACCAAACCTCGCGTGTTATTTTACAGGAACTGTTAGTGGAGCTTGACTGCTCGCTGTGATTGCTATCCATTACAACGACAGCTTGTATTTATAGAGTGCCTTTAACATAGTAAGGAGCTTCACATGAGTATTATAAAACAAAATTTGCATCTAGCTGTCTAAGGAGAAATTAGGGCAGAAAAGAAGTAGGTTTTAAAGGAGTAGGAGTAGAGGTAGGGAATTCCATAGCTTTGGGTCAAGGCAACAGAAGGCACTTAGTAACTAGTTTAAACAGTCCATCAAAATTTATCAGTTTTGTAAAATTTGTTTAGTTTAAGGAACAATTAACGTTTGAGATTTGGATGTGCTTCCATGTTTTGAATGTATTTTTACACAAAAGTTAGACCTTTCGGTCTGCAATCTAGTGTTGACACCAGTCCTTTTTTGGCTGGACAATGCATTTCTGTAAGTTGTCTTTCATTTGTGTAAACCAGGCTGTAAACTTTAATTTTTATTCCTTGTTTTCAGTAAATTTTTGCTGCTGTGTTTTTAGTAAAGTATTAAAACCAGATCTCTGACCAGAAAACCACTATGGTCTTGAAATGAAGATTAATGCCAGCAGTAAGGAGAGGAACAGCTGGTCCTGGGAGTTGATGGAAAAATATGAAGAGCTGCAGAGTGAGCAGTTTTTGATGAGCTGCAACATTAACTGCCTAAAATAGGGTTAGTGGGAGGCATTCAAGCAATTGCAATGTGGCTTCAAAGAGAAATATAAATTTGCTAAAACTGGGACCATGCTCAGTAATGCAAGTTGTTCTGGAACATAATGCTGTTGGTTTGGCTTCTGCTCCAAATCAGAAATCTACTTATAGACTGAGGGAGTTCTTCCGACTCATATGAGTGGCAGCAGAGCTGGGACAAGGCGTGAGCTGGAGAGACAGTATAAAAATAAACATAAAATATAACGTCTCAAAAACATAATGTTTCTAATTAACTAGTCAAAATTACTAACCGATAGCCCAGCAGAATAAATAGAAACTAGTTTTTAAAAAACTGGAAAGCAAAGGATTGCCTCAATAGAAACTGATACAAAAACTGGGTACAAAAATGAATGCAAAATATATAATAGAAATATTGATCATGAGTCAGTCACAGAGAAACTGGAAAATAGATGCATTAAATCCTGCAATAGGGAGAAATGCAACCACATAGTAATTAAAAAAAATTGTTCCAATAGAATTTTTAAGACATTTTTCTGAGCTGTACCTAAACCTTGCCTTGTCTTGTTTTGGACCTGATTAAAGATGGCAACCATATTTATCTCTTTATCCAGTGTAAAAGTCTTGGTGTTAGGCTAGGATTTTGTCAGTGAATTAATGAAACTCGGTTGTGAAGTTTTAAAAATGTTTTCCCCCCCCAAAAAACTTTTAGGGAGATCAGTGTTTTACTCAGTAAAACTGTAGGATCAAATTCTCCATAGGTTATGCCATGCAGGTCAATATGGTGTGTGTGAGCAGGTGACTAAGTCAGTTACTGGGTAGTTAATAGGTATAACTGAGCAAGTAGTGCAAAAATATGTAATCTTGAAATTGGTTAGTTGGCTATTGTCGTGTTTTTGACTTGCACAATGTCTGATGTCCTATTCTGATGGGTTAATTACATTCTTCTAAGAAATTGCACTTTCTGCAGGACGTGAAAATACCACTTCGTGGATTTATCAAATCAGTTGATTAGTAAAAATTTTAGCGTACAGGCGGTACTGTATCTATAAAAGGAATAAAGCTGGATTTGAACATGTCGGCAATTTAAGACTCTTGCTTTCAAACTAGTATATTAATATAATGCACAGTTCTGTTGCAGTGAACGCTGTATTTGTGACATTTAGTGGAATGTAATAATGGTCATACAGTAAATTATCTTCAAATTGTTGTCAGCAGTATCACCAATGGGCATAGGACATTTACTGCTGTGCTGATCGGTAGCAACCATTGTAATGACCACCGTAACTTAAATAATTCTAACTTTTTTTCTCTTGGGGAACATTGGTTCGTATTTGTGTCTGTATAACCAATTTACAATGAATTATCAGTATTTGAACTTTTTTCTTTTTTAAGATTGTTAATCCGCCCAAAGACCTAAAGAAACCACGGGGGAAAAAGTGCTTCTTTGTAAAATTCTTTGGAACGGAAGACCAGTAAGTAGTTACTTTATTTTTTTTACATACACTTGAAAAGGCATAGTTCAATATTCTTTATTAAGATTGTCTACTGGGTAAGCCATGGGCCAAATTGGAGGATGTGTAGTAAAGATGAGATGGAGCACCCTATTTTCCTCAAAGATTAGCAAGAAGAAAGAAATGAAAAAAAATTGATGTTTTAAAAAAAAATCCATCTATTGATAATTAATTATTTCAACATCAAGTGAATAGACAATATTCAACCTGACACCTGCATTTTAGTTTTTAATTTTTCAACACGAGCTCAAACAGCTTTTTGAATCATAGAATCATAGAAATTTACAGCACAGAAGGCGGCCATTTTGGCCCATCGTGTCTGCGCCGGCCGACAGAGCTATCCAGCCTAGTCCCACTTTTCAGCTCTTGGTCAGTAGCCTTGTAGGTTACGGCACTTCCAAGTGCATATCTAAGTATTTTTTAAATGTGGTGAGGGTTTCTGCCTCTCGGACAGTGAATTCGAGACCCCCACCACCCTCCTGGGTGAAAAAAATTCCCCTCAAACCCCCTCTAAACCACCGACCAATTACTTTAAATCTATGCCCCCTGGTTGTTGACTCCTCTGCTATGGGAAATAGGTCCTTCCTATCCACTCTATCCAGGCCCCTCATAATGTTATGCACCTCAATAAGGTCTCCCCTCAGCCTCCTCTGTTTCAAAGAAAACAAACCCAGCCTATCCAATCTTTCCTCATAGCTTAAAATTCCACAGTCCAGGCAACATCCTCGTAAAACCCCTCCAGATTTGCACTATTTTTGTGTGAAGAAGTGCTTCCTGACTCCATCCCGAACGGTCAACTCTAATTTTAAGGTTATACCCCCTAGTTCTGAACTCTCTCCTCTTTCCCCCCTCCCCACCAGAGGAAATAGTTCCTCTATCTACCCTGTCAAATCCTTGAATCACTTTAAACACCTGAACAGTTCACTTTCCTCGAGCACTGTCACTATCCCTTTCAAAACTCCTGCTTACACCCCCAATCCAAAGAAAATCCTCAAACTATCCATCTTATCTAATAAACCCATTTCTAAACCCCCGCCCCTCAAGATCCTTGAAAGTGGTGTTGCCTCCTAAATATATCCTGAAACTCTCTTTTTGAACCTTTCCAGTCGAGCTTCTGTCATGTGTCACCACTGAGATCACTATGGCTACAATCATAGATGACATTCAAAATGACTGACTATGATGTCTTATATCTCCTTGTCTTCCTCGATCTTTTCCTAGCATTTGACATGGTTTATTATGATGCTCTCCTTCACTGCCACTTAATTTTCCAACTCTGTGGATGGTGGGTCTCTGCTCTTGACTATTGGATCACAGCCAGTATATCTCCAACAATCGCCTTGCTTCCCTTCCCATGCCTTCACCTCTAGAGCCCCTCTAAAGGACCTATCCTTGGCCCATCCTTCCTCATTTTCCATTTCTCCACCACATTTCTGATGTCAGACATCAAGTCATGGACAAGTCACAAATTCCTTCATCCGAATTTCAGGAAGATCCAAACCATTTCTTTGTCAGCTGCCTTAAACTCCCTGCTTGCTTTAATGCTGATTCCATATCTATCCCTGGCTTTTCACTTAGGCAGAGCAAGAGCATACTGGATATGCTGTTTAATGCTGAGCTGAGTTTCAAATCTCGTATCCTCTCCATCATAGAAACTGCTTGTTTTCATCTGCGTACGTTGCTACTATGCCACTGAACCCGATCTCCACCTTTTTGCAATCTCTAGGCTATTATTCAATGTTCTTAGTTTTGCTCTGTAAAGTGCCTCATGTTTTATACAACCTCTCTGCCTCAATCTTGTCTATCCCTTTCATTATTTTAAATGTTTCTATAAGATCCCCCCTCATCCTTCTGAACTCCAACGAGTAAAGACCCAGTCTACTCAATCTATCATGATAAGGTAACCCCCTCATCTCCGGAATCAGCCTCGTGAATCGTCTCTGTACCCCCTCCAAAGCTAGTATATCCTTCCTTAAGTAAGGTGACCAAAACTGCACGCAGTACTTCAGGTGTGGCCTCACCAATACCCTATACAGTTGCAGCAGGACCTCCCTGCTTTTGTACTCCATCCCTCTCGCAATGAAGGACAACATTCCATTTGCTTTCCTGATTACCTGCTGCACCTGCAAACTAACTTTTTGCGGGCGGCCAGAGTCGGGCGCCTAGAAAAAGAGGTGTTCGACCTGGAAGCCCGTCTCGGTCAAGTCGTCCAGGACCCGGCCCTGCGGACGGTGTACGAAGCGAAGAAGGCCGCGCTGAAGGACCTGCAGCTCGTCGGGTCCCGAGGCGCGTTCGTGAGGTCGCGGATCCGGTTCCTGCGGGATCTGGACCGCGGCTCCCCCTTCTACTCGCTGGAAAAAAGGCAGAGTGTCCGTAAGCAGCTCTTGACGCTGCTGGCCGACGACGGCTCTCTCGTCTCGGATCCGGAGGGCGTCAACAACAGGGCCCGTGAATATTACGGGGCTCTGTTCTCTCCGGATCCGTCCAGCGAGGAAGCGCGTAGAGTTTTGTGGGAGGACCTGCCGAAGGTCAGCCCGGAGGGCGCCGAAAATCTGGAAGCTCCGCTAAGCCTGGCGGAGCTGACCGGTGCCCTCGACCGGCTCTCGAGGGGAAAATCCCCGGGGCTGGACGGGCTGACCGTGGAGTTCCACAGGGCGTTTTGGGACGTCCTGGGGAGCGACTACGCGCGGGTCCTGGGGGAAAGTCTGGTGACCGGGGAGATACCCCTCTCTTGGCGCAGGGCAGTCATCGTCCTGCTGCCTAAGAAGGGCGATCTCCGCCTCCTTAAGAACTGGCGCCCGGTCTCCCTCCTCAGTACGGACTACAAAATCTTCGCCAGGGCGATGTCTGCTCGCCTTGGTGCCGTGCTGGACCACATGATCCACCCCGACCAGTCCTACACGGTCCCGGGCCGGACAATCCACGATAACATCCATCTGGTCCGGGACCTCATCCATTGTTCCCAGGAGGCTGGTCTGTCGGTCGCCTTCCTATCCCTCGACCAAGAGAAGGCGTTTGACAGGGTGGATCACGACTATCTGCTCGGAACTCTGCGTGCTTTCGGGTTCGGGACGCATTTCGTCGCCCGGATCCGACTTTTGTACGCCGCCGCAGAGTGTCTGATTAAGGTTAACGGGTCCCTGACGGCGCCCCTTCGCTTTAGGAGAGGGGTGCGCCAGGGATGCCCCATGTCCGGCCAGTTATACGCCGTTTGCGTGGAGCCTTTCCTGCGCCTCTTGCGGACGAGGTTGACGGGACTGGCTCTGCAAGGGCCGGGCGTGGAGGTCGTCCTCTCGGCTTACGCCGATGACGTGCTCCTCGCGGTAGAGGATCCCGCTGACCTGCGGAGGATGCGAGAGTGCCAGGAGATTTACTCGGCCGCGTCCTCCGCCAGGATCAACTGGGAGAAATGTTCCGGACTTCTGGTGGGTCAGTGGCGGGTGGACTCCCTGCCGGAGGAGCTCGGGCCTTTTGCCTGGAGCACGACCCATCTCCTCTATCTGGGAGTCTACCTTAGCCCCGACGAGGGAGCCTGGCCGGCGAACTGGCAGGAGCTGGAGGCCAAGGTCGCCGCTCGCCTAGGGCGCTGGACAGGACTGCTCCGAGTGCTATCCTACAGGGGTCGAGCGCTAGTCATAAACCAGCTGGTGGCCGCAATGCTGTGGTACCGGCTGGTCACTTTGACCCCTCCCCCTGCGTTTGTCGCCAAGATACAGAAGAAGCTGGTGGACTTCTTCTGGAACAACAGGAAGCACTGGGCCTCTGCCGCGGTCTTGAGTCTCCCGCTTGAGGAGGGCGGTCAGTCGTTGGTGTGCGTCAGCGCCCAGCTCGCGACTTTCCGTCTTGGCATATCGTCTTGCCGTCCGGAGGAGGCGGGGGTCCCCGATGGAGGGCACTCTACGCAGGGGTCCTCCCACTATTCATCGGGGACTTGGCCTGGAGGGTGGTGCACGGAGCAGTGCCGTGCAACAAATTTTTAAGCCGGTTCACGGACTCCCAGGCCGCCTGCAATTTCTGCGGTCTGGAAGAGTCCGTGTTCCATGTTTTTATGGAATGCACAAGGTTGCAGCCCCTGTTTTATTATTTGAAGGGGCTGCTCCTGAAATTCTGGCTGCACTTCAGTCCCACTCTCCTGATCTTTGGGCACCCTGTGCGGAGGGGAGCGGGTAGGTCCGAAGGCCTCCTCGTAGGACTGCTCCTGGGCACGGCCAAGGGTGCCATCAGCCGGTCCAGGCAGCGGGCGGTCGAGGGGGTCGTTCAACCTGACTGCCTGCCTCTCGTCCGCTCTTACATCCGGTCCAGGGTGTCCTTGGAGATGGAGCACGCGGTGTCCACCGGTACGCTCGCGGCCTTCCGCGAGAGGTGGGCACCGGAGGGACTGGAGTGCATCATCACGCCCGGCAACCAAATTTTAATTTGATTTTACGTTTTAAAGTTTAATTTGTTTTAAATGCCGGTGCTTTTAGTGTCCCCTTCCCTTTTATAGGGGGCACTGGAAAATTGTGATTTTAGTGCCCAAAAAAAAAGAAAGAAAAACTAAAAAAAAAACAAAAAAAAGGAAAAAAAAGGGCCTTGTAAATGTCTGGTGTGTCACCCAGGTCGGGTGTCACGATTTAATGTTTTATGTTTTGCAGGTAGACTCTAAAAGAGTTTCATGCACAAGGACCCCCAGGTCCCCCTCTGCACCGCAACATGTTGTAATTTCTCTCCATTCAAATAATATTCCCTTTTACTGTTTTTTTTCCCAAGGTGGATGACCTCACACTTTCCGACATTGTATTCCATCTGCCAAACCTTAGCCCATTCGCTTAACCTATCTAAATCTCTTTCCAGCCTTTCTGTGTCCTCTACACAACCCACTTTCCCACTAATCTTTGTGTCATCTGCAAATTTTGTTACACTATACTCTGTCCCCTCTTCCAGGTCATCTATGTATATTGTAAACAGTTGTGGTCCCAGCACCGATCCCTGTGGCACACCACTAACCACCGGTTTCCAACCCGAAAAGGACCCATTTATCCCGACTCTGCTTTCTGTTCGCCAGCCAATTCTCTATCCATGCTAATACATTTCCTCTGACTCCGCGTACCCTTATCTTCTGCAGTAACCTTTTGTGTGGCACCTTATCGAATGCCTTTTGAAAATCTAAATACATCACATCCATCGGTACACCTCTATCCACCATGCTCGTTATATCCACAAAGAATTCCAGTAAATTAGTTAAACATGATTTCCCCTTCATGGATCCATGCTGCGTCTGCTTGATTGCACTATTCCTATCTAGATGTCCCACTATTTCTTCCTTAATGATAGTTTCAAGCATTTTCCCCACTACAGACGCTAAACTAACCGGCCTATAGTTACCTGCCTTTTGTCTGCCCCCTTTTTTAAACAGATGTGTTACATTAGCTGTTTTCCAATCCGCTGGTACCTCCCCAGAGTCCAGAGACTTTTGGTAGATTATAACGAATGCATCTGCTATAACTTCTGCCATCTCTTTAATACCCTGGGATGCATTTCATCAGGACCAGGGGACTTGTCTACCTTCAGTCCCATTAGCCTGTCCAGCACTACCCCCCTAGTGATAGTGATTGTCTCAAGGTCCTCCCTTCCCACATTCCTGTGACCAGCAATTTTTGGCATGGTTTTTGTGTCTTCCACTGTGAAGACTGAAGCAAAATAATTGTTTAAGGTCTCAGCCATTTCCACATTTCCCATTATTAAATCCCCCATCTCATCTTCTAAGGGACCAACATTTACTTTAGTCACTCTTTTCCGTTTTATATATCTGTAAAAGCTTTTACTATCCGTTTTTATGTTTTGCGCAAGTTTACCTTCGTAATCTATCTTTCCTTTCTTTATTGCTTTCTTAGTCATTCTTTGCTGTCGTTTAAAATTTTCACAATCTTCTATTTTCCCACTAACCTTGGCCACCTTATACGCATTGGTTTTGAATTTGATACTCTCCTTTATTTCCGTGGTTATCCACGGCTGGTTATCCCTTCTCTTACTGCCATTTTTCACTGGAATATATTTTTGTTGAGCACTATGAAAGAGCTCCTTTAAAGTTCTCCACTGTTCCTCAATTGTGTCACCGTTTAGTCTGTGTTTCCAGTCTACTTCAGCCAACTCTTCCCTCATCCCACTGTAGTCCCCTTTGTTTAAGCATAGTGCACTCATTTGAGACACAACTTTCTCATCCTCAATCTGTATTACAAATTCAACCATACTGTGATCACTCATTCCGAGAGGATCTTTTACTGGGAGATTGTTTATTATTCCTGCCTCATTACACAGGACCAGATCTAAGATAGCTTGCTCCCTTGTAGGTTCTGTAACATACTGTTCTAAGAAACAATCCCGTATGCATTCTATGAATTCCTCCTCCAGGCTACCCCGTGCGATTTGATTTGACCAATCGATATGTAGGTTAAAATCCCCCATGATTACTGCTGTTCCTTTTTCACATGCCTCCATTATTCCCTTGATTATTGTCCGCCCCACCGTGAAGTTATTATTTGGGGGCCTATAAACTACGCCCACCAGTGACTTTTTCCCCTTACTATCGCTAATCTCCACCCACAATGATTCAACATTTTGTTCATTAGAGCCAATATCGTCTCTCACAACTGCCCTGATATCATCCTTTATTAACAGAGCTACCCCACCTCCTTTCCCCCCTTGTCTATCTTTCCGAATCGTCAGATACCCCTGTATGTTTAATTCCCAGTCTTGGCCACCCTGCAACCACGTTTCTGTAATGGCCACCAAATCATACCCATTTGTAATGATTTGTGCCTTCAACTCATTTACTTTATTTCGAATGCTGCGTGCGTTTAGGTAGAGTGTTTTAATACTAGTTTTTAACCATGATTTTTAGTTTTGACCCTTCCTGCAGCCCCTTTATATTCAGTGGCCCTTTTTGTTTTTTGCCTTGGAAAAGAGTGACTAAAGTAAATGTTGGTCCCTTAGAAGTTGAAAAGGGGGATTTAATAATGGGAAATGTGGAAATGGCTGAGACCTTAAACAATTATTTTGCTTCCGTCTTCACAGTGGAAGACACAAAAACCATGCCAAAAATTGCTGGTTATAGGAATGTGGGAAGGGAGGACCTTGAGATGATCACTATCACTAGGGAGGTAGTGCTGGACAGACTAATGGGATTGAAGGTAGACAAGTCCCCTGGACCTGATGAAATGCATCCCAGGGTATTAAAAGAGATGGCGGAAGTTATAGCAGATGCATTTGTTATAATCTACCAAAATTCTCTGGACTCTGGAGAGCTAATGTAACGCCTCTGTTTAAAAAAGGGGGCAGGCAAAAGGCAGGTAACTATAGGCCGGTTAGTTTAACATCTGTAGTGGGGAAAATGCTTGAAACTATCATTAAGGAAGAAATAGCGGGACATCTGGATAGGAATAGTGCAATCAAGCAGACGCAACATGGATTCATGAAAGGGAAATCAAGTTTAACTAACTTACTGGAATTCTTTGAGGATATAACGAGCATGGTGGATAGAGGTGTACCGATGGATGTGGTGTATTTAGATTTCCAAAAGGCATTCGATAAGGTGCCACACAAAAGGTTACTGCAGAAGATAAAGGTACGCGGAGTCAGAGGAAATGTATTAGCATGGATAGAGAATTGGCTGGCGAACAGAAAGCAGAGAGTCGGGATAAATGGGTCCTTTTCCGGTTGGAAATCAGTGGTTAGTGGTGTGCCACAGGGATCGGTGCTGGGACCACAACTGTTTACAATATACATAGATGACCTAGAGGAGGGGACAGAGTGTAGTGCAACAAAATTTGCAGATGACACTAAGATTAGTGGGAAAGCGGGTTGTGTAGAGAACTCAGAGAGGCTACAAGGAGATTTGGATAGGTTAAGCGAATGGGCTAAGGTTTGGCAGATGGAATACAATGTCGGAAAGTGTGAGGTCATCCACCTTGGGGGAAAAAAAACAGTAAAAGGGAATATTATTTGAATAGGGAGAAATTACAACATGCTGTGGTGCAGAGGGACCTGGGGGTCCTTGTGCATGAATCCCAAAAGGTTAGTTTGTAGGTGCAGCAGGTAATCAGGAAGGCAAATGGAATGTTGGCCTTCATTGCGAAAGGGATGGAGTACAAAAGCAGGGAGGTGTTGCTGCAACTGTATAAGGTATTGGTAAGGCCGCACCTGGAGTACTGCGTGCAGTTTTGGTCACCTTACTTAAGGAAGGATATACTAGCTTTGGAAGGGGTGCAGAGACGATTCACTAGGCTGATTCGAGAAATGAGGGGGTTAACTTATGATGATAGATTGAGTAGACTAGGTCTTTACTCCTTGGAGTTCAGAAGGATGAGGGGTGATCTTATAGAAACATTTAAAATCATGAAAGGGATAGACAAGATAGAGGCAGAGAGGTTGTTTCCATTGGTGGGGGAGACTAGAACTAGGGCTGAGTCCACGACCAGATCAGCCATGATCTTATTGAATGGCGGAGCAGGCTCGAGGGGCTAGATGGCCTACTCCTGTTCCTAATTCTTATGTTCTTATGTTCTTATTATGTTTCTCTGCCCTCCACTTTTACTCATCTCCTTTCTGTCTTTTGCTTTTGTCTCCTTTTTGTTTCCCTCTGTCTCCCTGCATTGGTTCCCATCCCCCTGCCATATTCGTTTAACTCCTCCCCAACAGCACTAGCAAACACTCCCCCTAGGACATTGGTTCCGGTCCTGCCCAGGTGCAGACCGTCAGGTTTGTACTGGTCCCATCTCTCCCAGAACCGGTTCCAATGCCCCAGGAATTTGAATCCCTCCCTGCTGCACCACTGCTCAAGCCACGTATTCATCTGAGCTATCCTGCGATTCCTACTCTGACTAGCACGTGGCACTGGTAGCAATCCTGAGATTACTACTTTTGAGGTCCTACATTTTAATTTAGCTCCTAGCTCCTTAAATTCGTCTTGTAGGACCTCATCCCTTTTTTTTACCTATATCGTTGGTACCAATGTGCACCACGACAACTGGCTGTTCACCCTCCCTTTTCAGAATGTCCTGCACCCGTTGCGAGACATCCTTGACCCTTGCACCAGGGAGGCAACATACCATCCTGGAGTCTCGGTTGCGGCCGCAGAAACGCCTATCTATTCTCCTTACAATTGAATTCCCTATCACTCGCTCTCCCACTCTTTTTCCTGTCCTCCTGTGCATCAGAGCCATCCACGGTGCCATGAACTTGGCTGCTGCTGCCCTCCCCTGATGAGTCATTTCCCCTCAACAGTACTCAAAACGGTGTATCTGTTTTGCAGGGGGATGACCGCAGGGGACCCCTGCACTACCTTCCTTGCACTGCTCTTCCTGCTGGTCTTCCATTTCCTAGCTGGCTGTGGACCCTTCACCTGTGGTAAGACCAGCTCGCTACATGTGCTACTCACATCATTCTCAGCATCGTGGATGCTCCAGAGTGAATCCACCCTCAGCTCCAATTCCGCAACGCGGACCATCAGGAGCTGGAGGCGGACACACTTTCTGCACACGTAGTCGTCAGGGACACCGGAAGTGTCCCTGAGTTCCCACATGGTACAGGAGGAACATATCACGTGACCGAGCTCTCCTGCCATGATTTAACCCTTAGATACACTTAAATTGGCAACAGCAATGTTAAAGTTTACTCACTGTTATAGAAGAGAAAAAAGAAAAACTACTCGCCAATCACTTACCCCCTTGGCTGTGACGTCATCTTTCTGTTTCTTTCTACTTTTTTGCCTTCTCCCTGTAGTCTCCAGAAGTTGGAGATTAAATGTGAAGCTTCTGCTAACTGATACGAGAAATATAACAAAGGGGAAAGATAGAGAATGTTCTCTCTCATCCTTCAAACTGTGTACACTATTTCACTTATACTGTTAATCCAATGTTGTTAACTTTTACAATAATAACCACATAGAACTAAGATATGGTGTTGAAATTGCTCTGCAATATTAATAGCAAATGTGTTTGTAGTAAAGAGAATCCGGTAAAGGGTGAGAAAGCAATTGGCCAGAAATGAACCAATTTAATTGTGCAGTTACTACAAATACTTCTGACATTTGAGTAGCTTTGTAACTCCGTGCAGTCGAAGCTGTTTAATTAGGACCCCTTTTTTTGGTGGAAACCAATTTTCCTAAATTAGCTGATCATGCGTGTTACAATTCAGGTGCCTTCCTGAAACTTTCTACTTGTGCTTGACACAAAAGTCATCTTCAATAGGTATATTCCCAGTGCAGTAACAAAAGTGATGAGGCACAGAATAGTTTATTGTTGGATATGCCATGAAAACAGTTGGATACTGTAACAAGACACAACATATATTGGGTATGTATTGCTTGATTTTAATGGCAAAAACCAACGAGCGGTAGCCATTTTAGAGGCTTTATAAATGTCACCCGTTGAAGACATAGAAGTTCAATTCAAGGGAGGTGAGTCTAAAAATTGACTGATTTTGTTTTGTTGCAGTGCGTGGATCAAAGTTGACCAACTTAAATCATATCAGCTTCACAAGGAGGAAATGGTAAAAATTACCAAAGGGAAACGTTTTCAACAGGCAGTGGATGCAGTTGAGGAATTTATTAAATCCAAGGTAATGTGTACCATTGTTTAGCTAGTGGATCAAAAATGATCACTGGATTTTGTTTGAGAGAATAGTTCAGAGTTTCACATTAGTGTGCAATTAAACTGAAACTCTAGCATCAAACTGGTTTCAATATAAAGCTCTCTTGCATTCCAGGATCAGGGAATGGTACTTTAAATATGTGGAGATCCTTCGAGCTTCCTGATAACATTTTAAACCTACCTGGAGTGTGCTGATGCTCTTGGTTACGTGTTCTAAATATTTAAATCTCATTTGCTGTGAGTGGAGCTCAGAGCATGTATTTAAGCACGTATGCAGAGAGTTCTCTCCATGGGTGATGGAATTGCAGTTTGAGCTAGACGGCATGAACGTGTTACTAAAATAAAAACAGAAAATGCTGGAAATACTCAGCAGGTCAAGCAGCATCTGAGGAGGGAAAGCCGGTTTTAATATTTCGGGTCCTGAAACAATGGGCTAGAAATTGCGGTCGGAGGCGTATCTCCGGGGTACGCCTCCGACCTGTGAAACCTTTGCGAGCCTACCTCCAGGTGACCAGGCTGCGAAAACTTGCGGTCTCAGGCTTCCAGGCACACGGCTGCGTAAAGGCCCATAGATCCCAGAGACGCAGCTGGTTCGGAAGCGTCACTGGGCTCACATGGGCCCGGTCCTCCAATCACAAAGGAGAATTACATTACAATCATTTACGAAGGGAATCCCCTAATAACATAAGAAATAGGAGAAGGAGTAAGCCATACGGCCACTCGAGCCTGCTCTGCCATTTAATACGATTATGGCTGATCCGTTCATGGACTCCGATCCACTTCCCTGCCCGCTGTCCGTAACCCCTTATCCCCCTATTCAAGAAACTCCAATTCTGTCTTAAATTTCACAGCTCTCTGAGGCAGTGAATTCCACAGATGCATAACCCTCTGAGAGAAGAAATTTCACCTCATCTCAGTTTTAAATGGGCGGCTCCTTATTCTAAGATTATGCCCTCGAGTTCTAGTCTCCCCCATCAGTGGAAACATCCTCTCTGCATTCACCTTGTCAAGCCCCCGCATAATCTTCTACGTCTCGATAAGATCACCTCTCATTCTTCTGAATTCCAACGAGTAGAGGCCCAACCTACTCAACCTTTCCTCACAAGTCAACCCTCTCATCTCTAGAATCAGTTTTGTGAACTTTCTCTGAACTGCCTCCAAAGCAAGCATATCCTTTCGTAAATATGGAAACCAATACTGCACGCAGTATTCCAGGTATGGCCTCACCAATACCCTGTACAACTGTAGCAAGACTTCCCTGCTTTTTTACTCCATCCCCATTGCAATAAAGGCCACGATTCCATTGGCTTACCTGATCACTTGCTGTACCTGCATACTAACCTTTTGTGTTTCATGCACAAGTACCTCCAGGTCCCGCTGCACTGCAGCACCTTGCAATCTTTCTCCATTTATATAATAACTTGCTCTTTGATTTTTTTTTTCTGCTAAAGTGCATGATCTCACATTTTCTAACATACTCTATCTGCTAAATTTTTGCCCACTCACTTAGTCTGTCTATGTCCTTTTGCAGATTTTGTGTGTCCTCCTCACATTCTGCTTTTCCTCCCATCTTAGTATCGTCGGTAAACTTGGCTATGTTACGCTCAGTCCCTTCCTCAAAGTCAATAATCTAGATTGTAAATAGTTGGGGTCCCAGCACTGATCCCTGCGGCACCCCACGGATGACAAGTTTCGCGCATGTGGAAACCAGGAAGTTTCAAATGGATAACGCCGGCATAGAATCATAGAAGTTTACAGCACAGAAGGGGGCCAATATGCAATGGAATCTCCAAATAATTAAACAATTTACATAATTCTAATAAATATAAATATACTGAATTTCAATTTTCTTCATGTCCCTTCAGTGCATCAACCTCAATTTAAAAAAAAAAAAATTACATTTTTGATGAATAATTTAAAATTTTTTAATCCTGGCTAATAGTTGCATAAACTAATTTAAAGTGTATGAGAATCATTTTTGATTTTTAAATGTTTAATTTAATGCCTATTTATACCCTTGCGCTGATGAAAGCAGGCCCTATGCCTGCTTTTACCATCATAAGAGTTTTGGGGAAATTGCAGGGCAAGTTGCTCAACTCTGCACCAGCAATACCGATTTTTCATGCCGTTTGGATGATCTGTCAAGGCGTATCTTGATGGATGGCAAATTCCGGATTTCGCGCATAGAAACATAGACATAGAAACATAGAAAATAGGTGCAGGAGTAGGCCATCGGCCCTTTGAGCCTGCACTGCCATTCAATGAGTTCATGGCTGAACATGCAACTTCAGTACCCCATTCCTGCTTTCTCGTCATACCCCTTGATCCCCCGAGTAGTAAGGACTACATCTAACTCCTTTTTGAATATACTTAGTGAATTGGCCTCAACAACTTTCTATAGTAGAGAATTCCACAGGTTTACCACTCTCTGTGTTTCTCCTCATCTCGGTCCTAAATGGCTTACCCCTTATCCTCAGACTGCGACCCCTGGTTCTGGACTTCCCCAACATTGGGAACATTCTTCCTGCATTTAACCTGTCTTAAACCCGTCAGAATTTGAAACGTTTCTATGAGATCCCCTCTCATTTTTCTGAACTCCAATGAATACAAGCCCAGTTGATCCAGCCTTTCTTGATATGTCAGTCCTGCCATCCCGGGAATCAGTCTGGTGAACCTTCGCTGCACTCCCTCAATAGCAAGAATGTCCTTCCTCAAGTTAGGAGACCAAAACTGTACACAATACTCCAGGTGTGGCCTCACCAAGGCCCTGTACAACTGTAGTAACACCTCCCTGCCCCTGTACTCAAATCCCCTCGCTATGAAGGCCAACATGCCATCTGCTTTCTTAACCGCCTGCTGTACCTGCATGCCAACCTTCAATGACTGATGTACCATGACACCCAGGTCTTGTTGCACCTCCCCTTTTCCTAATCTGTCACCATTTAGATAATAGTCTGTCTCTCTGTTTTTACCACCAAAGTGGATAACCTCACATTTATCCATATTATACTTCATCTGCCATGCATTTGCCCACTCTCCTAACCTATCCAAGTCACTCTGCAGCCTCATAGCATCCTCCTCACACTGCCACCCAACTTGGTGTCATCCGCAAATTTGGAGATACTACATTTAATCCCCTCGTCTAAATCATTAATGTACAGTGTAAACAGCTGGGGCCCCAGCACAGAACCTTGCGGTACCCCACTAATCACTGCCTGCCATTCTGAAAAATACCCAATTACTCCTACTCTTTGCTTCCTGTCTGACAACCAGTTCTCAATCCACGTCAGCACACTACCCCCAATCCCATGTGCTTTAACTTTGCACATTAATCTCTTGTGTGGGACCTTGTTGAAAGCCTTCTGAAAGTCCAAATACACCACATCAACTGGTTCTCCCTTGTCTACTCTACTGGAAACATCCTCACAAAATTCCAGAAGATTTGTCAAGCATGATTTCCCTTTCACAAATCCATGCTGACTTGGACCTATCATGTCACCTCTTTCCAAATGTGCTGCTATGACATCCTTAATAATTGATTCCATCATTTTACCCAGTACCAATGTCAGACTAACCGGTCCATAATTCCCTGTTTTCTCTCTCCCTCCTTTTTTAAAAAGTGGGGTTATATTGGCTACCCTCCACTCCATAGGAACTGATCCAGAGTCTATGGAATCAGTTATGGAATGTTGGAAAATGACTGTCAATGCATCCGCTATTTCCAAGGCCACCTCCTTAAGTACTTTGGGATGCAGACCATCAGTCCCTGGGGATTTATCGGCCTTCAATCCCATCAATTTCCCCAACATAATTTCCTGACCAATAAGGATTGCCCTCAGTTCCTCCTTCTTACTTAGACCCTCTGACCCTTTTATATCCGGAAGGTTGTTTGTGTCCTCCTTAGTGAATACCGAACCAAAGTACTTGTTCAATTGGTCTGCCATTTCTTTGTTCCCAGTTATGACTTCCCCTGATTCTGACTGCAGGGGACCTACGTTTGCCTTTACTAACCTTTTTCTCTTTACATATCTACAGAAGCTTTTGCAGTCAATTTTAATGTTCCCTGCAAGCTTCCTCTCGTACTCTCTTTTCGCTGCCCTAATCAAATCCTTTGACCTCCTCTACTGAGTTCTAAATTTCTCCCAGTCCCTGGGTTCGCTGCTATTTCTGGCTAATTTGTATGCTACTTCCTTGGCTTTAATACTATAGCTGATTTCCCTTGATAGCCACGGTTGAGCCATCTTCCCTTTTTTATTTTTACGCCAGACAGGGCTGTACAATTGTTTTGGTTCATCCATGCGGTCTCTAAATTTCTGCCATTGCCCATCCACTGTCAACCCCTTAAGTATCATTCGCCAATCTATCCTCGCCAATTCACGCCTCATACCTTCAAAGTTACCCTTCTTTAAGTTCTGGACCATAGTCTCTGAATTAACTGTTTCATTCTCCACCCTAATGTAGAATTCCACCATATTATGGTCACTCTGCCCCAAGGGGCCTCGCACAACGAGATTGCTAATTAATCCTCTCTCATTACACAATACCCAGTCTAATTTGGCCTCCCCCCTAGTTGGTTCCTCGACATATTGGTCTAGAAAACCATCCCTTATGCACTCCAGGAAATCCTCCTCCACCGTATTGTTTCCAGTTTGGTTAGCCCAATTTATATGCATATTAAAGTCACCCATGATAACTGCTGCACCTTTATTGCATGCACCCCTAATTTCCTGTTTGATGCCCTCCCCAACATCACTACTACTGTTTGGAGGTCTGTACACAACTCCCACTAACGTTTTCTGCCCTTTGGTATTCCGTAGCTCCACCCATACCGATTCCACATCATCCAAGCTAATGTCTTTCCTTACAATTGCATTAATTTCCTCCTTAACCAGCAACGCCACCCTGCCTCCTTTTCCTTTCTGTCTATCCTTCCTAAATGTTGAATACCCTTGGATGTTGAGTTCCCAGCCTTGGTCACCCTGGAGCCATGTCTCCCTGATACCAACAACATCGTATCTGTTAACTGCTTTCTGCACAGTTAATTCCTCCACCTTATTCCGAATACTCCTCGCATTGAGGCACAGAGCCTTCAGGCTTGCCTTTTTAACACACTTTGACCCTTTAGAATTTTGCTGAAAAGTTGCCCTTTTTGTTTTATGCCTTGGGTTTCTTTGCCCTCCACTTTTACTCATCTCCTTTCTATCTTTTGCTTCTGTCTCCATTTTGTTTCCCTCTGTCTCCCTGCATTGGTTTCCATCCCCCTGCCATATTAGTTTAACTCCTCCCCAACAGCACGAGCAAACACTCCTCCTAGGACATTGGTTCCGGTCCTGCCTGGGTGCAGACCATCTGGTTTGTACTGGTCCCACCTCCCCCAGAACCGGTTCCAATGCCCCAGGAATTTAAATCCCTCCCTGCTGCACCACTGCTCAAGCCACGTATTCATCTGAGCTATCCTGCGATTCCTACTCTGACTAGCACGTGGCACTGGTAGCAATCTCGAGATTACTACTTTTGAGGTCCTACTTTTTAATTTAGCTGCTAGCTCCTTAAATTCGTCTCATAGGACCTCATCCTGTTTTTTTTACCTATATCGTTGATACCAATGTGCACCACGACAACTGGCTGTTCACCCTCCCTTTTCAGAATGTCCTGCACCCGCTGCGAGACATCCTTGACCCTTGCACCAGGGAGGCAACATACCATCCTGGAGTCTCGGTTGCGGCCGCAGAAACGCCTATCTATTCCCCTTACAATTGAATCCCCTATCACTATCGCTCTCCCACTCTTTTTCCTGCCCTCCTGTGCAGCAGAGCCAGCCACGGTGCCATGAACTTGGCGGTTGCTGCTGCTCCCCCCTGATGAGTCATCCCCCTCAACAGTACTCAAAGTGGTGTATCTGTTTTGCAGGGGGATGACCGCAGGGAACCCCTGCACTACCTTCCTTGCACTGCTCTTCCTGTTGGTCTTCCATTCCCTATCTGGCTGTGGGCCCTTTACCTGTGGTAAGACCAACTCACTAAACGTGCTATTCACGTCATTCTCAGCATTATGGATGCTCCAGAGTGAATCCACATGCGGAAACCAGGAAGTTGCGGGGCCTTTCAAATGGATAACGCCAGCATAGAATCATAGAAGTTTACAGCATGGAAGGAGTCCATTTCGGCCCATCGTGTCCACGTCGGCCAACAAGAGGCTATTCAACCTAATCCCACTTTCCAGCTCTAGGTCCGTAACCCTGCAGGATTTCTGCCTCTACCACCCTTTCAGGCAGTGAGTTCCAGGCCCCCACAGCCCTCTGCGTGAAGAAATTTCCCCTCAAATCCCCTCTAAACCTTCTACCAATTACTTTAAATTTATGTCCCCTGGCTGTTGACCCCTCTGCTACGGGAAATAGGCCCTATATCTAGGCCCCTCAATTTTATACACCTCAATGAGGTCTCCCTTCAGCCTCCTCTGTTCCAAGGAAAACAAACCCAGCCTATCCAAGCTGTCCTCCTCATAGCTAAGATTCTCCACTCCCGGCAACATCCTCGTAAATCTCCTCTGTACCCTCTCCAGTGCAATTTCTGTAATGCGGTGACCAGAACTGTTTGCAGTATTCTAGCTGTGGCCTAACCAGTGTTTTATACAGTTCAAGCATAACCCACCTGCTCTTATATTCTATGCCTCGGCTAATAAAGGCAAGCATTCCGTATGCCACCTTAACCACCTTATCCACCTGGCCTGCTACCTTCAGGGATATGTGGACATGCACTCAAAGGTCCCTTTGTCCCTCTACACTGCTCGCTGTCCTACCATTTAATGTGTATTCCCTTTCCTTGTTAGCCTTCCCCAAATGCATTACCTCACACTTCTCCAGATTAAATTCCATTTGCCACTGTTTTACCCACCTGACCAGTTGATTAATATCTTCCTGCAATCCGCAGCTTTCTTCTTACTGAGTATACCTTCGGAGGCTGCAATTTCAGGGCCGCTAACTCTGTTTCTCCACAAATGCTGCTTGACCTGCTGAGTATTTCTAGCATTTTCTGATTTCCAGCACCTGCAGTATTCTGCTTTTGTATGAATGTTACTGCCTGGCTGGAATTGATACAGCAGTAAATGGTCTTGGGCTGTTGGGTCTGTAATTATTCTGTGTTCTAGCAATGCTATAATAGCTTAAAGAACTTCATTCCGCAATGGAAATAATGAAGAATCAGTCGGAACATTTCCTAAGGCTGGAAGCTGTGTAAACCAAATGTGCAAATAAATAGAAAGTGTGAAAATTAAACCCATCAATATGAATTGAGATGTTTTGGTTGCTGTTGAAAACTTTAGAAGTGTTGAGGGAAGACCTGATCTGTGGGATTGTCATGAGGGAAGCCGCAAATGAGTTATGGCCAGTACCACGAGTGAAATATAAATCACAGTCCTGCAGATCTTTAGAATGTATTCTCTCCGTATTATACAGTAGCATCTATAAACTGTTTTTGAAATGGGTAATGATGTCAAAATAGGTACTGAGATCAAAATGGGTTTAATGATGTACTTTGTTCCCAGTAAACTAGTGCCAATACAGTTGGGAGTATTAATTTGAGGGATGATTGTGTGGTATGTGGTTGGAATGTTTGTGCTTTGAACATTTGTTCTTTAAAATTTGAAGAGGTACAATTATTAAAATGTAATATCTGGAAAAATAAAGGCTTTGCTGATCGACGCTTTAACATTTTACCAAAACTGATCTTGAATAAATGCTGTAGATTGGTCATGTATGAGAACTCTGGGTATAGTCTTAAAAGACAGGGAATCAGTCAATCGGTCCTGAAGGCTTTTGGAGACCAGATTCAATGCAATTGATTTTTCTGTGGGGATGGAGTGTAATTACATGACCAGTTTATATAGGCAGTTTCCACAAAAAATGTGGGCACAGATATTTATATTGGAAAGTTGATGGGAAGTGCGTGCAGATGCAAAATTTTGAAGATATTCATACTAAATCGATATTTTTTTGCGTTACACATGCAGAATCATCACCAGGTATAGCCTTTGGATGAAGTGGGGATAGAGCGCAGGGGGATCATGTCTGGGTGCACAGATGTAATTCAGTTCAAATTTTAAAATCATTATGTCCTTGAGTCTATATTTCCATTATAAATTCCTATGTCTATATTTGTAATGGAAACTGTAAATTTGTCACGCAGTAATTATACCCTCCTGCCAGTGGTAGTGCTGATGTGCTAGCACTAGATGGAGTGTGCAGTTATTGAATGATAAGTTTACATGGGCAGTTTCCATGATCAATGAGGATGTGAGAATTTATAATGTAAAAAATTGACCAGAGTTATGCACAGATGCAAGATTTTAATACTAATTGCACATGGTAAGTCAGAGAATATCCTTATTCTCTTGTCGTCTCTGTTTTTGTTGCTGTTTCTCACCTCTTCTCTCTTTCTCTCAAACTCTCTTCCCCTCTCTAGCTTCTCTCCCCTTTACACTCTCTTTTCTCGTGTCTGTATATGTTCTTTTCTTTTAGGATGGTATGATTTGTTGTGGCATGCAAAGGAGTCGCTAATGGCTATAGGCTGCATTTGGGGTTGGGGCGGCAGGGAAAATGTGACCCTCAACAATTCCCTTCTCCCAATCACTTGTGCTTCACCCACTCCTTCTAACCTCCCATTCATCACTATCGATCTCTTTCCATTGACTCAGCCCTGGTGTTATCCGATCCCTCTTGCTTCACTGCTACTCTAATCACCAGCTTCCCTTTTCCCTTCCTGTTTCCCTCAGAGGCTTTGTTTGCTCTTAAAATTCAACTTTATTTTTAAAAATGAACACAAGGAAATTGTTTTTCCAACTCTGTCTCATAGGTATTAGAAGTCAGAAGCTCTGTTTCACAGCTGTACGTGATCAGCATTGTTCTATCAAAATAACACCGGTGAGATAATCAGTGGGCTGCAAAATTGCTGTCCGATAACACGTGTGTGTGTGTGTGTGTGTGTGTGTGTGCTGACTTGTTTGTGTCAGATCACATGGTTTTGGCAGATTCTGATGCACATCTTCCTGTAATTTTGAATATCCAACATGTTTTATCTATTAACTATTTTAACTTCAACTGCCTATTTACTCTGTTTTTAAATAAAATGCAATGTACTTTTTAAAAACTGCAGGTGGATGGCTTTAGCTTTTCACCTCTGTAATCATGTGCAGGCCTTAACAATGGGATAAAAGTTCTGGCTCCCTTTTTTCTTTACTTTTCAGTTACAAATAATTACTTTTCCTGCTCTGCTTAGCCATTTTCAGTTGGGTTCTTACAGCTGAGGTTTTTCTGTTTCCTTAGTACAGGTGTTTGGATTTATTTTCTTCCTTCTCTTAGTATCAATATTAGAGATGAGAGGTGGAAGTTCTTTTCTTATTAAGGTTTTACCAGATATTTCCCTTGTGCCCAGCACCACAGAGCATAAGCAAGCCCTTGCACCGCTATGGATCAGATTGTGTGACTTTATATACACAATATCTGATGTTGTGTTGCCAAGGCATTGAATTGAATCACGTCACCTATAATTTGATAGTTTCACATGAGTCTTGGTTGGAGAAGAATAAATGCTCTATACATACTACAACTTGGGCTATAACCTATTAATCAAGTTTTTTATAGTGCAGTAAGAAGTAGCAGGACATCAATGCAGCAGATTTCACTTGACAATAGATCATTTAATTTCCATCAACTAGAATATACAAAAAAAGTGAACTCTTACTAATACTAAGCTCCATATCCTAAAACATAAGATTTCATCTAACTCTTAGAACGTCAGCCTTTAACTCTAAAGAGCTAGAAACACACTGCCTGATGTATACCTCGTACCTTTTTGAATTTCAAAACTTGAGATACAGGAAAGATGTCTTTCATTATGAAACAAAGCTGATCAAATTGGGGTGATGATTTCCTGAACTATATACTGGACACACATTTATTTACACGTGTTAACAAGCCTGTTACTTTAAATTGACTGTTAACAGGACAAAGCATGCAGTCGGTATTTAATGGCTTCTACTTGCTTCGTAATCAAAACCTACTTCCATGCTGCCTCCTGAGGGAGCATGAAAGACCATGGATATCATCTGCTACATTCAGCTCAACTGCCTACTTTGCTCAACAAAATTTAAAGTAACCAGCCACCCCTCTCAAATAGATAATAAGAATATAAGAGACTTAGAATGTGGTTGATCTTATTTACTGGTGGTCTCCACTTTATCAATGTTGAAGGTTCCACTGCACTGAGAATCTGAATCAAGAGTTTCAAACTGTTGTGACCAATACTAACACTTGTGCGGTAGAACAATACTGCAGTAATTCGAAGTTGAGCTTTGGATTAATTTTTAAAACATCCTGCACATTGAGGTATCTTCAAGTTAGATTGTAATATGGATTAGGCCTAAATTGGTTAAGAATAGAATCATTGAAATAACATTTAACAATTGTCACGTCACTTCACTTAAAGGAACAGGTAACACATTTCTGGATTATTGGGAGAGAGCATACCAGTGTCTTTACTTTTGACATTCTTTTTTAGGTATCTGTACTCACCTCATTAGACGATAAAAACAGACACATTTCATCTGAAGATAAAAGACAAAATTCCTCCACAGCAGAAATTTCAGAGCACAATACAAGGAAAAGGGGTCGACCACCAAAGGAAGAAAAGGTTGGTTTTAGGTAGAATACTGAAACAGTCCAAACACAATAGTGTATTTTTATTTTGGGGTAAACTTTCAATTTCCTCCCTGTGCTGTGCAAGATCTGTGATTGACCTGCTCCCGGTCACCTCCAGTGCATCTATAAACTAGTCGCTAGCATGTGTGCAAGAATAGCCTAAGAACAATGTGTGCTTTTCTCCTCCCTGCAGGGAAATGTTTAGGGTTCACATAACTCCCACTATATCACAATGACCCAGTCGAGATTAGAGCTTCTACCATGGAGGAATTAAACCTTCTGATCACTTAGATGAAATGATAAATGCACAGTAATGCTCTGCATAGAAGGTAATATATAGCTTGTTTAGAAGATGTAAAGATTTTTGTATTTTTTTTGCTCCCACTTCAGGACGCGTTCCCTGAGCCGTCCACAGTGAAGCGGTTGATTACAGGTCCAGTCGCGGAATACAAATGGAAGGTGAGTCACAAGTTTCTTTAATTCCTAAAATCACAGGCGTGCCATTTTGGGTCTTTACTGACATACTGGTCAGCTCTAGTTGGGTGTACTGGAGGACTGCCAAAATCCTGTGCAATCGTGTTGGAGACAGCTGGAGTTATAGCAATAAATCTAGGGAACATTGGAGTTGGATGTCTGTGTTTCTGTTTCTGAAAGTTTGAGATTGACATAGAACACTCAACTGGTAACCGTGGAATACCATTACTATCCACTTGTGATTTGTTATTTGATCTCAATCAGGAGAAAAAATTGTATAGTAACTCTGTACTTTTACGCAGTAGATAGTATGTACGCAATGTTTATGACTCCCTCTAGAAAGTTGCACTTGCATTATCTATGTATGGCTCCCAAAGACTAGTATTCCTGGCACACTCTGCTGAATTGGTCTTCAAAGGTTTACAATAAGTATTTCTACATGTGTAGAGAAAAATATGTACATCGTTTTACACCTATTTTTCTTTTGTCCACTAATATGGCTATTCTGCATTTCCCCGATTCACTGGCAATATAAAAGAATAGGTTTAAAAATGAAACGTGCCACAAGGTTTGCTTTCTGACATTAGCAGCTTCAATTCCCTGCTGTTTTTGTTTGAGCTTTGATATGTAAGATTAGAGCAGCTTTACAGTTTAGGTTAAAAAAGATTACCGTAATCAAGAATGGTTTTAAATCTGCATTCCTTGCAATCTCTAATTATAAAACAGTCTCTCCTGTTGGGAGTTGAAAGCAATCACAATGCTAATCTGTAGTATAACTCATTTGGCTTTTTATTTTGAGGGCCAGTCATTTTGTAACAGCACTAAACCACGGTGTGTTTCTAAAAGGGCGCGTATATTCAACAGTAAATGTTATTTTGATAAACTTCCACTCTGACTTTAATTACTTGTCTTGTATTTCATATTATAATTTTCTACTACTTTCAATAGCCTTGAGTTTGAAAAGAGTGCACCAGCTTTTATATTAAAATAGAGAATTTAAAAGGAGAATTAAACAGATCAAGTAGAGTACAAAATAGGGCTGATCTGGAAGCTGGAAAGGTCAGGAAAAGAAAGAAAAAACGTACTCCAATCTTTCAAGAGTTGAAAAACCATTTTAATTTCCAAGAAAACAATGGTTGAATTTACAGCACTATTGAAGAGACAACTTGGAAAAGTATAGTATTTTTTTATACTCGGGCAATTTGGCTTTCCAAGTTGCACCTACTTAACCAATTTCATCTTCTGTTTGATGCTGAAGCCTGTAGTGTTAGCTTAAATAATTTATAAACTATTATAGTGTAATAAGTATGGTACCAATTGGAACATGCATAGAATGTTAAATTCAGCCAAGGGTTTTTTTTACTCCTAACCTCTGGGTGGGATGAACACTTGTTGCAGTGTTTGAGTCACTACTGCAACAAATGAACACGTCAGCTGCATTACTCAAGTTAGAAATGGTGCTTTGTGTGCCTTTGTGAAGAGAAGCAATGTAATGAAAAGAGAATTCAGCTTTAACAATGGCTGTGTCGATGCAAGGTGCTGCAGAGTGGCAAGATATTAGTTTTTGCCCAAAATTCCTTACATATGCAATTCCTCGTATGTGTACAAAATTGCTTGCATAGTAATTTCAAATCTTGTATACAAAGTGCTTCAAATTTAGAATCTTGCCTTGGATATTCTCTCTGACAGTAGCGCTAGTCACTCCCGTAAGCAGTCTAAGCATCTTGTATTTAGGGGTGTATACAATACTGTACTCTAGAGGTGTAACAATAGTATCCCCGTGTAATTTGAACTGGATGTTTTTTTTGCACATGTGCTTCTTTAATCTCTTTTGAAAGCAGATCCAGAAAACACTTGGTGAGCCAAAGCCAGAAACAGATCATTAGCTGTTTTATTTCTCAGTAAGTGAACTTGCACAGCAACAACTGTGATTGGACTCAATTAATTCAATCGGTTCAATTCGACTTTGCGTAATAATACAATATAATGAACATGCTTCTCTACTCCACATCAGCAGGTCACCGTACTTGATTTAAACATTCAATTCTAAATATTCTCCATTTTAACTTTCTGAACTTAGAGAGAGCTTGCCCTCGCAGATTTCTGTTTAAAAATCTGACTAACTCTGTCTCTCTTTTTTTTTAATCTCTGTTCGCAACCTAAGAGACAAAATTGTTGGTCCCAGTTGATTATAATAGTGTTGGCAGAGGCTGAAAAGTAGGTCATCTGTCCTATGCTCTTGTTGGGGAATAGTGTATAGCTTGGATTTGAAAAGTCAGCTGAAGTGATTTTTACTGAGTAATGAGGGACATTTGTTTTGGGAAATTACTTTGACTAGAGAACATGGATGAGTTGAGGTTTGTTGAGTTGGTGTATTACGCAATCTGATTCACTGGGAGATTAGTGACCATAACAATTTGCGCTGTTTAAAGTAGAACGTCCGCGACCCCACTGGCCCATGATGCCATGCTCACTGCAAATTTAACGGGTGACAGCGTAGATTTAATGGGGGGGAAGGGGGAACCATGTGCAAATTCAAGTACTGAAGCAACACAAGTTTTGAAATTCTAAAGTGGAGAAATTATAACAACAACTTGTATTTATATAGTATCTTTAACATAGTAAAACATCCCAAGGCACTTCACAGGAGTGTTACAATACAAAATTTGACACTGAGTCACAAGGAGATATTCGGGCAGATGATCAAAAACTTAGTCAAAGAGGTAGGTTTTGAGGAGTGTCTTGAAGGAGGAAAGAGGGGTTTAGGTAGGGAGTTACAGAGCTTAGGGCCTTGGCAGCTGAAGGCACAGCCACCAATGGTGGTAATTTTTGGTGCATTTTCCCCTTGGATATGTGTCACTTGGTAAGTGACACTTCCAATTGTGGTTTTGTGCAGCTTTACAGTAATTGTGTTACCCATAACACACACAATGCATAATTTATGTGCATGGGAAAATGGTGGGCACTATTATTGATTGGCGAGCCCTGGTTATGGCAGTGGAAACTGGTGATCTGCTGGAATCATTCTGCACAAAAGATGGGACTGATGAATGATGCAGAAAGTGCTGAATTTCTTTTCTCCCTTTCCAAAATGCCAAATCTCTGCAAAGCTACTGTTTTCTGTCGACTAGATTTCAATTGATAAACCTCTAGATCATTAGGGAGGGAATGGCTGGTGCTATTCTCACTCAAATCACAAATGGAAATCTTCAGTTACAGGATCCGAGTATGATTACTATTACTCACTGTGCTCAGATTTGGTTTTTCTAATTGCAGCAAGTAAAGGACGACCCTCACTTCCATCACTTTCTGCTCAGTCAGTCTGAGAAGGTAAGATAGTGCATTTAGTGTGCAGTCTAGTAGTGTAGTTTTTTTCCAGTAATAAGCTGAACGCTAGATAGCGGAAAGCTTTGGTCTCCTTTCTTATTTATTTATGCTGCTTTACCTTTCCATGTTGCTTCTGTGTGTTTTCCCTCTTTGGTGATTGCCAGTGTGTGCAGCCAACTGAGGGTGCAATTTCTGCATGGGCAAGTTGGTCTACAAATGTGTTTCCTCAATTTAGGATACACTACCATGAAGCATCTTACTTAACTGCATATAGCTAAGGTCAAGTAACAATAGGAACTGAATCTACTGTCCCACTGTGGCAGGAAGTGACTAGATTGACCTATTATTGGACCATAAAATATTGGTCAATTAATTCCTGCTTCTCTCTCATTTAAATATCCTGATATTTGAATAAAGTATCGACACTAATTAAAAAAAAAAATAAGTGTACGAATACCTGGTTTAAAAAGTTCACTTACATTTAAAAAAAATATTGCACTCTCTTTAAAATGTGTTAAAATAGACTCCCTTTTGAAGTGGGCTTTAACCTCCGAATTTGATACTTGCTACTGTTCTAACATTGCTTAAAGTAACTAGTAAGTTAAAATTGTAAAAATTTAAGTGGCTACTTTAGTAGGACTAGGGAAAATTAAATAAGAACGAAGACTCGAATTTTTGATGCAGACTGCACTTGAATTTTTTCAGGTATTTTTCTGCTAAAAGTGAAATCTGAATAAACCAAAACAAAAAAAATCACCTAAAGCAGATGCTGCTGAAGGTTTGTTAAAAATCTCTCGTAACTTTTTATATGTGGGTTTGAGAAATTTGTATTACAAAAATGTGTATCGATCAGTCTCTTTGACTTCATCCTCCAATTACTTGGTGACAATAGTTGTGATAACTGTGTATTGCAAGAATCATGCTGGCCTTGTAACTCAAAACACTACTGTAATGTATTTGTTTCATGGGTTCTTTGCTTAAGAATTCATAGCAACACATTGCTATTAAGAACTAGTTGGTTTATTAGCAAAGGTTTAACAATCACATTACACATTACCAGTTCATCCACCAGGCTCTCAGCCGCATGCCTCATCGTGGATCCCCTGAACCCAACTGGCTGGGGTTTTATGAGTCTTGTGGACATCACATGACTGGCTAAGCCACTCCCAACTCAACAGCTCTACAACTATTTTAGTACCTGCGAGCCTACTCTCAGGTGCGTACATTACAACTACCACATTAGTTACTCAGTTTGCCTAACTTTTTTTTAAAGGTTGAGACTCCTCCCGTTATTTTTTCCCTTTTGTTCCTGGTTTCCTTACACCACCACCTTTGGTGGAGAACTCGAGTAAGCAGCCTGCTCTCTGGCTCTAAATCTGAAGTGCACAGTAGTTGTCAACAGATGTCTGCTCAATGTGTGTGTGTTTTTACACATTTGCTGTGGGGAAGTACTGCCCATAAAACAAAGCAACAGCTCAATCTGTGTGTGGGGACAAAAGTCAGTATTGGGCATAGCGCGCACATGCTTAAATTACAATGACAGTTCAATATATTAAATATTCTCCCCTTCCCAATCTTTATATTCAAAGATATAAATATTGGTTGCAAAAATTATTTTTAAAAAAGCCAAATCTTCAACTGGAGAGGCCCATCTGGACTGTATTTTTGAATATAGAATGGGGGTCTACTTTGTAGTCTGCAAAAACAATTTTGCTTAAAGGTAAGGAAAGTGCTTAAAGTGTTTTTGTATTTAAAGAACTGAAACCTCCTTGTGTGTCCACCTCACCAACTGCCAAATCAAATTATTAGGAAGAACAAGTGGAATGGCATGAATATGTTACCACTGACATTCGATAAAATAACTCGGTGAGAATTAGCAATAATTTAAATAGTCTGTGACTTGGAAAAATGCAATATTTTTAATATTGCGGCTTGTGCAACATTCATACGGGTATATTTTTCCAATCGGTGAAGTTCACATGCGAATGCTGAACACATTTGTGCTATATTTTTTTGCGTATGACTTTGAAACTGGCATAGCCCATTT
The DNA here is from genome assembly GCF_044704955.1 of Pristiophorus japonicus. Taxonomy (NCBI): domain Eukaryota; kingdom Metazoa; phylum Chordata; class Chondrichthyes; family Pristiophoridae; genus Pristiophorus; species Pristiophorus japonicus. Next base: position 140,649,831 of record NC_091991.1, on the reverse strand, counting down.
AAGATAAATATATTAACATTTGATTTATAAACACACTGAAGAATGTAGTGAAATAGTTTTAAACATTTATATGTTAACTTCACTAATTGTAAAATAAATGTCAGTCACCTAGTGGAATTCAGTGAATATTTTATTTTGTTTTTTGCATTAAAACTGGGACTGCTGTAGACTTCAAAAATTCAAAGCAATTCTTAACACGCAAGTTCATAGAATGGTTACAGCACGGAAGGAGGCCATTCGGCCTGTCGAGGCCTTCTTAAATTAATGATCACAACATTTAAGTTGTGATCATTAATTTAAGCAGATGTAAATCTGAGTGTTGAATGAAGTTCATCAAATTTTGTTGGGGGACAATTGTTTAAAAGCCCCATTTTAAGCTGTAGTTGTTAGTTTGTCCCAATTCTCTATTTTGAGGTCGGAACCCTCGCCTATATGTATATTAGCCTTAACGGTGCTCCCTTTTTTTTAATATTGAGGCTAATATAAGTGACTTTAGTTTGAATTCCTACTGTTTTTAATGTTGTGCTATTTCACTGCAATCAGTCACATGAGAATTCCTCCAGAGCAACTATGTAATCTTAACGTGGATGAGATTAAATTGACGGGGGTTGTGTGATCCAAGCTATTGGGTCCTCTCTACTTAGTGTAAACATCAGAGTGGCTGGGCAACAAAGAATCTTGAACTTTGTAAATCTGCAATTAGAATACATTTCATTTGGGGGGGAGGAGTGTATGAGATAGTGGTGGTAAAATATATTTTCATTGTTTCTAATGGTTACAAGTAGCTGTTGTCCTGTAATACATGCGTATGTTTATGTTCAGATATTATTCCCACTAGTTTTACCGGGATTAAAATCTATTTTCTACAGAAATGTTCACCTTAACAATCTAATACATCTTTACTAACTCCTAAACAATTGGGTTATCAACATAACATACGGAGACATGAAATATTACCCAGATGAAGCTGTATGTTTTAATCATTCTGTATCTACTAAATGCCTGTTGAATTTTAAAGTACTTAGCACCAAATGAGGTCACTTTCTTTCTGTAGACTTACTTTCCAAGGTGCAAAAAGTAATTGGCTCCATTTTTATTCATTAACAGTCGGGGTCGTGTTCTGCCATTATTCAAAAACTAAAGACTACAGCAGAAGAGGTGGGTAATATGCAATTTATTTTCCATTTCTAATTGTCCTTTGGGATAAAAGGCTAGAATGAACTCTTGTTCACTCTTCCAAATGGAATCACAGAAACGGACCATTTGCTGGTGTTTTTTTCCACATGAGCTACCTAGTTTAATCTCATTCTCCTGCTCGCTTCCATACCCTTTAATAATCCTTTTCAAGCAGCTATTTGCCCTTCAGAAGAAATGATGGATTTTAACAGTTTGGGAATTCCACATTGTGTAAAGAACTTTTTCTAAGTTTCCCATAAATTCTTATGATAAAAGTTATGCCTTAAACCTGCTCAGCTCAAGTGAAAATAGCCTTAATTCCTCAAATCTCTGCATAAGTATAAACCTCTCGGAACATTCTAGCGAATCTACACTGAACATTTCTCCTTGTTCTTTCCTTCCTATAATGTGGTACCCAAGATTCCACACAATGCTCCAATGTGCCCTAACTAAGGTCTTGTACAAGTTCTATATAACCTCTTTATTCTTGTATTCTGTTCCTCTGGATACAAAACCAAAGATTCTGTTTGCTTTATTTATGGCCTTATCTACTTGGCTGTCAACTTTTAATGTATTACCAAAGTGCTTTGCTCCTTTACTCCATTTAAAATCTTACATTTAAGGCGTATTTACTTCCCTATTCTTCCACAATTATTTAATATTTTTCTACATTTGAACTGCATCTGTCAGTACTGTCCCTTTTTTCAACGCAATAATCTTCACAATTTGGTGTCATCAATAAATTTGACACTGTTGCCTCATTTCCTGAATCCATATCAATTTATGTGTATACAATAAATAAGAGTGACCCAAAATAGATCCCTGTGAAACACCACTTGCAAATCTTTCCAGTCTGAGAAACCTCCTTTTGCTATTGTGCAATGCATTTTCTCCTCCAGCAATCTCTTTCCATGTGGCCACATTCCCCATAATATGCCATTCTCTTTGCCGTAAGTGTGGTGCCTTACCAAACAATTTTTGAAAGTACATATAAAGTACATCCACTGCATTTCTTTCATCATCTGTTATTTCTTCAAAATGCTTTTGGATTAATCAAGTACAGCCTGCCTTCTGAAATCCAGCTTGTCTGGCTTTAATCTAGCTCCTGTTTCTCCAAGTGCTTAGTAATTTCATCCCATATTTATAAACAAGTCGTTTATCACCGACCAAAGTAAGACTAACTGGCCTATAATTTCCAGACACATCCCCATCTTTTCTGAAGAGGGATGTCACATTTGCCATCTTGCAGTCTTCTGGTACTATTTTCCTTTCCATTAGAATTTTTGGAAAAATCTTAGCCTAGCCTCTGCTACTTAATTTGGATCTTTCACGATCTTTGGATCTAGCAATTTGCATCATAGTGATTTATCTACCTAAGTTTGAGCAATTTCTTCAGTGCAAAGTGAAACATACAGCTAGCTCCCAATACATTAAAACGCGTTGCATCAACTTAAAAACACATTAAAATATGTTGCAGCAACTTACCTCCAATTATTAAAGCCGGTCCCGCTACCCCGCTTCCTGAGCCCCTTGCCAGTGCTGGTCCAGGTCCAGCCCCCTGCCCCCGAGTGCCTTGCCAGTCCAGGTCCCCTAACTAACCCTGGCCGAAGAGCTTGGTGGTCTGCTCCCCCGCCCGACGCTGGCCCCGAGTGCCTTGCCAGACCGCTCGCCTGCCCCTAGCCCTGGCCGAAGGGCTTACCGGGTCCGCTCTCCTGCCCCTAGCCCAGACAGAGTGGCCTCCCGGTCCGGTCCGCTCCCCCACCCCTATCCAACGCCGAACGGCCTCCTCCCTCCCGGTCCCTGCACCTAACTACACCTGAAAGGACCCCCCCCACCCCATCTCTCTCTCTCTCTCTCTCTCTCTCTCTCTCTCTCTCTCTCTCTCTCTCTCTCTCTCTCTCTCTCTCTCTCTCTCTCTCTCACCTTTCCTGTTGTTTCTGTCTGGGCATCGGCTGCACGAAAACAAAATGTCTGTTGCTATGGTAAATGCTTCTCACTTGTGCTATTTTATGGGAATACATCCAGTAGAATTCAAACGCTTCTACATAGTGCAATCTTTGTGCTTTCTAGCAGCCAACTCAAAATGGCCGTGACAGAGGTCTGGGAATCGGATGTCCTACCTGAACCTCTAGACTGGGGAATGGAGCAGTGACTCCATTTATATGAGAAAAAATACAAATAACAAATGGACCTTGTAACAGTAATAGAGACATTTTTATATATACAGTGGATTTTATTTGAATTTCTATTGATTCTTGGAATAAACCAGGTCTACAACTTGCTTTATTAATTTGACTAGCAATTATGCTGTAATACAAGAGGATGAATCATTACTGTTAGCGAGCACAATGTACTTTTATAGAAGAATTAATTGTTGACTTTTTTTAAAGTGGGAAGCTAGGCACTAGTTTCAAACTGCAATAATCCTTTTGGCACTGGAACTAATGTATACACTATCAAAAATCATGCTGTAATAGCAGTCAATGCACATACATTTTGTTCTGGATTTTGTGTACTTGTGAGAAGGTGGTTTCACAGAAAGGTTAGCCTGCAATACATTATTTAGTGATTGACCAGAACAGGCACAAAAACCTATTGAATTCTGATCCAGCATATCTTCGTGATCTGTCTGCTCTTTTCCCATCCCCTTTACTTAGGATATAGTTTTGTTCCAAAATTGTTAAACTCAGAGTGGGAAAGTTGGAGCATGCAAGTCTTGCAGCCGCCTTGTGTAGCAACTCTGGTCGTTACAGGAGCTGGCAAATGTCACAGCTTCTGGGCTAGTATTTATAATCAGTCTATCACTGGTTTTGAATCTCTAACTCGATGTAAAATTTTGTGTGTGTGAATCTGATTAATGAGTAAACTTACTGTTTTATCTCGCAGGAAGCAGAGTCCACATCCATCCAGGCAGCTGACAGTACAGCAACTAATGGCACTGTGACTCCCACAGACAAACGGTAAGGGCCTGAAAATAAATACTAGAAAATGCAAAATGTTGTCGTCTGTTTGATAAAATGATTAGGGTCAGGCATCAATCCGAGGATCAAACCTTTCTTGACATAAGAGTGAAATCGCAAATGACTTTGCTATAGTCGTTGAAAGTTTGTTTTTGAAGAGGTGTGCAGATACTAGTCTGGCAGGCTGTGACGTGTATAACTGCCTCATGCTTCAAATTCGTGGGGCATTGGAACAGGTTCTGGGGGAGGTGGGACCAGTACAAACCTGACGGTCTGCACCTGGGCAGGACCGGAACCAATGTCCGAGGGGGAGTGTTTGCTAGTGCTGTTGGTGAGGAGTTAAACTAATATGGCAGGGGGATGGGAACCAATACAGGGAGACAGAGGGAAACAAAAAGGAGACAAAAACAAAAGACAGAAAAGAGATGAGTAAAAGTGGAGGGCGGAGAAACCAAAGGCAAGAAACAAAAAGGGCCACTGAATATAAAAGGGCTGCAGGAGGGGTCAAAACTAAAAATCATGGTTTAAAAACTAGGATGAAAACACTCTACCTTAATGCACGCAGCATTCGAATTAAAGTAAATGAGTTGACGGCACAAATCATTACAAATGGGTATGATTTGGTGGACATTACAGAAACATGGTTGCAAGGTGGCCAAGACTGGGAATTAAACATACAGGGGTATCTGACGATTCAGAAAGATAGGCAAGAAGGGAAAGGAGGTGGGGTAGCTCTGTTAATAAAAGATGATATCAGGGCAGTTGTGAGGGATGATATTGGCTCCAATGAACAAAATGTTGAATCCTTGTGGGTGGAGATTAGAGATAGTAAGGGGAAAAAGTCACTGGTCGGCGTAGTTTATCGGCCCCCAAATAATAACTTCACGGTGGGGCGGGCAATAATCAAGGGAATAATGGAGGCATGTGAAAAAGGAACGGCAGTAATCATGGGGGATTTTAACCTAAATATCGATTGGTCAAATCAAATCGCACGGGGTAGCCTGGAGGAGGAATTCATAGAATGTATACGAGATTGTTTCTTAGAACAGTATGTAACAGAACCTACAAGGGAGCAAGCCATCTTAGATCTGGTCCTGTGTAATGAGACAGGAAACATAAACGATCTCCTCGTAAAAGATCCTCTCGGAATGAGTGATCACAATATGGTTGAATTTGTAATACAGATTGAGGATGAGGAAGTTGTGTCAGAAACGAGCGTACTATGCTTAAACAAAAGGGACTACAGTGGGATGAGGGCAGAGTTGGCTAAAGTAGACTGGAAACAAGGACTAAATGGTGGCACAATTGAGGAACAGTGGAGGACTTTTAAGGAGCTCTTTCATAGTGCGCAACAAAAATATATTCCAGTGAAAAAGAAGGGCGGCAAGAGAAGGGATAACCAGCCATGGATAACCAAGGAAATAAAGGAAAGTATCAAATCAAAGACCAATGTGTATAAGGTGGCCAAGGTTAGTGGGAAACTAGAGGATTGGGAAAATTTTAAGCAACAGCAAAGAATGACTAAAAAAGCAATAAAGAAAGGGAAGATAGATTACGAAGGTAAACTTGCGCAAAACATAAAAACAGATAGTAAAAGCTTTTACAGATATATAAAACGGAAAAGAGTGACTAAAGTAAATGTTGGTCCCTTAGAAGATGAAAAGGGGGATTTAATAATGGAAAATGTGGAAATGGCTGAGACCTTAAACAATTATTTTGCTTCCGTCTTCACAGTGGAAGACACAAAAACCATGCCAAAATTTGAAGGTCACAGGAATGTGGGAAGGGAGGACCTTGAGACAATTACTATCACTAGGGGGGTAATGCTGGACAGGCTAATGGGACTGAAGGTAGACAAGTCCCCTGGTCCTGATGAAATGCATCCCAGGGTATTAAGAGATGGCGGAAGTTATAGCAGATGCATTTTGTTATAATCTACCAAAATTCTCTGGACTCTGGGGAGGTACCAGCGGATTGGAAAGCAGCTAATGTAACGCCTCTGTTTAAAAAAGGGGGCAGGCCTAAGGCAGGTAACTATAGGCTGGTTAGTTTAACATCTGTAGTGGGGAAAATGCTTGAAACTATCATTAAGGAAGAAATAGCGGGACATCTAGATAGGAATAGTGCAATCAAGCAGACGCAGCATGGATTCATGAAAGGGAAATCATGTTTAACTAACTTACTGGAATTCTTTGAGGATATAACGAGCATGGTGGATAGAGGTGTACCGATGGATGTGGTGTATTTTTAGATTTCCAAAAGGCATTCGATAAGGTGCCACACAAAAGGTTACTGCAGAAGATAAAAGGTACGCAGAGTCAGAGGAAATATATTAGCATGGATAGAGAATTGGCTGGCGAACAGAAAGCAAAGAGACGGGATAAATGGGTCCTTTTCCAGTTGGAAATCAGTGGTTAGTGGTGTGCCACAGGGATCGGTGCTGGGACCACAACTGTTTACAATATACATAGATGACCTAGAAGAGGGGACAGAGTGTAGTGCAACAAAATTTGCAGATGACACTAAGATTATTGGGAAAGCAGGTTGTGTAGAGGACTCAGAGGCTGCAAGGAGATTTGGATAGGTTAAGCGAATGGGCTAAGGTTTGGCAGATGGAATACAATGTCGGAAAGTATGAGGTCATCCACCTTGGCGGGGGGGGGGGGGGGGGGAACAGTAAAAGGGAATATTATTTGAATGGGGAGAAATTACAACATGCTGTGGTGCAGAGGGACCTGGGGATCCTTGTACATGAATCCCAAAAGGTTAGTTTGCAGGTGTAGCAGGTAATCAGGAAGGCAAATGGAATATTGGCCTTCATTGCGAAAGGGATGGAGTACAAAAGCAGGGAGGTGTTGCTGCAACTGTATAAGGTATTGGTAAGGCTGCACCTGGAGTACTGCGTGCAGTTTTGGTCACCTTACTTAAGGAAGGATATACTAGCTTTAGAAGGGGTACAGAGACGTTTCACTAGGCTGATTCCAGAAATGAGGGGGTTAACTTATGATAGATTGAGTCGACTGGGTCTTTACTCCTTGGAGTTCAGAAGGATGAGGGGTGATCTTATAGAAACATTTAAAATCATGAAAGGGATGGACAGGATAGAGGCAGAGAGGTTGTTTCCATTGGTAGGGGAGACTCGAACTAGGGGGCACAGCCTCAAAATACGGAGGAGCCAATTTAAAACCGAGTTGAGAAAGAATTTCTTCTCCCAGAGGGTTATGAATCTGTGGAATTCTCTGCCCAAGGAAGCAGTTGAGGCTAGCTCATTGAATGTTTTCAAGTCAAAGATAGATATATTTTTAAGCAATAAGGGAATTAAGGGTTACAGAGAGAGGGCGGGTAAGTGGAGCTGAGTCCATGACCAGATCAGCCATGATCTTATTGAATGGCGGAGCAGGCTCGAGGGGCTAGATGGCCTACTCCTGTTCCTAATTCTTATGTTCTTATATTCTTATGTTCCAACCGTGACTAGAGAGCGTTATTAATCTACATAACTAAATGAAGAGAACATTCTCTGTCTTCTCATTGCAATTGATTTTGCAATAAAATTAGTACAGATAGTAATTACTATTGAGTTATGCTGCATGGATCAGAGCCAAGCATCTAGTAATGTAACCATTTCTGTACAAAATGATCATATAACTAAAATCTTGACACCAGAAGGTTTTCTAGGTTTATGCATTTATCTGTAGGACTTTCATTACAATTCAAAATGTTAAACTGTATGTCAAAACCACAGGACTTCCTTCCTTGCAATTGCTGGGTATAGTTTAATGTGTTTGGCTTTGCTACTGATAATCTGGTGGCTCATTCAGTCTGGTATTTGACTGACTTTCCATTTTTGCAATAATTGAGGTCAACCCACTTGCACCATTCAGACTTTGGTCTGAAGCGGGTAGATGGTACTGAATCGTTGCTCAAAGTTAACAGAATCCCAAGATTTAAAAGCAGCAGCTCCTTTCTGATTTCCTCTGTGTTTCCCTTCCTAAAATATATTTTCTGTAACTGACTGGAGAGATTAGCAAATTGCTCCCAATTTTCAATGAAAAGAAGTTGTCACTGCCTGCGCGAATGAGCATTAGAAGATCCCATGTTGAATTTTGTATTGGAGAAGGCAGAAACTAAAGAGTAGGGTCAACTTGATCTAGAAACTCGCCAGATCCACTTGGAGAGCAGACGCACAAACCCTCCGTACGGCAGCATTTGCCCTGGTGTACTCTACAGCGGAGTACTGCTCTTCGGCATGGCAATCAAGTCCACATGTCAAATCCGTTGATGTCCAGCTAAATTGTATTATGAGAATTATCACCAGAATGTTTTGATCAACACCAACACTTTAGCTGCCGTACTTGCAAACATCGCACCAACACACCTGCGCCATGAATATGCAGTCTCCAAAGAATACAACCGCTATACCAGCAAAGACATGCCAATCCATGCCGATTTGAACAACCTACCACCAACCCTTCTCAAATTTAGAAGGACATTTTGGACCGTCGCCGAAGCCCTTCATCAATCTCCTCAGCTTTGATGACCAATGGCGAAATGCTTGGAAAAACTGTGACATACGGAATGGATTCCTTTTAAGAGGACCCCACAGTACAACCTGAAGGATCAAACCTTCCTTCCAAACAGTGGACAACCATCACCTGCCTCAGAACTGGTCATGGTAGATGCTGCCACCTTCTTCATAGATGGAAAATTAAAGCATCCCCATCCAGTGACTGTGGAGCTCCTAATCAAACCTTGAAGCACATCATTGAGCACTGCCCTCAGGAAATCTGCAGACTGCCTACAAGATATCCACGCTGTTTCACCAGAAGCTTTGGCCTGGATATCCAACTTGGATACTGACATTTGATTTGCTACTACCATACGAAAGAGGAGGAGGCAGTGATGGGGACTTGCCATGTGTCCACAGTATCTTGTATCAAGGCACTATACCACATCTTTTTAAATGATCATCAATACCAAAAGAAACACATCTGCATTATAAATACCATGCGTTTGCATATTGACATGGTCACTCCAGTCTTCGGCGTATACTACAAATGTTGTACCAGTTAAGTTGTCACTGGCGCTGCTTAACTCACCTCTGAGCTGCATAATCACTGGACTTTTAACATAAGCATAAAAACAGTGATATCATGAAGTGTTTTGTTTTACAAATAAACGACTCAATATTCAACCACTTGGGCTGATAACCAGCTATTCAACCATTAATCAAACAACCTTTTGAGTACTGGGAGATGCAGCAGATTAGCAATTTTTGGGTTTGAATTCAGCCCAGAGTAATAGGTTGGGATGAATGTATCCCTTTCTCCTGGTTGTAAGGATTCTGTACTAAAATGTGTTTGGACTGTTGTGGCTTAAGCCATGTTTTGAGCAGTTAACTTGTACCTTGGAGAAGTCATTGATATCTTTACCATGGAATAAGTGGGGAATTCGTGAATCATTAAATTCATGGGTACTGTGCACATTGCTTGGAAACTATGCATTGGAATGCATAATGAAGTAGTGGTTACAGACTATTTGGACTTTATTTGTTCAACGCCATGATCTGTCGCTCAGGTACTTGAAAGGTCATACATACTGAGTGGTAGATTTTTTTAATAGTCTGTCAAACTCTCATGATGCTACTGCATGCCAGGATTGATTTTAATATATTCACAGCATGTCAAAAAAAAAAGGGAAGCTTATGACTGATACTGAGGGCTCAATACTACATAAACCCTAGAGGAGTATAGAAAGTGCAGGGGCGAAATGAAAAAGGAAATTAGGAAAGCAAAGAAAGGGCATGAAAAAATATTGGCAAGTAAAAAATCAAGGAAAACCCAAAGATGTTCTATAAATACATTAAGAGCAAGAGGATAACTAAAGAAAAGTAGGGCCTATTAAAGACCAAAAAGATGTATGGAGGCAGAAGACGTGGGTATGGTTCTTAATGAATACTTTGTGTCTGTTTTCACGAGACGGACGATGCAGACATTGCATTCGGAGGAGCAGTGTGAAATAGGAGGTGAAATAAACATAGTGAGGGAGGAAGTAATAAGGGGTTTAGAAGCTTTGAAAGTGGATTAAATCCCTAGGCTGTTCTCGAGAGGAAATAGCAGAGGCTCTGACCATCATTTTTCAATCCTCTCTGGCTACAGGTGTGGTGCCGGAGGATTGCTAATGTTGTACCATTGTTTAAAAAGGAAGGAAGGGATAGACCAAGTACTTACAGCCAGTCAGCCTGACCTCGGTGGTGGGAAAATTATTGGAAAAAATTCTGAGGGACAGGATAAATCTTAATTTAGAAAGACATGGATTAATTAAGGACAGTCAGCATGGATTTGTTAAGGGAAGGTCATGTCTGACTAACTTGATTGAATTGTTTCAGGAGATAACCAGTAGGGTCGATGAGAGTAGTGCATTTGATGTAGTCTATATGGATTTTAGCAAGGCTTTTGCTAAGGTCCCACGTGGAAGACTGATCAAGAAAGTAAAAGCCCATGGGAAAGTGCTAAGTTGGATCCAAAATTGGCGCAGAGGCAGGAAGCAAAGGGTAATGGTTGATGTGTGTTTTTGTGACTGGAAGGTTATTTCCAGTGGGATTCTACAGGGCTCAGTACTAGAACCCTTGCATTTTGTGGTATATATCAATGATTTGGACTTGACCTCCGACCTGCAGTCATTTTGTAGATGATACAAAAATTAACTGTGTGGTTGATAATGAAGAAAGCTGTAGAATGCAGAAAGATATCAATGGACTGGTCAGATGGGCAGAACATTGGCAAATGGAATTCAATCCGGAGAAGTGTGAGGTAATTCATTTGGGGAGGGCTAACGAGGCAAGGGAATTCACAATAAATGACAGGACACTGAAGTGTAGAGGAACAAAAAGGACCTTGGAGTGCAGGTCCACAGATCCCTGAAGGTAGCAGGACAGATCGATCAGGTGGTTAAGAAGGCTTATGGGATACATGCCTTTATTAGCCAAGGCATAGAATGCAAGAGCAGGGAGGTTATGCTTGAACTGATTAAAACACTAGTTATGGCCACAGCTAGAGTACTGCATGCAGTTCTGGTCACCACATTACAGGAAAGATGTGATTGCACAAGAGAGGGTACAGAAGAGATTTACAGGATGTTGCCCGGACTGGAGAATTTTAGCTATGAGGAAAGATTGGATAAGCTGGGGTTGTTTTCTTTGCAACAGAGGAAACTGAGGGGAGACCTAATTGAGGTGTGTAAAATTATGAGTGGTACGGACCAAGAGCTGGAAAGTGGGATTAGGCTGGATAGCTCATTGTCAGCTGGCACGGACACGATTGGCCGAATAGTGGCCTCCTGTGCTGTAAATTTCTATGATTTCAAAACAGGAAATCTGACCCGGGTAATGCAATGGTGAACTTGCAAATATATCTTTGGTAATTGCAGGATGCTTGCCAATGTTTCAAAAAGAAAAGTGAAGTGCCATTGTCATGTTTAAAAATACTGGCAGTACAGTATTGATGTTGCATCTTGATTCCAGGTGATTGACTCAATTCATCCATGGCTTCCCTTAATGAGGTTGAAATAGTTCTGTTGGGCAGTAGGGGTGGTTAGTAACAGTGGATGGGGAAGAGTCTATGGATGTTGACTATATGGACCTCCAGAATGCATTTCATCAGATTCCACACGAGATTATTAGCAAAAATGAAAGTGCACTGAATTGGAGGTAACCTTGTGGCATGGGGTGGTACTTGCTTGGGAGGTAGGAAACAGAGATTGGGGATACAGGAAATGTTCTCTTATTGACAGGATGTGACCAGTAGTGTCCCCCAGGCATTTGTACTGGGGCCTCTGCTTTTCACCAACCATGTGTCAATGACTTGTGTGAAGAAGTATATAGTTGGATATTGGTAAGTTCTCAGATGATACTAAGTTAGGAGGCATAGTAGGTTGTGGGGATGGGGGATGGGAGAAGGGAGTTACAAAGGGACATCGACAAATTAAGTGGGCAAAACTATGGCACGTGGACTTCAACTTGGATCTACGGTGAGAGACTAGGAGCTCTGGTGGAGCTATGGGATTTAGGTTCAGATATTGCCTAAAAGGTACAAGAAGTAATCAAGAAAGCTAATAGAATGTTGTGGGTTGAACTCGGGAGATGTGGAGGGAATGTTTCCACTTGTGGCAGAAACCAAGACTGGGGACAAAAATATGGGATAGTTAATAAATCCAAGGGAGAGACTTCTTTGCTCAGAGTGGTTGGGATGTGGAGCTCGCTACCATGGGAAGTGGTTGAGGCGAATGGCTTGGATGCCTTCAAGGGAGAGTTAGACGAATACATGAGCGAAGGGAATAGAAAGATTTGCTGAAAGGCTGAGATGAGGTAGATGGAATGGGAGGAGCCTCGTGTGGAGTAAAACACCAACACCCGACTAGTTGGGCCGATTGGCCTGTTTCTATGCTGTATATTCTATGTTATGTTGGCTTTATCTCCAGGGGATTGGAATATAAAAGTGAGGAATTGATGATTCAGATGATCAGACACCATCTTTTTAAAAATTCGTTCACTGGATGTGGGTGTCACTGACAAGGCCAGCATTTATTGCCCATCCCTAATTGCCCTTGAGAAGATGGTGGTGAGTCACCTTGAATCGCTGCAGTCCGTGTGGTGATGGTACTCCCACAGTGCTGTTAGGGAGGGAGTTCAAGGATTTTAATCCAGTGGCGATTTGCTTCCAAATCAGGATGGTGTGTGACTTGGAGGGGAACATGGAGGTGATGATGTTCCCATGTGCTTGCTGCCCTCGTCCTTCTAGGTGGTAGAGGTCGTGGGTTTGGAAGGTGCTGCTGAAGAAGCCTTGGTGAGTTGCTGCAGTGCATCTTGTAGATGGTACACACTGCAGCCACGGTATGCCGGTGGTGGGAAGAATGACTGTTTGTTTAAGGTGTTGGATGTGGTGCCAATCAAGTGGGCTGCCTTGTCCTGGATGGTGTCGAGCTTCTTGAGTGTTGTTGGAGCTGCACTCATCCAGGTAAGTGGAAGGTATTCCATCACACTCCTGACTTGTGCCTTGTAGATGGTGGCAAGGCTTTGGCGAGTCGGCAGGTGAGACACTCACCGCAGAATACCCAGCCCCTGACTTGCTTTTGTTGCCACACTATTTATGTGACTGGTCCAGTTAAGTTTCTGGTCAATGGTGACCCCCAGGATGTTGATGGCAGGGGGTTCAGCGATGGTAATGCCATTGAATGTTATGGGGCAGTGGTTAGATTCTCGCTTATTGGAGATAATCATTGCCTGGCACTTGTGTGGCACGAATGTCACTTGCCACTTAGCAGCCCAAGCCTGAATGTTGTCCAGGTCTTGCTGTATGCGGGCATGGAGTGCTCTATTATGAGGAGTTGCGAATGGAACTGAACACACTGCAGTCATCAGCAAACATCCCCATTTCTGACCTTATGATGGAAGGAAGGTCATTGATGAAGCAGCTGAAGATGGTTGGGCCTCGGACACTTCCCTGAGGAATTCCTGCAGCCATATTGTGGGGCTGTGATGATTGACCTCCAACCACCACAACCATCTTCCTTTGTGTTAGATATGTCTCCAGCCAGTGGAGAGTTTTCCCCCTGATTCCCATTGACTTCAGTTTTACAAGGGCTACTTGATGCCACACTCGGTCAAATACTGCCTTGATGTCGAGGGCAGTCAATCTCACCTCACCTGGAATTCAGCTCTCTTGTCCAAGGCTGTAATGAGATCTGGATCTGAGTGGTCCTGGCGGAACCCAAATTGGGCATCAGTGAGCAGGTTATTGGTGAATAAGTGTTGCTTGATAGCACTGTTGATGACACCTTCCATCACTCTGATGATGATTAAGAGTAGACTGATGAGGCGGTAATTGGCCAGATTGGATTTGTCCTGCTTTATGTGGACAGGACATACCTGGGCAGTTTTCCACATTGTCGGATAGCTGCCAGTGTTGGAGCTGTACTGGAACAGCTTGGCTAGAGGTACAGCTGGTTCTGGAGCACATCTTCAGCACAACAGCCAGGATGTTGTTGAGGCCCATTGCCATTGCTGTATCCAGTGTGTTCAGCCATTTCTTGATATCACGTGGAGTGAATCGAATTGGCTGAAGACTGGCTTCTGTGATGGTGGGGACCTTGGGAAGAGGCCGATACGGATCATCCACTTGACACTTCTGGCTGAAGGTGGTTGTAAACACTTCAGTACTGAGTTCAGTTTTGAGCACCAACCCTTAGGAAATGTATAATTGGCCTTGAAGGGGGTGGAGCAAAGAATTTACCAGAATGATACTGGGGCTTAAAGGGTTAAATTGAGGGTCAAGTTGCATAAACTTAATTTGTATTCCCTTGAGCTTAGATGGTTGAATGATCTAATCAAAGCATTTAAAATGATTAGGAGATTTATTTGATTGGATAGATGCAAAAAAACTATTTCCTCTTGTGTGGGAATTCAGGACAAAGGGCATAATGTAAAGATAAGACCTATGCCACTTTGGAGGGAAATCGAGAACGACTTTTCCACACAAAGGATAGTGGGAATCTGGCACACTTCCAAAAGACGGATACCGGATCAACTGAAATTTTAAGACTGAGATAGTTAGTCTTTTGTTGGGTAACTATATCAAGGGATATGAGCAAAGGCGGGTAAATGGAGTTGGGGTACAGACTCAGACATGATCTAATTATGTGGCCGATTAGAAGGCTCAAGGGACTGAATGGCCTACTCCTGTTCCTAGGTTTCTACAGTACAAGCATGAGTAAATTTGCAAGTTCACTTTTAATTGGTGTTTAACAAGCCAATAAGCTGAAAAGACTCAACACCAACGCTCTCAACCTGCTTTGGTCCCAGGAGTGATTTTTGGAGGTGTGGGTGAAAATACACACATGGTTAGTTAGTGCTAATGAATGAATTTATTGCACAACGTACACTCAGCATATATATATTGGCTGTAATGCAGAGAGTAACATCACTCTTTAGTGGATATTCAGGGGATTTATATGGAACCCTGTATTTTGAGTTTTCTGTGTAATCCAGTAATCAATCTAATTAAGCAATATTATTGAAATTATGAAACTAGTAAATATTGAACAAAACACAAAGCTTTACGAAGAAGCTTCATCAATGTTCTGCTATCAATCAAATTATAATGACGCATTAATTAACTTCAATCTTTTGTCGGTTTATCTGAATTTTTGTGTGAACTGATCTGATACTCGGGGAACTGGAAAGAGGTACTGAATTAGCATTCGGCTGAAATGATTTGAACATTTAAACATCCTGGGTTCATGATTGATGGCTTATATTGGACTCCGTAACCAAGGCAGTTACTTCCTTCTTTTCTCATTCTCTTCCCCCCCCCCCCCCCCCAAAAAAAAATAATTGCATTCATTTAAATCAAAATGGTTTCCAAATTAACAGAGAATGTTGCTCAAGTTAATGATTCTGCCATTTTAACTAATGACATTTCTATCTATTTACATTTTCAACACCTTTGGTTAATAATAGTTGCCAGCTCTCAGAACTACCTCTGTGAAATAGGTTTACATTGCATTTCCACTACAATTGCTAGATACGCATTGGATTTTAAATAGAAGATGTCTGTGTAACCTGGAAGGATATTAATTTTTGAGGAATAAAACAATTTTTATTGCCATTTTACAGGATAGGCTTCCTTGGCCTAGGCTTAATGGGAAGTGGAATTGTTGCAAATCTTTTGAAAATGGGGCACACTGTTACAGTGTGGAATCGAACAGGAGAAAAGGTATGCTTCTTTCAAACTTCTGATGTGTGTTGCCTCTTGGGCCCACTTGCTCAGTTTTTTTTTATTGTCCACCTTGGCTCAATGGTAGCACTCTCTTGCCTCTGGAGTGGGGTTTGAACCCACAACATTTTGACTCCGACTTGAGCATGTAATCCAGGCCTGACACTTGAGCTGTTGTCCTTTGGATCTCGGGTAAATATTAAAGATCCCATGGCACTATTTGAGGACAAACAGGTTCTGTGTCCTAGCCAATACTTATCCCTCAACAAACATCACTGAAAAACAGATTATCCGGTCGTGTATCTCATTTGTGGGAGCCTGTTGTGTAAATTGGTTGCTGCGTTTCCCTGCATTACAACAGTGACTACACTTCAAAAGTATTCCATTGGCTGTAAAGCGCTTTAGGACATCCTGAGCAATGTTCCTGTTTAGCTGCAGCACCCGCGCAGGCCGTTCAATGCCGTTCTACAGCAAAGGCTATGGGCCCCGACAACATCCTGGCTGTCGTGTGAAGACTTGTGCTCCAGAACTAGCTGTGCCTCTGGCCAAGCTATTTCAGTACAGCTCCAACACTGGCATCTATCCGACAATGTGGAAAACTGCCCAGCTATTGTCTGTCCACAAAAAGCAGGACAAATCCAATCCGTCCAATTACCATCCCAACAGTCTACTCTCAATAATCAGCAAAGCGATGAGAGCACTGTCGATGACCCCTTCCAAGTGGCACTTGTTCCCCAATAACCTGCTCACTGATGCTCAGTTTTGGTTCCGCCAGGACTTCTCTGCTCCAGACCTCATTACAGCCTTGATCCAAACATGGACAAAAGAGCTAAATTCCAGAGGTGAGAGTGACTGCCTTTGACACCATCTACATGCATGCCAGGAGTGTGATGGAATACTCTCCACTTGTTTGGATGGGTGCAGCTCCAAGGCTCAACACCATCCAGGACAAAGCAGCCCATTTGATTGGCACCTCATCCATCACCTTAAACATTCACTCCCTCCACCACTGGTGCATCATGGCTGCAGTATTACCATCTACAAGATGCACTGCAGCAACTCGCAAGACTTCTATGGCAGTATCTCCCAAACCCACGACCTCTCCCACCTAGAAGGACAAGGACAACAGCTGCATGGGAATACCATCACCTGCAACTTCCCCTCCAAGTCACACACTATCCTGACTTGGAAATATATTGCCATTCCTTCATCGTTGCTGGATCAAAATCCTGGAACTCCCTCCCTAACAGCACTGTGGGAGTACCTTCACCACACGGACTGCAGCGGTTCAAGAACGTGGCTCACCTCCGCTTTCTCGAGGGCAATTGGGGATGGGCAATAAATACTGGCCTTGCCAGCGAGGCCCACATCCCATGAATGAATAACAAAAAAGCTCTGTGGCACAGGACGTTGGGTTACGAGTGTGCTGTGAAGGGGCCCTTTTGAAATGAATGTGAATTATTTGCTTTTTGAAGTGAACATTTATCAAATGCCTCTTCATTTTATGGCAGTGCGACCCTTTTCTCCAGGAAGGGGCACGTTTAGGACGAACACCAGCAGAGGTGGTTTCTACATGTGATATCACACTTTCTTGTATTTCTGACCCAAAGTCTGCTAAAGATGTAAGTAAATCTAGTGTTTCTTAACCTGATGGGCTAAGCAGCAAAGAACCATAATGATAGCTACTTTGAAGAATTATTTTAACACTGTTTAATTTTATGAACAGGAATGTTAATATTAATATCTCAACATGATGCCTTCAGTTTAACCCATGTTTTTTTTTTATTTATCAATTGCAGTAAGTTTTATTTGTGCTTTCAGTTGGTTCTGGGTCCCAGTGGGGTGCTGCAAGGGATCCGACCAGGCAAATGCTACGTTGACATGTCTACAGTGGATCCTGAGACAGCCACAGAAATCTCACAGGTAATAAAAGGAGCTGATTTTCACAGATAAGATTTACTAATACTTATCTTTTATGGATTGGTCTTGTAGCATTTTTCATTTCAGCTGTTGTGAACTGTATATATCTGCATATTTCAGATATTTCATGCAAAGCAGACCAACTGGATAGATTGTACAAGCACTAATGAAAATATAGCTATTCTACAGTTTTGAAGAAAACAAATTAGTATGTAATTCAAAGCAACTTCTAGAAATGAGGACCTTTCTGATGTTTGTGCAGCTGTATTGAAAATTATTTAGTCCACTAGTCTAAATTTCTTGGTAAATGTGGTGGCTTGATTGAATTAAATGGCAAGCCCTATAGAACATAGTTAACCTCATTCTGAAATGTAGATTCTTGCTGCAGCTTTATTTCAATGATCTGTCCTATGCCTCGCCTCGCTTCTCTAACATTTTGCTTCAGTTATCGGTCTGAAGTCATTTCTGTACTTTCCTTGTCTTTGGTTTCCAGTTTGCCCTTTGACAACTTTCAGTTCCTCCTATTTACTTCACTGGTATCGCTATGTTTTTTTTCAGTATTCTTTGGTCACTCCTGAATTTCTTTTGTCTTTCTAGCTTCTCAGACAAGCCTTGTGCTCTTGTTCCTTACTTCTGGCCTGGTCTGAATGCTTTTTTATTAGTGTTAGTTCTGTCTCTCTTATTACAAGCATTGTATAGAAAATGCTTCCCCAATGGCTCAATTGGCAAATGTATCGTGTGGTGATGGGGAATGTTCCAGGTTTGATCCTGTTACGTGCTGAATTAGATGAGCACAGTTGGAGCAGCAGTGCAAATGGGACAATAGGCCTCTGCCTCCCTGTGCTCAGGAGGAGAAACGTTAGCTACGATTGCCACTCCTGGTCATTGTTGGTGACCCTTCCTAGACAGTGCATGGTATGGGCATTGCTTGAAGACAGGATTGACAGCAATGCTTCCCAAATCAAATAGCCCTTTGATGTTTACATGTGAAACATGTAGATTTACATGAGAGACGCAGCTGGCATCCATATCCTTTGAAGATTCTGTGACTTGACACAAGGGAGAATATGCATGAATTTTTAACCACAATTTTTAAAGTAGTTAATGCTAAGTTGGTATGATTGGCATGTTGGAGGATTACCACACTGGGGATTGTTTTGGCACAGTGAAGTGGATGCTAGAACAATTGAGTGTGGCTTTAAAAATCTCATTGTACAAGTGCCTTAGACCTCATTGGTGATGGTTACAAAGTTTTCCTGGCCCAATTTTCAGAGCAGGGATCGAATGCTCCAACTGGTGCTTCATTGAGTGTCATGTCCCAATTCTCTGATTCCAGTGCTGTTCCTGGTGTTTCGTTAGGATCGAAGGTTGGTGGGCCTTATCTGGGGTACTCTTTGCAAACTAACAGACTCCATAGTAGCCAAGACTGATCTGTAATGGTTACTCTGTTGCATAGGTGATCACTTCCAGAGGGGGGCGCTTTCTAGAAGCACCAGTCTCAGGGAATCGGCAGCTATCGGAAAATGGAATGCTGGTGGTCCTTGCAGCTGGAGATAAGGCTTTATTTGATGATTGTAGCAGCTGTTTTCAGGCCATGGGAAAGAAGTCTTTCTATTTGGGTAGGTCTGTACTTATAGAATCCTCAAACTATTTCTCCTCATATTTTTGAATTGTTTTGATCGAATTGTTTATGGTTCTGTAAAGCTCAACATCTTCAAGAGATTTTCTTTTCGGGAGGAAATCACACTTTGTGGTAAATTAATTAAACACTGTACCAAAGTAACAGTTTATGAATCAATGAAATGTACTTAAACTTATTTGCAACCAAATGGAGTCAGTTACTCCACTTAATTTTTTTTGAACAAATTAAAAAAAAATATAAACAACTTGGTCTTTTTGATTTTTGCTATCTCCATGAAATTTTTTACCTGTGTATGCTGCTAAACTAACTAATGGAACTGGCCATAAAAAGCTACTGAGCATGATGTTTACCCCAGAGAAGATGACTTGCACAAATGAAATGACCTGATCAGTGAAGCATGTCTACTGATGTTCAGCCCTATCACCTTGTCAAGCTTGGTAACTTTTTCCATGCACTACCAAATAATACCAGCATTCTGGGGTCATTGAAAAATATGTAAAAATCAACCTGAAGAAAAAGAATTAAGTTTTGTCATTTTTATGACAATCCTAATGGAGAGACTTATTTTCTAAAATGACACATCTGCTAGTGCCTAATTTGCGTAACTAATTTGCCTAATTAAGGCGTCGCTTGGGCTGCCTGACAATCTCAGCGTGTATAAAATTAATCTATATGCAAGTACTGCTTTCAGTAATAAGTGGAGCACATGTGTAAACTATGGTTTCCTTTTCAGGTGAGGTGGGCAATGCCTCGAAGATGATGCTGATTGTAAATATGATCCTTGGCAGTTTCATGGCTTCTGTAGCAGAAGGATTCACATTGGCTAAAATAGCCAGCCAATCGCAAGAAGTTTTGCTTTACATCCTGAGTCAGGGACCTTTGGCAAGTGCTTTTTTGGACCAGAAGTGCCAAAGTAATTAACACTTCTAATTTTGGGGGTGGAGGTGATTGGTTAAGAGGCAGGGGATTCTCATTGTCTCGATCCAGACTTGTATAAAGAAAGTAATTTCCAGTTAAAAATTCGGATGCAAATGTTGCTTTTGGAAACAAACTGGGATTTCGTATCAGTTTAAATACAAGTCCGATTGTAAGCAATATCTTTAGCGTGACCTATTTCATGAGCAAGCTATAGAAGTTATGGTATTGGACAATAATGTTTCAAGAGGATCTGTAATATTTGAGTTAATAGACCCCCATCATTGATAATGTGTATTCATTATTTTATGGAGTTATATATTGTTTCTGGCCATTTAACAAAATTATTTTGTTTGCTTTACTTGGGTTGGTAATTAGCACAGCAAGTAGAGTGATCCCCATTGTGCTACAGTGCAGACTGAGACCCTCCTTTGATGCTGTAGAACTGAATAAGGTTTGAAGAGTGTTGTTTGGCTGAGAATCTACAAGTGCATGTTCTTTTGAAAACGGAAAATGTTAGTGCAGTGCACAAATGATTTCTGTTGAGATATATATTTAATAGCATGATTTTTTTTTTTCACCTGTGATGGTGATAAATGACTTTAAAGTTTAAAACATCTATAACTCAAGTGAATGAGAGATTGGCTCATCAGTGAAGCTTGTGGGACAGTTACTCTGTAGAATTTTGTGAACAGGTTTAAGTTAAGTTTGAAACACTACATTAGATCCATATGAACCATGGAAAACTAGTGCGCAAGTTGATGCTGCAACTTTTGCAATCTGCAAAGGATTGCTTGCACCATTGCATAAACACAGGCTTGAAGGTGACTTTTGTACTTGATTTTGGTTAGAAAAAGTCAACATGCCCATAGAGTGGAATTGGATTTTACTATATGGTGGACTGGTATGTTACATGGCTGTGCCACAAGCCAAGCAAGAATCAGCTTTTTGCTTGGTTGTGAAAATGAAGAGGAGGCTGGAAGTTAGTTGCTCAGATGAACATATGCAGTGTTAAACTAGACATTTCCACTCAAAACTGGCCTGTATATTTACAGATAATTCTAACTTTTTGTTTAATCTTGCTCATCCTAAAGCTGTAATTTTTCTTAAAATTTAAGGCCACCTTTTATCTTTTTACACCCATAATAGCTATGTCCCAACATTTATTATATGTAACAATAAATAACCTCCAATATCATTAACTGTATCCACTAGTGATTCTCTCTCTCTCAGGTATTTTACAGGGAAACTTCAAGCCTGACTTCTTGTTGAAACACATACAAAAGGACCTCAGGTTAGCCATTGCTATGGGTGATGCTGTCAATCATTCAACTCCAATGGCTGCTGCAGCCAATGAAGTAAGTTCTGGACATGTTATGCCTCTGATGTTTTTTTGCAAATCAAATTTTAAAATAAAAAGTGTTGGAACTAACTCCCTTTTTTCAAAGTGGAACGACATGGGTACCTGTAACGTCCCCACACTGTGGTCATAAGAACATAAGAAATAGGAGCAGGAGTAGGCCATTTGGCCCCTTGAGCCTGTTCCGGCATTTAATAATATCATGGCTGATCTGATCATGGACTCTGCTCCACTTCCCTGTCCGCTCCCCATAACTCTTTATTCCCTTATCACTCAAAAATCTGTCTATCTCTGCCTTAAATATATTCAATGACCCAGCCTCCACAACTCTCTGGGGAAGATAATTCTACAGATTTACAATTCTGAGAGAAGAAATTCCTCCTCATCTCAGTTTTAAATGGGTGGCCCCTTATTCTGAGACTATGCCTCCTAGTTTTAGTTTCCTCTATAAGTGGGAATATCCTCTCTGCATCCACCTTGTCGAGCCCCCTCATTACCTTATATGTTTCGATAAGATCACCTCTCATTCTTCTGAACTCCAACCTACTCAACCTATCTTCATAAGTCAAACCTCTCATCTCCGGAATCAACCTATTGATTCTTCTCTGAACAGCCTCCAATGCAAGTATATCCTTCCTTAAATACGGAGACCAAAACTGTACGTAGTACTCTAGGTGTGGCCTCATCAATACCCTGTACAGTTGTAGCAGGAATTCTCTGCTTTTATACTCTATCCCCCTTGCAATAAAGGCCGACATTCAATTTGCCTTCCTGGTTACTTGCTGTACCTACATACTAACTTTTTGTGTTTCATGTACTGAAGCACTTTGCAATTTTTCTCCATTTAAATTATAATTTGCTTTTCTATTTTTTTTGCCAAATTGGATAACCTCACATTTTCCCACATTACACTCCATCTGCCACATTTTTGCCCACTCATTTAGCCTGTCTATAATCCCCTTGCAGATTTCTTGTGCCTTCCTCACTATTTGCTCTCCCACCCATCTTTGTATCATCAGTAAACTTGGCTATATTATACTCTGTCCCTTCATCCAAGTCATTAATATAGATTGTAAATAGTTGAGGCCCCAGCATCGATCCCTGCGGCACCCAACTAGTTTCTGTTTGCCAACTGGAAAATGACCCATTTATCCCGACTCTCTGTTTTCTGTTAGTTAGCCAATCCTCTATCCATGCTCATATATTATCCCAACCCTGTGAACTTTTATCGTGTGCAGTAACCTTTTATGTGGCACCTTATCGAATGCCTTCTGGAAATCCAAATATACCACATCCACTGGTTCCCCCTTATCCCACCCTGCTTGTTACATCCTCGAAGAACTCCAGCAAATTTGTCAAACATGATTTCCCTTTCATAAAACCATGTTGACTCTGCTTGATTGAATCATGTTTTTTCAAATGTCTTGCCACTGCTTCCTTAATAACGGACTCCAGCATTTTTCTAACTGTTAGGCTAACTGGTTTATAGATTCCTGCTTTCTGTCTGCCTCCTTTTCTAATAGGGGCATTACATTTGCGGTTTTCCAATCTGCTGGGACCTCCCCAGAATCCAGGGAACAACCAATGCATCCACTATCTCTGCAGCCACTTCTTTTAAGACCCTAGGGGACTTGTCCGCTTTTAGTCTCATTATTTTACCGAATGCTGCTACTTTAGTGATAGTGATGGTCCTGATCTGTTGAATTGTTCAGAGTTGCAATTTAATAAAGAAAAACATTCCCAGAGGACTGGGGAATTGTGTGTAGACTGGAAGGGTATATATGGTTGGGTGTAAAGCCTTTATGTGAATGAAATAGTGAAAACTGCATATAATGTCAGTCGGCAGTGGGACTTACTATTACTTATTGTTGCCCCTCATCATTGCATCTAGAAAGTTGTGGAAACTGTATGTATACTATCCTATCGGCTCAGAATTTCTCTCACCTACTCAGTGCTGCTGTTTAGTCTCTCTCCTTGTTGGTATTTGTTTACTGCTGTATCTTGCACATTTTAATCCAAAAGAGTATAATTGACCAGTTACCAAGTAGCGTGATAAACTAGTATATTGTATGTCAAAACTAACCCTTATTTCTTTGTGATTATTAGATCACTAGTTTATTTCTGTTTGTCTTCTGCAGTCAATGTTTGTGTTTTAATCAATCATATTAAAGGAATACTGTTGCAGGATTTGGAGACATGTCAATTCTGACTACATAGTTAAAGCTTAATTGTGCTGTTTGTCTGTTTGAGTAAAAGTTCTCCAAGGCTTTCTTCACTCTTTCCCTTTGATTTATTGGTAATTTAGTATTTGAAGGATTAAGAGTCCAAATCTACCACATTCTGGCACAGCTGGTAGTGCTGCGCTGTGTTGTACCCACAATACCGTTCAATTTTTTGTTGACTGAGAGATACCCTGAGCATAACCAAAACTGCATTAGTGGTGAAAAGATAATAACATTGTAAGTGACAATGTAGATGGCAGTATTGTCCACTGCAAACATCACATTGTGATATGGCATTTTGAATTTTGTTTAAGAGTTTTATCAATAATTAGGAAATAATTTGTTTTGGAACTATATTCCTGTTACCTTTTCCAAGTTTTGCAGTGGAGATACTGCAAAAGGAAGTACCTTTTACTCAAGGGAAGCTGCTTGATGACATAGTTCTGTAATGGGCACCTTTTTGCTTAAGTGTAAGTTAACCTTTAGAGGCTGTTATAGTTCTCCAAAGTACTTGTGCTCTAAACAAGTGGCACATCTTCAGTTGAATTATTTGATTTGCTTTAATTCTCTGTCTTTGAGTGATTGTAATTCTAAGCATTCTGGGAAACCGGGCAGGCAGTTTAAAAAGTATTTTTACTTTTTTTTGGCTTTTCTTGCAGGCCCAGGAAGAGTGGGAAAGTTCAGGATTCGCATGCTCTGGACTTTACAAGTTGCAAGGCCCTCCTAAAATCCCCTCCCCACAACTTGCCTAAATGCAAGGGACCGTTCCTTCGGGCAGGAAACTGACCGGGAGTTGCAGATGAGGCCCAGGAGTTAAGAATCTCCTGAGCCTCAAGCTGCTGTGGTTTGCTGTCCGCCTTGGTCCCCACATGCACAGAGTTAAAATAGGGGATTCTGAAATTATTTAATTCCATTGGAGATGTTAGAATTTATTAATATAGTTTCCGTCCCAGGGTAAGGTGTGTTTTCAAAATTATTTTTACCTTTCTGCCCATCTGCAGGCATCTGAGTGCTGATATTCTGTCAAGGCATTACGACATTAGTGCCCTTGCTCTGATAAACATCAGTATTACAGATCTGAGCCAAGGTGCTTCATAAACTTGAGTTTATTTAATCTGTCTGTTCTTTACTATACTTAACAATAAACAGCAGACACATTACCATCTCTACATGATTAAAAATTAATGGAGCTAATGTGAATTTTGGATTCTCCTTGTGTTTGTCCATCTTGTGTAAACTGAAAACACATATTTTAAAATGAGGTGGATCTATTTTTTTCATACCTGGGAGCCGTGCAGTTTTGTAACTGGCTAGTAGAATGTTTGAAAGCAGGGTGATTCCTCTTTTGATTTTCCCTTTGGTCTCTTAGCACCTTTCCCAGCTAGTCTGCCAGTGTTTTGCAAAATTATTTGTGGGAATTTGTGGGTTACTGTTCTGTTTAGTTTTAACATTAATATCAATCTTTTCCATCTGTTATTTTCCCTGTAGGTGTTTAAGAAAGCGAAGGCCTTGGACCAGTCTGAAAACGATATGTCTGCAGTATACCTGGCCTGCAACCAGTGACCCTACAATATTTTAATTTTCTTTTTAAATTCGGGGCCATTTGTTTTGGTTTTTATGTTTTCATTATCAGTAACTGCTCTAATCTGCCACACTGGCCATTGTGCATTTTGTCCTCTGGTGTCTGAGGATGATTAATGGTCCATACCCAGCCAAATCTCATTAATGCACTAACATGTGGTACCTCTGAGATTGTGAAATGAACATGTGCCGACCATCTGCTGCTTTTCTTATTTTTTAAGGATAGTATAAGAAGTTTACTTATTGAAAGATGGGTTGTTGACAAAGGTGTATGCTAGTGTAACACTTTACAATTGTTTTTACCGGTTTGGTTAAATACCTCCTGATGTGGTAACTGCTGATACAAGCTCAGTGCTGGTACTGCCAGTCACCAGATCAACACTTATTATATCACCAAGTTATAAGTGACAAACGTACAAGATCCATGAAGCCATATCTTGAGCACTGGGGAGAATCGTGGGATACACATGGTTTCAGGCCTGTACTGTGGTGATACTGCAGTGAATTGGGCACTCTGGTTATCTTGGTGATGCCAGTGTGGGTTGATGTGTCATATGTATATGTACATCAAAATGTCTGGTATTGCTGTTCTGTAGAAAATGAAATTTACTGTACTGGTGTCCTGCTTAATGTTTCTCATGTGGTTTGTACTCTAAGAAAGGATTTGCTCAGGCAGGTGGTGGAAAAACACAAAATGCCATTGGAAGAAAGTCTGCACAGCTTCTGAACCAGACTGTTAGTCCAGTTGCTACTAACACTTATCTTGCATGCAAATGGTTTTTGTTTTTGTTTTGAGAGTTTAAAAACCTGCACATAATATTTTTGTGACTTTGAATACTTTTTCCAAAAGGAAAATTTATGTTGCTGCCTTGTAAACTGTTGCCCCTGCGTATAATACTCAACTGGGTTTTTAATGGTTTTTGTGATCAGATTGACCTCACTTTTTTTTTTCTTGATTCCAAATGTTTAGGAATCCTATAAGATGTTGCCGTATTAAAACAGCAGTATATGTTGGAAAGGTTTCTGAGTAAATTCCTTTTTCTGTGCATAACTTGCTCATTTTTAATACAACCCCATCCTATACATTACACCATTATGCAATTTCTGTATCCAGTGCATGATCCTACTCAACCTAAAGTTATAGGTTTTTTAAAAAAAAATCTTGTATTTATTTACTTTCCTTGGTTTGAAAGTAATATTTTTCTCTTGCCCACAAACTTATTTAAAAATAATTATGCAAACCTGTGTTTTAGGTCCTTAATCCTTGTGGGCCTTTCTGCTGATTATATGCGGATGTAGATGCTACTTGGGAATGTAAATTGGATGTGACACCAGTTACTTTTAATTGCTTTTACGTTAACAACACTATATTGTTGCATGGAGTAGGTGTGGAATGTAATTTTGGTCACTTTACTTTGTACGGCATGTGATCACTTTGGCTACACCAAAGCATGATGGTCAAGTGTTTAACATGACAATGTCTAATCTATTGGACCTAGAGATGAGTCAAATTCCATTAAGCAGCTTTTAATATGTATGTAGAGTGTCCAAATTTGATTGGGATTGAACCTTGGATTTCCAATTGGAACAAGGGACACTAAAATTAGAAATAAAGTCCATCATCTAAAATGCATGCACACCCCTGATTGTCAGCAGCTCATTGAGGCTGTTGTTATTACTATGGTTTGCTATTCCTGCCCAGGAAACCATTTACAGAAAATACCAGTTGCCATCAAACAAGGAAGAATTTTTGCCTTTTGTGAACTCCGTATCTTGCATGCTCTGAAGTAAGAGTCTGCCCTCACATACAATGAGAATGGAATCTTTTTGATAGCTTTGTTGTGGCTCTATTCACAAGTAGAATTTTTAAATAAAATGTACAAATGGACTGGTCTCCATCCCAAGGTTCAGACTTCTAACACTTTATCAAACTTGGAAACTCTCAAGATAAATGTGTTGTGCACGAAAGTTGGGCAGATGGTGGTGCACCTGAAGAAGTATGTTTACCTCAATAATTGTGGGTTTGAGTTTCAGTGGATGCTGCTAATCAGTCCAACCAAATATATAAACTGCAGAAACGTCTTCAGCTTGCTTGTTCTTGTGAGATCAGTATGGCACCTCCATTTTATATTAAAAAAAAGAAACTGGATGATAGCACAGTTCTCTATTTGGAAGGCTGTACCAGGCTAACGAGAGCCATGAGACTACTGTACATCACTGCATTAAAGATTGTTGTGAATAGAATCACTTTTTTGTGAATTCTAATTGAAACTTTGAAGTTATTCCTGTATTTGGTATTTCAGAAACTAAAGAACCTAATTTCAAGATGCATCAAAATGTAGGCTTACAATCACTAACTGCCTTTTACATCTTATTTCTAAGTGTTATAACTTAACTTTTGGATTGAGAATTTATTTAATTGTGATGTAGTTAATGATTTCTGAATATCGTTGTTCATCTTGCACGAAACCATTATTGTGCTTTCTTTGCATTAAAGGTTTGTTTTGAGTTATTAAACCATTGCCGTGCAATGCACAGTGACCTGTATCTGTGATAGAGAACGATGCATATCTAGTGCTATAGTTTCACAAAAATAACCTGTAAACTACAAGTGTACGAATTGTTTAAAAAAAAAAAAAATACTAACTGGAAATACACTCCACAGCTAAATGACACCTCAAATACAGTAATGCCATCCATGTTCACCCGTTAATGTTCACTTGACATCTGTTATGTAGGACTGGGATAAAGATTCTCACATACAGATCTACAGCATTTCACCCTCAAGAAAAATACCGGTTAATTAGTAATTTTATCACTGGCTAGTCTTCTGCAAAGGTCTTGAGTAAATGGCTATAGATATAACCTGAATCCAGTGAAGAACATTTGTATACACAAACTACTGTGGTATTTTTGTGAATTTATCGTGCCCTTTTTCTTGCTCTATGTAGCCTGAATTTAAGGTTGCATCAAACCTACACACTATCCTGTCATTGCATTTTATATAGCTTATGGTATTTCATTTTAAGATCGATATTGCAGAAATTGGCTACTATTTTTATGGATCCATAACTATATTTTGTTATGTACAAAATTGTATACAATTTGTCAAATGAGTATTTGAAAGTGGATATTTTTTTTTTAATGTATTAAGTTTCAGTCCCGCTCGGTCAATAAATGCTGTTATTGTTCAGGAAACTGATTTGTAATTCTCTCTGCATTTTCTTTGTGTGCAAGTTGAGATTTTTTTTTTAAATCTTGGTTTCTCGCATAGTGATTCCAATTGTGAGCAAAAGAATCTAAATTTATTTACTGAACCGTTTAATACAAAGTGCACCCTGTACCAATTGATTTTTTAAATGAGTACTGTTAACTTTACCTTTTTTTGTAAAAGTCAATGTGGCCTGAGTGATTTGATCTTGAATGCCTCCAAGGTCATTGTGAACATGGGACTTTGGCATGGAATCTGTTGTTAGATCAGAGTTCATTCCATGTATCCCATACAAGGTAAAAGGCATGTATGAGATTGATTTCTCTAACTGAGCAAGAACAGAAGTGTTGCTTAATGTCTAATGTGTTCAAAAAATTCTGTATTTTGCTATCATTAACTTTATTTTAATGAAGGAACTATTGACGACGACAAATTTGGGGAACTAATCTCGAGCTTTGCTCATGGGTACAGGTCGGTACAGCTAAAGTCACTAACTTCAAACATCAGCTACCAACAAACTCGATAAATGATGTGATATCTGCTGGTCAGCATGGATAATATTCAAGCGAGTACAAAATGGAACTGTGGGATAAGAAAATCTACTAGAAAGATATTGGAATATACCTGGAAGAGATAAGAGATTGAAACAAAACAAGAAATTCAAAACCTGACCCAGCATTTAAGTATTGCATCATAAATTAGAAAATGGTTTTGCATTTATTGTGCTCATATATTTAGGTCTAAGTCTTGAGATTTTTTGGAGGAGGTCTTGAGTAAAGGCAAGGTGTTTGCTTGGGGTCGGGGGAGGGCAAGAAAGAAAGGAATAGAAACCGAATCACAGCTTTTGTACACCATTTTTCCAGTCACAAGATTTGGCAGGGGCTGAATGCTGGAAGTACAAGGTGTTTATTTTGGAAGCTGACTTAAGAATCTGGAAAATGGAGAAATAATACAACAGATGCGAGATTACATTTAGGAATCCAAGGTGAGACTAAACAGTCTTGACTCGTTCCAAACTCCATTATTTACAAATATTCCTGGCATTACTAACCCAAGTGTGACTCATTTTACATGCACAAAAATACCTGCAATGTAAACACTTAAACTATATTTTAGTTCCTATGCTACCTTGCTAGGACATGTTTACCATTACATTTTTCTTGCTTTCAATTAATTTCTCATCAGGAAGTGATGTGGCATACTATGCTTCAAAGATGCTTTATTTAGTACAGTACTTGGGGTATGTGCAGTGGCACTAGATAACCACTAGGTTTGATATGGACATGAAGACATGCAGATGTCAGTAAGTAGATCTGAACTGCTACTTACAATTTTCTTCAATTTACTCACGGGTCTGTTACATTTCTATTTTTTATTCTGCTGCATTCTTTGTTTTTTCTGTTTACTAGTGCAACCAAAATAGCCTTCATTTCCCTTTTTTATGTGCCCAAATTTTTGAAAACCTTATGGTTTAATGGCTGTAGCAGGCTCTTCATTTTAATGGGTGAGCACACTAACTTAATTTTTCTGGTGTGTTGTAAAAAAAAAAAAAACTTTTATCTAGGGTACAGTTAATTTAATAGCTTGTAACTCCTCGCACACCAGAGTTGAGTAGAGTGAAGGACTTAGCATATGACCAGGTCAAACTGCAAGTGGACAGATTCAGTTGTGTTCCCTCAACTTATGTAGATATTCTGCTGCTAGGAAAGCTGCTTAACTTAGCATTATTTGAAATATGTTTTAGGTATTGGATCAATTTCTACTCCCAACAATTCAACTGAAGAATAACCAGAGGAGGACCACCATTGTCCCATTCTCATTCATGCCTTTGTCACCGCCAGACTCTCTTCATTTGTTCCTGGGATGTCGCTGACATGGTCAGCATTTATTGCCCTTGAGAAGGTGGTAGTGACCCATGTGGTGAAGGTACTCCCATAATGCTACAAGGGAGGGAGTTCCAGGATTTTGACCCAGCAACAATGAAGGAATGGTGATGTATTTCCAAGTTGGGATGATGTGAGTCTAATGACAATACTCTCCTGCCCAATTTCATGCTCATCCAAAACTTTGCTCCCAGTATGCTCTCTTACCCACCCATCACTTTTGTTCTTGCTGACCTGCATTGGCTCCAATTTAAAATGTTCATCCTCATATTTAAATCTCTGCATGGTCTTGACCTGACCCTATAATCTGCAACCTCCTCCAGCCCTGGAACCCTCCCAAAACATTCCATTGACATTGGCCTCTCATACATCCCCCATGCCTTTATTGTGCAATTGGCTGTGCCTTCAGCTCTCGGCCCCATTTCCCTCTCTAAAATTCTCCTTAAAATGCATTTATTTGACCAAAGTTTTGGTCAACTTGCCTAATACCTTGGTGTCTATTTTTGTACAATTACACTTGTTAAGCTAAAAAAAATTCTGCATTAAAGGGACTATACAATTGTTCTGCTATAACACCTCTTGTCCTCTAATAATTCCAATTTAAACTTCACAGCCTTGTGTCTTATTTCTTCAGTGACCTTGACCTGCCCTATTTCTGGGTTGTCCCCTCAGGTTGGATGTAGAACTGGAAATTTGATCCCCCCCCCACCCCCCCCCCAAGTCATCAAGATCCACGGCGCAGCCCTGGATACCATGGACCACTTTCCATATCTTGGGAGGCTCCTATCAACAAGAACAGGCATCGACGACGCGATCCAACAACCCCTCCAATCCAGTCTTTGGCTGCCTGCCGAAAAGAGTGTTTGAAGACCAGGCCCCCAACTGCCACCAAGCTCATGGTCTACAGGGCTGTAGTAATACCTGCCCTCCTGTATGGCTCAGAGACCTGGGCCATGTACAGCAGACACTGCAAGTCGCTGGAGAAATATTACCAACAATGTCCCAACAAGATCCTACAAATCCCCTGCACTGAAGCACTGACCACACTCGATTAGCTCCGCTGGGCAGGCCACATAGTTGGCATGCCAGACACGAGACTCCCAAAGCTCTACTCAGAACTCCTTTACGGCAAATGAGCCAAAGGTGGGCAGAGGAAACATTTCAAGGATACCCTCAAAGCCTCCCTGATAAAGTGCGACATTCCCACTGACAGGGCGGTCTTGGGCCAGGCACTCCTAGCTAAGTGGAGGAAGTGCATCTGAGGGGGCGCTGAGTACCTCGAGTCTCATCGCCGAGAGTATGCCGAAATCAAGCAGGGTCAGCGGAAAGAGCGTGTGGCAAACCAGTCCCACCTACACCTTCCCTCAACGACTATTGGTCCTACTTGTGACAAGAGTCTGTGGTTCTCGTATCGGACTGCTCAGCCACCAAAGAACTCACTTCAGGAGTGGAAGCAAGTCTTTCTTGATTCCAAGGGACTGCCTATGATGATCTTGTTTTTCTCCTGGGTTGCTTGCAGCATTGTCCTGGATATTAATCTTCAATTCTTGGAGACTCCAGGACAATCCAGGAGGGTTAGCACCCCGACATACACAAATAAATCCCCCTTCCAAACCCAAATTCTCCATTCCTTTGACTGTGGTCGTGTTCATTTCCCCCTTCCCTTTGTGCTGGTAGTGGGGGCTGCTGCTGCTTAGGGCCCACAAACTAGAATTTCCTCCCTAAACCTCCGGTTTCCCTTAAAATCTGCCTCTTTGACCGAGCGTTTGGGTACCTCTCCAAATATCTCGTTCCATAGTTGCGGTCATTATTTTTAGGCTTCTGTGGAGTGTCTTAAGATATTTTGTTTTTGGGGGGCGGAAATTAATATTTTTAAGTAACTCAATCGCTCGTGTGTGTGGCGGAGCAGAGCCTCGCCGACACCGAGTGTCCCCCCTCCCATCCACTGCCACCGTGTTGAGAGTAGGTGTGCGGCTCTGCATTTGATGCAGTGGGGAAATCGCCCCATCCTGGAGCGGGGGAGGGGCCGGAGCGATTGTGCCGCGGACACCGGAAGTGCAGCTTGTCCTTCAATAACCAGGATGGCGGCGGCGAGCGAGGCGGAGAGAGCGGTGCTGGTGAGTTCGGCACCGCCTGGGCTGTCACTCCCCGTCCCCCACAACCCAACCTCAGGAGCCGGGGAGGGAGAGAATGAAGGCCCCACCGCCGGAAGGGCTTAGCGGCTGGAGAATGGGAAATGTGGCAATAAACACACCGACTGGGGAGCGAAGTCCTTGGGGGTGAGGGGAACAGGGAGCCTGGTCCTTGGGGGTGAAGGAGGACGGGGAGCGGGGTCCTTGGGGGTGAGGGGGAGCGGGGTCCTTGGGGGTGGGGGAGAAGCGGGGTCCTTGGGGGTGGGGGAGAAGCGGGGTCCTTGGGGGTGGGGGAGAAGCGGGGTCCTTGGGGGTGAGGTGATGGGGAGCGGGGTCCTTGGGGGTGAGGTGAGGGGGGGATGGGGAGCGGGGTCCTTGGGAGTGAGGTGAGGTGAGGGGGGGATGGGGAGCGGGGTCCTTGGGGGTGAGGTGAGGGGGGTATGGGGAGCGGGGTCCTTGGGGGTATGGGGAGCGGGGTCCTTGGGGGTGAGGTGAGGGGGGAGCGGGGTCCTTGGGGGTGAGGTGAGGGGGGGAGCGGGGTCCTTGGGGGTGAGGTGAGGGGGGGAGCGGGGTCCTTGGAGGTGAGGTGAGGGGGGGAGCGGGGTCCTTGGAGGTGAGGTGAGGGGGGGAGCGGGGTCCTTGGGGGTGAGGTGACGGGGGGAGCGGGGTCCTTGGGGGTGAGGTGAGGTCCTTGGGGGTGGGGTGAGGTGAGGGGGGGAGCGGGGTCCTTGGGGGTGGGGTGAGGTGAGGGGGGGAGCGGGGTCCTTGGGGGTGGGGTGAGGTGAGGGGGGGAGCGGGGTCCTTGGGGGTGGGGTGAGGTGAGGGGGGGAGCGGGGTCCTTGGGGGGGAGCGGGGTCCTTGGGGGTGAGGTGAGGGGGGGAGCGGGGTCCTTGGGGGTGAGGTGAGGGGGGAGCGGGGTCCTTGGGGCTGAGGGGGGGAGCGGGGTCCTTGGGGCTGAGGGGGGGAGCGGGGTCCTTGGGGGTGAGGGGGGGGACGGGGAGCGGGGTCCT
The DNA here is from genome assembly GCF_044704955.1 of Pristiophorus japonicus. Classification (NCBI taxonomy): domain Eukaryota; kingdom Metazoa; phylum Chordata; class Chondrichthyes; family Pristiophoridae; genus Pristiophorus; species Pristiophorus japonicus. The sequence goes on along the minus strand of NC_091991.1, from coordinate 140,616,051 downwards.
TGGGGGTGAGGGGGGGACGGGGAGCAGGGTCCTTGGGGTGAGGGGGGGACGGGGAGTGGGGTCCTTGGGGGTGAGGGGGGGCCAGCGGAGTCCTTGGGGGTGAGGGGGGACAGGGAACGGGATCCTTGGGGGTGATGGGGGACAGGGAGCCAGGTCCTAGGGGATGGATACAGGGAGCCTGGTCCTGGGTGGACGGGTGTAGGGCTGGGTACAGGGGGACCAGGGTCTCTAATGGGTTCATGGCCGTTACAAGAGCAGCTGCACCTTCGGTCTCCAAACAGCAAAGTCCATGCTCAACTGATCGTTATAAAAGGAGACTAGAGATAAATATATTAACATTTGCTGAGGGTTCTCCAATATGAAGAAGAATGGACACCTAAAGCGTTTTGTTTAGTCATGTTCCCGATAACAGCCTTGATGTATATACTTATTAGTGCATTGTAGCGTATTTTTACAGGACATGAATACATTTATGTATATACAATAACTTAGCAAAGCAATGGTAACGGTATGGAAGGTACAAACTGAATCTTCAACAAGCACCTCTAAAAGTAAAAGCAAACATCATCACACGATATAACTTAAAAAATATATATATTCCCCCACATTGCTGTGATAAGTTGAAGGACACGAGTTTTATAATGGAGATTATACTTGATTTAAAACATTTGTTTCTTCCTGCAGTCATGTCTCTTGATCTTTTCTTTCTCTTCTTTCCTGCTCAATATATTTCTGTTTTATCTATCTATCTCTGTTTGTGTATTTACAGTATTAAGGGGATATATGGCACGGTTATACCAATTGTGAAATTATCAAACATACTGTGTGAACATTTCGGTTGTTGAATTGGTTTTGTTTTGGAGCTGTCCACATTTTCTAAAACAAACTGATCTGGAGAGAATCTTTTTCAGTTCCATTTATTGTACAGGTATTACAGCATGCAAATCCAATCTGTATACATGAGTGAGGAATCTTTTATTTTAATAACTTGCCAAGTCCTTCTCGATCTTCACATGAATGTTTGAGCTCAGATGGAAGAGCTTGATTGCAGTGCTGATGAATATTTTGATTAATATTTTACCTCTACAAAGAATCCCTTTTTTTTCTAATTTGATATATAAATGAGCTGCTTTCTCTCGCTCATTCTTCCCAAGCTTTTTAATGTCTTTAGGAAAACCATGTGATTCCTTTCAATCAGGAAGATAAATTGTAAATGGACGACTGGGTTGAATTAGCAAATGTATCTGAGGAATAAAAAAAAACGTACAAGTAGTAAATACAGCTGGTGTTATCTTTCCATCACTGCGGGTTACAGCATTTTGGGTTTTATTAATAGAGACATAGAGAACAAGAGTAAAGTAGTAATACATTTTACAAATATTCTAGAAAGGACATTAAAGCCATACCGAGCGTATAACGTAGATTCGCCAGGTTAAAGCTGGGTTTGGAAACTATCGTTATGAGCAGAGACTTGAGGTACCAAGACTCTTTCGACTGGAACAGGGAAGACTGAAAAGAGATTTCAGTTTTTGAAAATTAAGGGTTTTGAAAAATTGAATAGGGAAATAATATTTTCTTTCGGGCCTCTTTTTTTTTTTATTCGTTCCTGGGATGTGGGCATTGCTGGCAAGGCCAGCATTTAATGCTCATCCCTAATTTCCCTTGAGAAGGTGGTGGTGAGCCGCCATCTTGAACCACTGCAATCCTTGTGGTGAAGGTACTCCCACAGTGCTGTTAGAGAAGGAGTTCCAGGATGTTGACCCAGCGACGATGAAGGAATGGCGATATATTTCCAAGTCAGGATGAAGTGTGACTTGGAGGCGATGGTACACTCATGCACCTGCTGCCCTGAGTTTGGGAGGGGTTGTCTAAGAAGCCATGGCAATTTGCTGCGTGCATCTTGTAGAATTGATTGATTGATTTGAAATAGCCACTGAGTAGTTAGGAGACATTTCTTTATACAGGGTTGTTGGCGCATGAGCTGATTTACCACAGGGAATTGTTCAGGCACAAAATTGGATAAATATTTGAAGTAGAAGAATATACTAGGCTATGGAGAGGGAGCAGGGCAGTGAGATTAATCTTGGATTTCTCGAGCAAAGAGCTGGCACAGTTAAGATAGCCCGAATAGCTTCCTTCTGTGGTTCCAATTCTGTGCAAGTTCAGTCTGACTTTGGTGCAAGATGGAAAAAAATGGGAACAGCACATCACCTTCTATATGAAATGTTAATTGGTAGTAATAAAAATACTCTTACTTTTGAATAAAAAGAAATGCAGTGGGTAATAATGAAATACACAATTTACTGCACACACAAGGACTTTTATAATTCTCTGGCAGTGCTGTACAGTTTGGCAAATAAACCTCCTGATTCCATGTTAGCAGTCACATGAAGCCTCATAAACTTGTCAATCTGCACTTAATTACATTGTCACACAACCTGCATTACTCTTAGTGCTTTGTTGCATGGAGGTAAGAAAAGGTGAAAATAAATTATTCAGTATTTATTGTTCAGAATAATAGCTAGCAATGAGTTTAAGGCTGTAATTTAGATACTGAATTCTGTTGAGCTTCTCTCTTGAAGTTTGAAGGTTTATTCGATTGACACCATTCAAGAGTTAAGAGATTCCTTGGTGAAATTAAGTAACTGCAGCATTCCATTCATCTGCCATCCATTTATTTGGGTACCGATAAAGGTGTGTGGTTTTAAGATTATTTGCATATGGTATACTTAGGCACTGTGCAAAGACAGGTTATTGGTACATGGAAATCTGCTCATTCAGCTTCTGAAAGGTGTTCAAGTTTAGCTCATTCACTATAGATCAAAATTGAAGAGAGAGATACGGATTTCACTCACGGATAGCAACAGTCAGTTTGTTCAAGTGACAAGTTTCAAGATCTTGGGATTCCTGCCAATAGGCTGTTTAACAAGGACATGCAAAAGGATATTGATAAACGAATGTCGATACACGAAAAATGTAAACTTGTGTGCATAGGACTTGGTTGAAGGATGATGCATTGACTGGAGACTACCATATAACACAATGCCAGTTCGGGTTTGACAGAGAGCAGTGTATTTTTTTTTAAAGTTGTATTAAGTTTGAAGAGGGAGAAATCTACAAGAATTGAGTGGATGCCTACATTCAAAACTTTTTCTAAATTGTGTTATACTCCTGAAGAAATGATACCCCGCTTTTAGATTGTTTTTAATGTAAAAGTAGAAAAAATAAAATGATTCTAGCCATAAGACTGAATTCTTTACGACTAAACTGAACAACAGAAGGTTGTTTAAAACAGCACAGGTCCTGCCAACTTTCCAATGCTGCAAGATCTGTGCTAGCACTGCTGGTTCTTGACACACACATCTTGCACAACTGACTGCAAATTAAAGGTAAACCTGCGAAGATCTGCTCGGCTCAGCGGCCGGGAAGATCTTTTGTTTTAACTGGATTCTCTTGGCAGCTGTCCATAGCAAATCTGGTAGATTCACCTCAAGTCCATGTGCACGGAGCCCTTTTCTACTAACTCCTCCTGTTACATTTTTTGCTGTTTAGTTGTAAATTACAGGAGGGGAAAGCTAGCACATAGAGAGAGAGAAGAGAGCAAGCAAGCAGAACCTGACATTCAGTGGGAGAGATCTAGTTGCTTTAATCGCTGAAAAGAGTGGGACTGAAAGTGAGGTTGGACTGGAGCCAGCTGAGAGTCACCGTGGGTTGGATTTGGCCAATGGGTATTGTAATGAGGGAGGCGTCAATTCTCCGTGTGTAATGGGACCAAGTTCATGGGGTTTTTATATTGTTGGAAAAGAGGATGTTGTACGAAATTGGTTAGATTGGCTGGATATATTTAATTATTTGAGAACACTGCTAGGTCCATGTCATTGTACCAAGAATAAAATTAAGGTGTGGAAAGTCTCTCGTTTCAGATCATAATCTCCTATTATAATCGCAGCAATTGCAGTGCTGAATTATAATTAGCTTGGGTAATATAGCTATTTTATGATTTAATGCTAAATTTAATGCCATTATTGTCCGTCTTCCCCCATCTTGAAACTAAAGCACTCGTTCTTCCAACTCACACCAGCATTCTGCCCTTGAAATTGCTGCCAAATTGCATTATGTTGGTGAAAAGGGTTACATTGTCTTTTTTGAAATATTTCAGGAGGAGGAATTTAAATGGTTATTGCGGGAAGAAGTTCACGCTGTCCTTAAACAGCTGAAGGATATTCTGAAGGTAATTTACATCTCTATTTGGATTAATGCACAAGAGACTCTGAATCACAAACTCGGTATACAAATAAACATTCAGTTACTACTTAACGCTGCAGTGTCCTGTAACAAAACACATAATTTTAATTGTTTACCTTTTTGTGTAAGTTGGGAGCTTTTTTTTCTCCATTTGTTCTGTGTTCAAAATATTTACTTTTTGCAGTGGTATCTATTATTGTAGTTAAAGGTGAAAAAAGAGAGGCCATCAACCACGTATGCACATTGTATACTTAACAATGCCAGGCTCCAGTCCAAAAATGGCTTAAAATGTTGATTAAAATGTTCTTGTTTTGGAGATGCTCTTTATTTTTCAAACTTAATAAACAAAGGCATTCGGGAATCTAACCATAATAGTATTGTGGAAGAGTTCAAATTCTCCTTACCCCGTGTTGAGTTCTCTTTTAATTTACGTCATTACAGTGACATCGCCAGGCATCGATATAAACATTTCAGGATTATTTAACTTTCCTGCTGTCTCCATGTCAAATCGTTGGCCCACTAAAATTATTGGATTATCTGCAATTTAACAGCTAAAATTTTTTCACTCCTGATTAATGGAAGATTCTATTCTGTGTTTATTTTTTGAGTGCAGAAGAGATGGATCTTAAAATCATCATGGTGATGCTGAAGAGTTAATCAAATTTAGTGGTAGAATTAATCATCATTAGTATAAAATAATACCCCCTTCTAAGTTATATAAAGCAGTCCAGCACTTTCTGTCAGTGTATTGATGAATGAAGTCCATTACAGTACTGCGGAACTAATATATTCATGTTTATTCGAACATCACCAGTACTTTTGAGATATTCGATGACTAAGGATCACTAAAGTCGCTCTGTATCACCTGTTTGAAAACCCAAGTCTCTTTGAATGTTTTTAGACCCTATTTTTGAGGTGAAAAACTGGGAGAAATGCAGAGGAAAAATTTGGGGAAAAAATACCAAATAGTAAACTTGGGAAAAGGAAGCCAAAATCAGTTTTAATTTGGAACATGACTAGAATTCAATTTAAACAAAAAACACAGTTAAGCAAAATGACAATTCAGTTCTGCATTCTTTATATGGACACCACTTTTCTGGGTCTCAATGGCAGTTCTAGAAATCAGTACACAGTATACCATCCAGATTAAAATATGTTTTTCACTTTATTGGAAATAGCATTTGTTTTAACAAAGTAATCTTGCTATAAGAGTATTCCCCGTCCTCTCCAAATTTTGTATGCAGTCCAGTGGCACTAGCTTGATTGTTGTTGGCCAGGCACTGTGACTCTTCATATTTGTAGATAAATGCATTTCTGCAGCCGAGGTATGCTTCAGAGACAATGATGCCCTGTCTGATCAGAACCATCATCTCATTAATTCATCACTGAAACTGCCCAAGAGAACAGTCTCAATTTTCAGAACTCATCTCAATTCTCTTGAATTTTGTGCTGAAGATCGGGTTCCAAAATGTGTCTGTCATATTAGTGTTGTAATCATGCACTTTGAACAATGTGCGTAAGCACATCCAATACAGCACGTACAGTGCGCAATGCGCTCAACACCATCAGTTATGTGACATGAACATCTTGGGACCTGATTTTCAGTGCAAAAATCGAGGAGACTTCTGGCATTTTAATGCCATAATCTGGAGATAATTAGTTTTAACCAATTCACCAAATCACAAAATCTGGGAATTTGTGGGTGGAAATCAGTAAAAATGGACTTTAATGATTATCAACAGAAAAAGCATATGTGGGCAATCTGTAGATACTGTAATGTTGCTAACAAAGCACTTGGCTTGCTTTTTCCGTTCTCACTAACAATGGATTCCTCTTGTACAGGAGGCCTCTCGACGCTTTACTCTGACAGCTGGGCCTGAATGTCAAACTCGACAGGAGAACTTCAAATTGGGAAGCTCAGTGTAAGCAGTTGACATTAGTTTGTGCTGTACTCAATAGGAGATGATGATTTTCACTGGCAAGCCTGCACTGAAGATAGCAAATTTCCTTTATCTGCCAACATACATCCCTAAAGTGCTCCATTGAGGAAGAATCAAGTTGATGGAAAAGATCATTTTATTTAATCAAAGAAATTGCGAAGGGGAGGGCTGCTTTGGAAGATCTTTCACATTTACATGTTTTGTAAACCCTTCAGCATCTTGTTTATTTTTGAATGTGTCCCAGGTATCTGAAAATTAAGGGCTAGAAATTCGGTTGGTTGGCGCTAACGGGACACTAAGCACTTCCCACCCGTGGCGCCGCGCTCACTGCCTGCCACAAACTTCAGTGAAGGTTTAGTGGCAGCGCTGACCGTTTGCGCTGTGGTCGCTAGCGCTGCCCACTCGGTGACATCACCAAGTGTGCAACGCCCCTGTAGCGCCACGTTTGGAAATTTCAGTCTTTTGCCTGCCGTAGTGCCTGGCGCTGAGACTGGCAGAGGAAAGCAGTCAGTCCAACGACGATCCCAAGGCGATATCGTCCAGAGTGCAAGGTAAGTGCTGAAATTTCACCTTTTCAACTTTTATTTATTTGATGCAGCAGTGGGGAAGTGTGCGTGAGGTTTATTGAATTTTTCAACAGGATTTTTTTCTATCTTTAGGCGCAGGATGCCAGCAAAAATTTGAGTAGGCCTCCTGCGCTATTGCTCCATTAGCGCCGAAGAGGAGTGTGGAATACTTCTCTTAGCACTCCACTCTTTTCTTGGGGCGATACAATTGAATATCGCACTTTGAGGCGGTAGACATCGCCCGGCGCTAAAGGTGGCGATACTGAATTTCTAGTCTAAATGTTCTTCCGCTAATCACGTTCAGAAAGCATTGAATGTTGTGTACAATACTGATAACTTGTGTCAAGTGGCTGTTATTTTTTTAATCTATTTTGGCCTGTTTTGAAACAGTAACCTCGGTGTGTCTTTAATCTTTTGTTTGCTTTGTGTGTTTTTCTCCCTAAATCTCCAATTCTCTCTGTATTCCCCTCTCTTTTTAGGATCCCTGTGCCACATATTTCTGGGCCAAGCAAACTGCTCCCATTCACTGGGCCATGCAAACTGCTCCTATTCCCTGGGCCAAGCAACCTGCTCCCAGCCATCTTCCAGTGCTTCTCTCTCCCTAACTGCTTTAGGATGCTTGAGAGTGTTCTGTAGTATTCACTTTCACTTCGATACCTTCTCTCTATGTAAGGAAGTGACTTGCCTTAGTTCTCAAACTCCTTCAGGTGGTCTGACATGGGTATCTACCTTTATAAAAAGCTACCTGTCTTGATACTAGTATTACACACCTGAACTACAAAGGGAGACTGCAGAGAAGATAAGACTGAGTGGGGATCTTATTGAGATTTTTAAGGACATCAACAAGTTAAATCCTAAGAAACTTGTTACCGTGATCTCCAGAATGATGGATGAAGCCGCGAAGAGGGAAATGAATGGACAGCATAGATCTTAACTGTTTCATGCAGAGAGTGCTTGAAATATTTGAAATGAGCTGTCCAGGGAGATGGTTGAGACTGATGAATAATTTTAAGAGGGAAGTTGTCTAGAAAATACATTGGGAGATAACAGTTGTGAACTGTGTATTCTGTTGTTAGAATATGGGGCTGGCCTGATGGAGCAAAATGGTCTTGTCTAATCCTGAACATTCCTAGTTTACATGCTTAAATTTGAATAACATTTAGGTGTGAATCCCTTGATCTTTTGCGCTTCAATTATTTCTTAGTGGAAGTGCATGGGTGAATCTTAGTGGAAGTGTGCTAATCAGAACGGCAAGTCATGAGAAGGCTATTCTTAGTGACTTAATATGAAGATATGTAAAATTGTATTCGAAGTTGACCATTGTCCGGAAATGAAGCAATAACCATTTTAATGTCCTTCGGCTGAACTCCACTTTTTATGAGAGAGTACCATGCTCGATGTTAATATTGAGAATTAGGGTGCAGCACTAACTACAGACATTCCTGCACTCTGTCCTGTTCTGGGTGAGACAACAGTTGAATTAAATTTTTCATCCCCAGCAAAAGATGATTGCCAAAGATGACTTTGAAATAGAAAAGGAGGAAATGTAATTTACTGTTTGAAGTAATTGTGCAATGTTTTCCTATTGAGAAATTGGAAAGAGTGAGGTGACATGATTAAATATCAGTCTGTTCGTCACAATCTTCTCTGGATAATCATGACATTATTTTTTATTCTGTGTATATAGACCATATGTACAAATAGTATTGTTTTTTTCTCAGAATAAACATAAATATAAATCCAACCTTCTTTGAGTTATACACCATGGTGTGAATGTTTTCTCAGATTTGATTTTTTTTCTAGCACAGACCAGGTGAAAGGTGTCCTTACCTTGCAGGGAGATGCGCTGACTCAGGCTGTGAGTACACACAAAATAGGAACGAATATGGGTATCATAGACTTCAATAATATGATTTACGACTGAATATGAATGAATACATTTTCAGTTTAAAATGAATAAATCATTCGACCTGAATTTAATGTGTGTATATAGCAAACCAGACCTTTGAAAGTGAACTCCATGTTTAGCTTTCCTGGTTGTGAAAACCTTGCCATGTTTGAATTTTTTCTCGAATGGTGATCAGGCAAAGCTGACACCGTGTTACACAGACATACATACAATCATGAAACGATTCGGAGAGTATAAGCCTTATTTTCATCAGGGACCAAGCAGAAACCTGTTGCCCCCATTCACAAGGATGGGAAAATTTAAGAATTGTCCTCAACATACTCATGGACAACACCCAGAGGCAGGTTCACAATTAAAGGAACCATTTAGCCCATTTACCATTGCTAATTATTGTGCAGTATTGACATTTGGATGTTGAAAATAAAGCTTTTCCATTCTGAAGTCTTTGGTAATGAATTCAAGGCAGAGAAGTGCAGATCCCCACGTTTAAACACGTACAATATTAAACCATTCAGAATTCTTTATTTTCAGATGTGTTTACACACTGAATTCTCTTTGACTTTTAAAAGTATTATGGTGCTAACCACTTTCACTTGAACCCAGAGTAAATTCCAAAGTACTGTGGGAGATTTAAACTCACAATTTCCAGAATAACGTGCATTTTAGAGAGAGAATTGATGCAGTAGTGCAGTGTGTTAGAGCACCAATGTTAAGCACCGTGGATGCCTAAGCACCCGAGCAGTTGACTTCACACGGGGAGGGACTTAGCAAAAATCAGTTGCCTCCATACGCAAGAAAGGAGAGAAAATTTGAAAAGAATTGTCCTCTGCCAATTCGCGCACAGCTCCCAGAGGCAAGTTCAGATAGCATCAACGAATCCAGCCAGCAATTGGTCTCAGTTTGGGGAGGTGGGAGGGGAGGAAGAGAAGAGCAACAGAGTGGAATCATAAGAGTAATTTTCCTGTTTCTTAAATATCCTTGTGACCACAGTGATGTGTTTTTGCTCAAACAAACAAACAGTGATTGATGGAATGGCTAATTGCTTTTATTTGTGGCCCTGTGACATGGAGTTAAATTAATAATAGTTAACGGAAAATGCAGTCTCTAAACAATGGGAATATTTTCCTTTTATTCTGTGGAATATGTAACAAAACAAGTTAATAACTCTGAAAGTGCAACAGTGTTATTTAACTACTTAACTTCACAATAAATATTTTCATGGGACGACCACATTTGTTTTACCATGAATAATGTATATGGCCAGAGGATAGAGTGCATTTTACCTTAGCTGCAATATACGCACGCCAAAATCTTTCATTGCGTAAATATAAAGAGTTCTTCCATCTCTTGGCAACTGCTTTGTCCAAGCGGCCACACGTGAAGTTTAATTGAAATTCTGTTCTCTAAAATAGGACATTAACCTTAGGCTGCCTAAACACAACCAGGTTCTGCATTGTACCTTCAGGGAGGACAAACAGTGGAAAATGCAGCAGGTAAAAACATTGATCATAACAGTTTCTTCCTTAATTGCATGTGGGTGTGCATTCTTTAGTATGGTTGTTTAGCTTATTTTAACATAATAAACCTATTTGCATAATGATCATGGTTGGGCTGCAATTTTGTTACCATTTGTGTCATTGACTAATCTGTTAAACAATAGATTTTGATTATTTTTCCACTTGCTGCTTACTTTATTCTACCCATACAGCCCTCCCCCCCCCCCCCCCCCCCCATTAAAAAAAAACATGGAAAAAAAATTCTGTAGCAATGTAGAATGTACAGATTAGGTATCAATCCTGATCCAGCTTTTTCAGCAGTTATATTCAGTTAGCTGGAGAAACTGTACTTAACTGGGACAAAAGCGAAATACTATGGATGCTGGAAATTTGAAATAAAAACTAAATGCTGGAAACGGTCAGCAGGTCAGACATCTGTGGGGAGAGACACAGAGTTAACGTTTCAGGTTGATGACCCTGCATCATGAGTTCTGATGAAAAGTCATTGACCTGAAACATTAACTTTGTTTCTCTCTCCGCAGATACTGCCTGACCTACTGCGCGGCCATGCAGCGCTCTGGAAGTCCCGTGCAGCCGGCTCCACTGACTTTTAAAGGGAAAAACCGCGCATGAGCGGAATATTGAAGGGGCCTCTCAAAAATTAGAGGGAACAGTGCTACTGAATGTTTTTCTTATACTTAACTGGGAATGGAGATGGAGGTATAATGTGGGCCCAATTATTAGAAACTTTTATCGAGATTTGCCCGAGTAAGGGCTCAGTAAACTGTTTCATGTCTCATTATATGCTCTTCATGCTTTAATTCATTTTCATTACTTCAAATCAGTTATCTCCCATTGCTAGAAACAAGAAATAAGAATAAATCAGATACTTAACAGGCAGTAGTGTTTGAATCCTGGTATTTCATTCATAACGGGCAGACAGTAGATAAGTTAACGCAGCATTTGGGAACTCTGAAGTTGCTAAACCTTGGATTATGACTGAGATTTGAGTTTGGGTTTTTCTTTCTCAACCCACCATCCCCAAGAACGGTGGTTCTGTGGAACAGATTCCTGAATAAAGGAATTCGTACTGTGCTGACTCAAGCCTTTTAAAAATAAATAACTTGAATGATGTCTTGGGGACAGGATTGAGGTTGTAAGAACATGTGCAGATAAAAATAGTCACATGTTTTATGTAAATGTTTCTGAACTGCTTGGACCATAGAAAAGTAATATCGAGAGGTACGTGATCAGTGATTAATATGGGATGTATAGCTATAGGAGTTTTTCTTGCTTATCTTTGGGGAACAGGGGGAAACCATGCAAAACCTTTGCTTAGCAGACGAACTGGGTTGGAACAGTGTTGTCCAATATATTTGCCACTAGCCACATGTGGCTAATTGGGAATCCAGATGTGGCTAATTTCATTTCTGATTAGTAAACAAAAAAAAGGAGTAATAGACATTGTAGTTGAGCATGTGATCTCTATACTTGTATTTGCATGGTGTATTCATATGAACTTTAACCTTTTTGTGTGTCAGTTGGTAAAATGGTAAGACGAAAAGCAGTGCGAGTGTTTTTTGGTCTATGAGCGCTTTCCCTCCTTGGTTATTGAATGGTGTTAGATGTTATTCTAAGGGGAAGCTAGATAAGTTCATGAGGGAGAAAGGAGCAGAAGGATGTGTTGATAGAGTAAGATGGGAGGAGGCTTGTGTGGAACATAAACACCGGCATAGACCTGTTTCCGTGCTGTACAATTTTATGTTAATTAAGTATATATCATCATCCTCATAGGCAGTCCCTCGGGGTCAAGGATGACCTGCTTCCACACCAAAAATGAGTACCCAGGTGACTGATGAACTCATTTTAAATGGTGGAAGAGGACTGTGCGTGAATTCTTAACATGGGGTAGTCTTTACACACCAGCCACCACACGGGTTTGATGGAGCAAGGTCTTGCTCCAGTGGCAAGGAGATCCAAGACGACTGGAGACCAGGCTCCGCCACATGTGCCAATACTACACACAAACTCAAACATACTTCTACTGTCCTCCTTTCTTCCTCCTTCCCACAGAACCTCTCTACGTGGAATTGTATATATACACATGTGGCGTAAATCTGCGAAAACTGTTGCATGTGGTTACAGCAGTGTCACCATAGCCACATCTGTGGCTAGTCAGCAATTTCTATTGGACAACACTGGGTTGCAACTTAAATTCTTTCTTTATTCTTGTGTGCTTCACTTCTTGTTGTATGTTAACGTTCCTTCCACTTGGTTTTGACCTCTTCTTTTCCCGCCCCGCACCAGTGACTTTCAATTCTTCAGTCTTTGTATTAACAGTTTCTTTCTATCCTGCCAGATTCAAGATGCCAGGAATCATGTTGGTCAGGCCCTGTACCTACTAAACAGCAGAGATCAGACTTACCAGTTTAAAAGTGGGGCAGAGGTCAACAAGGTCAGTCAGATTTCAGTACTTATGATGCAATTATTAATATCTAAATCAATTGTTAAATTAAGTCCTTTTAAAAGCTAAGTATATCTTTTGAATGTTTAATAGCCATGGATTCTTTTACTAATAATGACTTCTGTCTACAGGTAGTCTGTTTACAGATAAAAGTTAACTTTCAAGCAATGATGGGAGAAAAGATAGGGACTGCTTCACCCCCTGCCACACACAACGGCAACTGACACGTTCCACAGAATTGGAATGGGGGTGTATCAAATTATATTTTAATACCTGCCATGCAGTGTTTTAGCACTTGTTTCCAATACATGGGCTCTGGTCCAGCTTCCAGGCAAACCTCTTAGTGTTACAATGGTAAAGAAAACTGTAGACTCCCATAATGATTCAGCAAGTTTATCCAGTCAATATCTAGGCCACACAGGCCAAGTTCAGTCCCTGGGTGTGTGCTGTGATCTCTGCCAGATTGGCGGTAGGAGTGCTACAGTTTGGTGGAGGTTCCTTCCCCTGGTCACATGCCAGCAGCCTATGCTAGACAGTACACATTAGATGAGGACAGGAGTTTGATGTAATCCTCCCAATTATCAAATATCCGACTGACACTTTCTAGCCTTAAGTGTGAAGCATAGCCTCCTGAGTGAGACTGGAGGCTGTCTGATGGCTTTGGATCTCACACTCCAGCGTGAGTCAGTGCTTTTGGAAGGGCAGGGAGAAATAGAATGTATCTTCTACAGGAAAGTCTCTTGAATTGTCTACTGCCCTGGTTACAGGTTAGCTGGTGGGAGCAAAGTAAAGATTTCTTTGTAAAATTGCACCATCAAACTATATTCTAGTGAGAAATATAAACACTCATTGAGAAGTATCTGTGCAATGGCTTAGATAATCACAGATGAATCAAAATGATACAGTAGCATCAGAGAGTCTTTGGCTGCAAAAGATTAAAATTCATATTTTTTTCAGTTGAAAATTGCTTCACTTCTGGTGAGGCAATCCTGACTAGCGTAAGAGTTATCTGTCTGCCTTTCTTGTGAAGATATTTATCCTTTCATATGACTGATTGTGACACATGCTCTCGATTCTGAGGGACTGCCTATGATGATGATGATGACATTCTTCCCCTGTATAGAAAAAATACAAAACGATACTTGGTCTGAAACTCTGCCCCAAGGAACAAAACAGTCAGTTTAGCAACCACATTGAAGATAAAGGACAGTTTTTCCCCCTCCCCTGTTGTTATTAGCATGAAGCTAATATTGTATTTACAAGTAATTAATCCGCAAGATTATCCGAATGAACATTAACCAGTCCTAAAACCTGCCTGTACCTGACAAAACGTAGACATTTTCTTTTTAAGCTCATGGATGCAGTAATGTTGCAGCTAACCCGTGCTCGCAATAGACTCACCACTCCTGCAGCCATGACACTCCCGGAAGTAGCCTCGAGCAGTTTGATGGTGAGCACATATCCTACTGTATGATTGACCAGTGTCTTTAGTTTTGCTGGTTTATTTCCCTTTTATCTCCTCTCTCCCTTCATCCCCTTCAGTCTCTCCACCCGTCCCCCATCCTCTCTCTTCACCCGTCAACCATTCCAGTTTTACTTGTAGCTGTAGTGTCAGTGGAAAGTAAATAGCTTCACACCAGTGCTATAATTATAGTGTGACTGCAGCCTAAACATCTGGTAGCAAAATTCATGTCAAAGATTTTAACTGTTTGTCATTAAGCTGGCTTTGAGGAAGGGTTGTGGACATAATTTCGCCATCTGAAATTAATACTGGACTCTTCACCAAATGCAAGACTTAATTCATGTTCACAATAAGCCAATCACCTGATGTGCACTGACTTTGTGTAGCACTCCACAAATAGATATTTGTGTTACCATGTTCCTATGTCACTTTAATCAGTAGGTTAGAATGTTGTGCTAATGATGAATAAAGATACTGTAACTTAATTAAGTTCTTCAGGAATTTCAACTTTCATTTCATTAGCTTCAGCTGATGTTTATTTGTGTATAGTTGTAATAACTAAATATCTTCATTCTCTCTTAGAAAATGTTCACACCATCTCTTCCTGGTGACATCTTTGCGAACTTCTACATTAATCTGAGTAAACTTTGTTTGATTGTCTACCAGCTCCATCTTCTGCAGCCCAATTTGAATAAGGTAATATACAGCAGCAGCATTTTCACTGCATTATGTTGTCATTAATATAGCTAGTAATTAGGTGTTTACTCCAAAAATGTTTCCCTTTTAATCAGTATAAACTGGTTCGTTTGTACAGTTGTTCAGTACTTAGTTTAATAACATGACTTTTTGAATGTCATCTGATGCAGGTATAATTCAGATTGATATTGGGACTGTTGTTCATAATTTTATCAGTGACTTGGAGGATGAAATATTGTCCAAGAGTTTTGTTCAGAAGTGGCATGCAGTGGCCATTGGTGCTATTCAATGAGTGACAATGCAAAGGAATTTTGTCACGATTACTCAGTGGGGAGGCAGATGGAGTTCAACATAAGTATATAGCAATGAGATATGATAGAAGGGAAAATGTGCCTGCGGTAACAGTGGGAAAGAAATCTCAGGCTATTTGATGGATAATGCACTTAGCTCAGAGTTCGCAGGTGGTGAAGAAACCAAATAAAACATTGGGAGGTATAACTAAGATTGTGATTTATAAGTCCAAAGGTAACCGGATCAGTCTGGTCAGTTTTGGTCTCTTTACAGGAAAGACCTAGCGTTATTGGAGGGAGTTCAGAGAGGGCTGTGAGGCTGAGGGTTGAGTTGAGAAACCATTATCGCCACTAAAACTTGACTCCCTTGATTAAGTGTAGGACAAGAAGCACTTGATAGAGGTCTTTAAGATTAGCACTGGAATGGAGAATTTAGATCTAGAAAGTTCTTCTGTCAGGCACGGGATTCAAGACTGGGGAAGACAGCTTTAAAGTTAAAGGCGAATAGGAACGTTTGGCTACTTTTATTTAATTTTTCATTCATTCTTGGGATGTGAGCATCACTGGAAAGGCCAGCATTCATTGACTATCTCTAATTTCCCTGAGAAGGTGATGGTAAACCGCCTTGAAACGCTGTAGCAGTTTGATACTATTGAGTGGCTTGTAGATCCGGCTACAGAAGGCAGTTAAGAGTCAACCACATTAGTGAGGGACTGGAGTCACATATAGACCAGACCGGATAAACACAGCTGATTTCCATCCCTAGGAATCATAGAATGGTTACAGCACAGAAGGAGGCCAAATGACCTGTCGAGCCCATGCCAGAACCAATTGGGTTTTTAGGCCAATCTAACAGCTTCATGGTCACTTTTACTGATATCAGCTTTTTATAGCTAGAATTTTTTTTAAACTGAATTCGAATTCTCAAGCTGCTATGATGGAATTTAAACTCAGGTTCTCTGGATTAACAGTCCAGTCCTCTGGATTTACTAAGCCACTACAGACTGTACCTGATTTTGTAGGAGGATGATAGATTGCCAGAGGAGATGATTGAACAGAAAGGTTTGTAAGGGTATATGGACCTATGACAACCTGTCCAAAACATTGCTACTGAGAATTACTATGATAAATGTTTAAAAATAAATCAGTAAATCAACATAGATTTCAAATTAGGTTAATAATTTATATCAATCCATGCTTTCTTTATGCATTAATTTCTGAAAACCCATATCCACAGGTGCATGAAATTTTGGTTTTGTCAGAATGTAACTTTAATGATCATGTTTGAGTTGAATAGTTTCATGTGGCTTCAGGGCTCCCTGAAAGGGAGTGAAAGTTAGTTTCTAAGTTTTGACTGATCTATATTAGAGCTTCATTTGTGGGCAAGTTTGCCTGCCTGGTTGGGGAAAGTGAAAAGAAATCTGGTTTTGGACTCCTTCCACACAATTCATGTGTCTTCAGGATTCTGTCAATATTGAGACAGTCAAAGCTGTCCACAGCCTGGTCAGCTCACTCTCGACATCTGGGTTTCGCATGAATCTGAGTAGTCATCACCTGCAGTTATACTATGGGTTCCTTAAGGGAAAGGAGAGTTTTCCAATCGTGTTCCAAGGGAAAACAAACTAGGAGAATAATCTCCTATGCTTTAGGGAACTTCCTGGTGTGTTTCCTGTGGATTGGACGGCCTTTTCCTCTTCTCCAGCAGAATTTCGTGATTGTAAAAGGTCAAAGAACCACAGAAACAAAAAACTTACTGAATGTACTGCATGACCTTTTATGTGAGTAGATGAGTGATCACACCAGCATCTGTTCTACCTGATGTTGCCATGTCTATCTAATCTGTTTGAATTTGTTGAGGATATTACTAGCATGGTGGATAGGGAAGTATCTATGCATGTTGTCTATTTGGACTTCCAGAATTTAATAAGGTTCCACATATTAGCAAAAATGATGGCGCATGGAATTGAAGGTAATTTTGTGACATGGTTTGTAATTGGTTAAGAGGTATGAGATATAGTATGGATAAAGGGAATGTTCTCTGATTATCAGGATGTGACAAGTGGCCTCAGCTTTTCACCATATATATCAAAGGCTTGGATGAAAGAATAGAGTTGTATGTCTAAGTTTGCAGATGACATTGGCCTGGAATTTGCAGTGGGTAATGACTGCGAAGTGTCTGTGTTCGCCATCTTTACCCCTCTGAAACTGACCGCAACTTCAGGATTTGGTGCATGCACATTTAAACGTGAAAATCCTGAAGTTGTGGTCAGTCATTCACTGCTTCGCCACAGGCTGCACTCCCCACCCCCACCCCCCCCAAAAAAAATTTTGCAATAAATTAAATCAGTGGAACTGATGAAAGCTTGGGCTTTTCTGCGCTAATATCGCTGTTAAAGACCGCATTAAA
Organism: Pristiophorus japonicus; assembly: GCF_044704955.1. Lineage (NCBI taxonomy): Eukaryota > Metazoa > Chordata > Chondrichthyes > Pristiophoridae > Pristiophorus > Pristiophorus japonicus. Next base: position 140,598,576 of record NC_091991.1, on the reverse strand, counting down.
TGTTGAGCCTTGTTGAAATAGGTGTACCTGCTGAACAACTTTTCTGGCCCTGAAAAACGAATTTTGTATTTGTGGAATGTCACATTTCTCCATTATGATAACAATTACTAAATTAAAAAAATATATATACCCTGTATAAAGTTAGTTCCTGATATTTAGCTTTGACCTTAACCCCATGTGTATGTCCTAATCTTTATTTTGCTCTCTAATATTTTTTTAAAGTGCAGATAATCAGTCCTTTTCATTTTTTGGTTTCTTCAACGTGATTGCCTGCTTAGACAGCTTGATGACATCACTGCTGCTGTTTGCTGGAGTTCCCTTATTGACAGCGCTACAATCAATTTCACGTTGAGGAAGCTAAAGTTCTCACCACAGAGATTGTGAGAGCTCTGTGGACAGCTTTCTTCGAGATCAGCCGCTGACCGCCAATTACGAGCCATTAAGTTAGGTGGTACAGTAACTTGTGTAGATGGGAGGAGGAAGTTACATGGGGATGTTGTCAGGCTAAGTGAGTGGGCAAATCTATGGCAGATGCGGTTTAATGTGAGGGAGTGTGAGGTCAACCACTTTGGGTGAAGGAATAGAGTTCAGTGTCCAAGTTTGCAGATGACATTGAGCTAGGAGTCACAGTAAGTTGTATAGATGGGAGCAGGAAGTTACATAGACCAGGGATAGTAGGCAAAACTACCGCCAATGGAGTTCTTTGTGAGATTATCCACTTTCGATGTGAGAAAGACAAATCGCAATATTTCCTTAATGGTGGGAGACTAGGAGTTGTGGAGGAAAATGGGATTTAGGTGTCCATACACACACCAGTAAAAAGCCATAGCACCGGTACAGCAAGTAATCAAAAAGGCTAATGGAATGATGGCCTTCATCTCGAGGGAAGGTTGGAATACAAAGGGGAGGAAATGATGCTTCAGTTGTACAGAGCTTTGGCCAGACCCCAACTGGAGTACTGCGTTCAGTTTTTTGGCCTTGGAGAGGGCGCAGCGCAGATGCACCAGAATTATACCAAAGCTGAAAGGGTTAAAATAAGAACAGATTGCATAAACTTGGCTTGTGTTCCTTAGTGATTAGAAGGTTGTGGGGTGATCTAATAGAGTTATTTAAAACTGTAAAGGAATTCGATAGGCTCGATACAGTGAAACTATTTCCTCTGGTACAGGTATTCAGAACAAGGGGGCATAATAATATTAGAGCTAGGCCACTTTGGAATGAAATCAGGAAGCATCTTTTCCACAGAGAGGCTACTGGGAATAAAAAATAAGAAATAGGAACAAGAGTAGGTCATTTGGCCCCTCGAGCCTGCTCCGCCATTGAATAAGATCATGGCTGATCTGATCATGATTCAGCTCCCTGCCTGCCTGCTCTCCATAACCCTTTATTCCCTTATCACTTAAAAATCTGTCTATGTCCTCCTTAAATATATTCAATGACCCAGCCTCCACAGCTCTCTGGGCAGAGAATTCCACAGATTTACAACCCTCTGAGAGAAGAAATTCCTCCTCATCTCAGTTTTAAATTGACAGCTCCTTATTCTGAGACTATACCTCCTAGTTCCAGTTCCCCCTATGAGTGGAAATATACTCTCTGCATCCACCTTGTCGAGCCCCCTCATTATCTTCTATGTTTCGATAAGATCACCTCTCATTCTTCTGAACTCCAATGAGTATAGGCCCAACCTACTCAACCTATCTTCATAAGTCAAGCTCCTCATTCTGGAATCAACCGAGTGAACCTTCTCTGAACAACCTCCAATGCAACTATATCCTTAAATACAGAGACCAAAATTGTATGCAGTACTCTAGGTGTGGCCTCACCAACACCCTGTACAGTTGTAGCAGGACTTCTCTGCTTTTATACTCCATCCCCCTGGCAATAAAGGCTAGCATTTAATTTGCCTTCCTGATTATTTGCTGTACCTGCATACTAATTTTTTGTGTTTAATGCACAAGGACCCCCAGGTCCCTTTGTACTGCAGCACTTGCAATTTTTCTCCATTTAAAAAATAATTTCCTTTTCTATTTTTTCTGCCAAAGTGGATAACCTCACATTTTCCCACATCATACTCCATCTGCCAAATTTTTGCCCACTCACTTAGTCTGTCTATATCCCTTTGCAGATTTTTTGTGTCCTCCTCACAATTTGTTTTCCCACCCATCTTTGAATCATCAGCAAACTTGGTTACATTACACTGGGTCCCTTCATCCAAGTCATTAATGTCAATTGTAAATAGTTGAGGATCCAGCACCGATCCTTGCGGCACCCTACTAGCTCATGTTTGCCAACCGGGAAATGACCCATTTATCCCGACTCTTTGTTCTCTGTTAGTTAGCCAATCCTCTATCCATGCTAATATATTACCCCCAACCCCGTGAACTTTTATCTTGTGCAGTAAACTTTTATGTGGCACCTTATCGAATGCCTTCTGGAAATCCAAATACACCACATCCACTGGTTTCCCTTTATCCACCCTACTTGTTACATTCTCAAAAGAATTCCAGCAAATTTGTCAAACATGATTTCCCTTTCATAAAACCATGCTGACTCTACTTGATGGAACTATGCTTATCCAAATGTCCTGCTACTGCTTCCTTAATAATGGACTCCAGCATTTTCCCAACAACAGATGTTAGGCTAACTGGTCTATAGTTTCCTGCTTTCTGTCTGCCTCCTTTTTTAAATAGGGGCATTACATTCGCTGTTTTCCAATCCGCTGGGACCGCCACAGAGTCCAAGGAATTTTGGTAAATTACAACCAATGCATCCACTATCTCTGCAGCCACTTCTTTTAAGACCCTAGAATGCAAACCATCAGGTCCAGGGGACTTGTCCACCTTTAGACCCATTATTCTGCCAAGTACGACTTCTTTGGTGATTCTTTTAAGTTCCTCCCTCCCTATAGCCCCTTGATTATCCACTATTGGGATGTTTTTAGTGTATTCTACTGTGAAGACCATTACAAAATATTTGTTAAAAGTTTCTGCCATTTCCCTGTTCCCCATTATTAATTGCCCCATCTCATCCTCTAAGGGACCAACATTTACTTTAGCCACTCTTAAGTAAATGTTCCTTAAAAAGGAATCTGGAACTCGCACTCCCAAAAGGCTGTGGATGCAGGGTTAATTGAAATTTTCAAGACGGAGATGGATTTTTTTTGTCAAGTAAAGGATCTGGGGATATGGAGCAAAGGCAGGTAAATGGAGTGGAGGTACAGATGAGCCACGATCTAATTAAATGGGGGTACAAGCTCGAGGGACTGAATGGCTGCCTCCTGTTCCTATGTTTTTATTACTGCAGGTATATTCCATGCTGTTTATACAAGATGACACAAATTCACACTGGCCCAGTAGGAGATTAAGGATAGAAAAGTGACTAACTTAAATGTCCAAACTATTTGATCACGTGAGGCACTGAGCTCCATCGCTGTTATCCTGGCACTCAATATCATTCTACACTTCCTGTTCATTTCTCTCTCTTCTATGCCATGTTGCATTTAAACTATGGCTTTCAAAACGGGTAAAAAGTCCAAGTCTTGCCAGCCAGTACTTGATGTATAAAGTTTGTATTTTATTTTTGCATCGTCTTCTCATCAGCTTTTCCCTTCACCTTGCAGAACTTCAAACCCGCAGGAAGCTCTGTGTTACACAATCCAGGGTCCATGTTGTAAGTGCCTTCTGAGTTTCTTCACATGGGAAATAGATGCATTAGTTCTATTATACCTGAAAAACTGGTTTAGTAAAATAATTTCCTAGATGAGGGTTGGATGGCAGGGAGTATCTAATAACCAGTAGGCCTATTTAACCTGCTTTATGTTTTAAATTGGGTTTTGACGCAGACAGCATCTGCAAAAGTGATGCTGTGCATATTTTGAATGTGGAACATATATATTTCCGTGAAAGGATCAGTAGATGCCAGAGAGTTTGTGTATATTTTTTGTATATGTGTTACATTTGCAATTGTTGCCTTATTCCCAAGGCATGTTTATTGCTTTTTGAATGATTTCCATATTTTTTATCTATCCTTCCCCAGTTATTTTGCAATGATTTGAGGAATAGATGTTTGCTAGGTTTTTTTTCAATCCAGCTTACGAATATTAAAAAAAATTTATATTTGAAAAGTTTATATTGAAATTTGGGCAGAGGACAAAAATAAATTGTCATTTGAAATGGTGGCAGATCCAAACATATTGCTACTCATCAAACAAATGGCAAATGCTTGATGTTTTAAAAGACATTTTTTTAAATAATGGATGTTATTCTGTAGGTTTATTAGATCGATATTAGTATTCCCACATGCCTTCACAGCAATTTCATAGCAGCAAAACCAAAATTACAATGCTATTTTGAATAAATGTGAAAATATCACACTGCCTAATTAACTGTAGTTGATTTGCAACTTCATATTTCTAATTGATCTTTGCAAATACAAAAAAATGTTGATTCAGATTTTTTTTTAAAGATGTACATATAATAGACAAGGCCACCAATTTGTATTTTCTACAGTAAAATGAATGGAATTGCAGAATGCAGTTTCCAAAATGATCACAAAATCCCAGATCCATGTGGTGAAAAGATTAGAGCACTGTAATCCCTGATGGAAGACTACTGTTGGACCCATTGGGCAATGGTGACTGAATAAGTCAAATTACATTATTACATGACCCTCCTGGATTTTCCCCGAAATCAAATTCCACAATTCTATCCATTTTTTTCTGTGAATATTCTGTACTAGCATTGCATTAGAGGTTGCATTATTGAAATGACTTAGTACAGCAAGAGTGTGTGTTTTGACTGTTGCCCTCATGAAACTAATTCAGTGATGCATCACTGCTATTAATGCACTATCCTCTCTTGTGGGAACATCACCATCTAAACTAAAATTCCTCTATTTAAAAAGTAGCAGAGTTTGCAATCTCATTTGTTTACATGCTGTACTGCCAAGGTGGGCTTTTGGAGGCTAGATGCCCCTTTGCAGTGGGGATGTGTGAAGCATCACTTATCCTTTTGGCTGTGGATGCCATGCAGCCCATTGAGATCCAGGGAAAGGGGAGGGAAATACTGTCAAAAGGCAGAAATCTTCTTGTATTCAACAACTCTCCCCTTAGTTCAAGTAGTTCATTCCTATCTAAACTCTGAGTTGAAATTCCAGGGTAGATTACCAATCCAATATAAAACAAGAGAGTCATCACATCAAATTTAATAGGAAAACCTAATAAATGTCATTGTGCTTCCTTGACAGTAAGCAGCTTCTTGCTTTATTGCCTATAAAGAAAATGTAATGTGAGCAAGAAATAATTCAAAGTGTGTTTTCTTCATTCTGCATCACAGTGAGCTTAATAACCAGAAATTCGAAGTTAGCCACGTGCACAAAGTGGAATGTGTAGTCCCCTGGCTAAATGACACGCTTGTTTTCTTTACCATCGCACTGCAGCTTTGTCAGCAGCTGAAGGATAAGGTTTGGCCTATTTCTTTTAATCTGTTAATCAGAAGTATTTTTACATTGTGTGATATCCTTTTCACAGTTGGCTACTTTGTGGTCATAACAAACCGGTAATATAACTGACTTGGCAGAACTATAACTAAGTTATTGTAATAAAGTGCTGTTACTTGTCTCTGATTACAATGCCACCAGCAGTGGGTAAATTTCACCGGACCATGTCTGTGCTGCTGGGGATGGTGGAATCCAATACATGCAGATGTATACAACCTTTCTCCTCCCTCACCCCCATTTTTGCTTCTCCTTTGGAGTTCTCCATTATGTGATGCTCCCTGTCAGGCATAGAAACATAGAACCTTAGAAAATTGGTGCAGGTGTAGGCCATTCGGCCCTTCGAGCCTACACCGCCATTCAATATGATCATGGCTGATCATTCACCTCGGTACCCCTTTCCTGCTTTCTCTCCATACCCCTTGATCCCTTTAGCAGTAAGGGCCACATCTAACTCCCTCTTGAATATATCCAATGAACTGGCATTAACGATTCTCTGCGGCAGGGAATTCCACAGGTTAACAACTCTGAGTGAAGAAGTTTCTCCTCATCTCAGTCCTAAATGGCCTACCCCTTATTCTAAGACTGTGTCCCCTGGTTCTGGACTTCCACAACATCGGGAACATTCTTCCCGCATCTAACCTGTCCCGTCCCGTCAGAATCTTATACGTTTCTATGAGATCCCCTCTCATCCTTCAAAACTCCAGTGTATAAACGCCCAGTTGATCCAGTCTCTCCTCATATGTCAGTGCAGCCATCCCTGGAATCAGTCTGGTGAACCTTCGCTGCACTCCCTCAATAGCAAGAACGTCCTTCCTCAGAGTAGGAGACCAAAACTGAACACAATATTCCAGGTGAAGCCTCACTAAGGCCCTGTACAACTGCAGTAAGACCTCCCTGCTCCTATACTCCAATCCCCTAGCTATGAAGGCCAACATGCCATTTGCCTTCTTCACTGCCTGCTGTACCTGCATGCCAACTTTCAATGACTGATGAACTTATGACACCCAGGTCTCGTTGCACCTCCCCTTTTCCTAATCTGCCGCCATTCAGATAATATTCTGCCTTCGTGTTTTTGCCACCAAAGTGGATAACCTCACATTTATCCACATTATACTGCATCTGCCATTCATTTGCCCACTCACCTAACCTGTCCAAATCACCCTGCAGCCTCTTAGCATCCTCCTCACAGCTCACACTGCCACCCAGTTTAGTGTCATCTGCAAACTTGGAGATATTACCCTCAATTTCTTCATCCAAATCATTAATGTATATTGTGAAGAGCTGCGGCACTCCACTAGTTACTGCCTCCCATTCTGAAAAGGACCCATTTATCCCGACTCTCTGCTTCCTGCCTGCCAACCAATTCTCTATCCACGCCAGTATATTACCCCCATACACCATGTGCCTTGATCTTGTACACCAATCTCTTATGTGGTACCTTGTCAAAGGCCTTTTGAAAGTCCAAATACACCACATCCACAGAATTCCAGAAGATTGGTCAAGCATGATTTCCCTTTCATAAATCCATGCTGACTTGGACCGATCCTGTCACTGCTTTCCAAATGCGCTGCTATTTCATCCTTAATAATTGATTCCAACATTTTCCCCACTACTGATGTCAGGCTAACCGGTCTATAATTACCCGTTTTCTGTCTCCCTCCTTTTTTAAAAAGTGGTGTTAGATTAGCTACCTTCCAGTCCATAGGAACTGATCCAGAGTCGATAGACTGTTGGAAAATGACCACCAATGCATCCACTATTTCTAGGGCCACCTCCTTAAGTACTCTGGGATGCAGACTATCAGGCCCTGGGGATTTATCGGCCTTCAATCCCATCAATTTCCCCAACACAATTTCCCGCCTAATAAGGATATCCTTCAGTTCCTCCTTCTCACTAGACCCTCGGTCCCCTAGTACATCCGGAAGGTCATTTGTGTCTTCCTTCGTGAAGACAGAACCAAAGTATTTGTTCAATTGGTCTGCCATTTCTTTGTTCCCATTATAAATTCACCTGAGTCCGACTGCAAGGGACCTACGTTTGTTTTCACCAATCTTTTGCAGGGAGCCAACAGCTGACATACTCTCCAGCTTTTCCTAATTCTGCTCTGGAACGAACTTCACGTGTCGAGTTACTACTCTGTCTGCAATAAATCCTTAAAAATGACTACGCGGGTGTAACAGATTTAATTAGAAACTTCCTCAGATATCCAAGTGTCCAGTCCATCCGGGGTGGGCACCTTGTCATTTTCAGCCTATTTGAAATTGAGCTTGAAACTTTTTGTTCAAATTGAAAGCATTAACATTTTTAAGAAATTCCGGTTTGAAAAGCTAATCACAATTGCTGCACTAAATAATTAAAGAAGTCAACACATATTGCCTTAAATAAAACATGGAACTGTAGTTAGAGTTTAGTTGGAGCCTGTGGCATATTGTGCTATTTTCACTGTTTTAATATTTCATTCATCACAATGAAATGCTATAGTTAATTTTATGTATTTAAAAAAGAACCTGACGCGTATCGTTAATGAAAAATCTAAATTGTGGTTTCAGTTCCAATGATAAAATGTGCATGTTTGAGAATTTGGAAAAAGTACTCTATTGTATTAGACTTTTTTCTATTGGCTGATGCATTTTTTTTTGTCTTTACAGATCTCTGTGTTTTCCAGTTACTGGAACTTCAAGCCCTACTGATCCTGATCAACAGACTAAGTGAAGATCAGTCTGCACTTTGTACCCACCTCCTACCACAACTCCCAGTCCATCTACTGTAAATGCTGTCTCTGAATATTTTGGCAGTAGCCACTTTACTGAGTTTAGAAAGTGATCAATAAGTTTCACATGGTGCACTTTGCTCACCTACCCTTGATATTTGCCATATGTTTTAATAAGTTGGATCCCTTGTGGGGCCCGGTCTGGCGATATTTGGAAACAAGTTACAAATCAAATGTAGTCTAAATTTTTAAACCTACAGTTGGCTTCTTGCAGATGTTTGTGTCAAAATGTTAGCATTGAATGGATGAAGGTGTGGTTTACAGCTGCTGAAAGAACGATAGTGGCAAATGTATTTAAGTAGAAGCAGTGATTTGTGTGGAATTACACAGATTTTGCTTTGCGCATTTTTGATCATTGTCAAGTTGCAGGCTGTGCAGAATAGAGTAGGGAAAGTTACCTCTTCAGAGAGCTTAATGTTCAAGCACTGAAGCTAATATTTTTAACCTGTTTACCAAGGCGCTAAAAGAACAAAAACTATACATTATACCTCTTACTGGACCAGCCAAACGTTCTTGAATTACAATATATTTTTGGGACCTCAGAAATTCCTTAAGATTGAAGTGTAGTTATGTTTAAGTTTAAACGGATCATGCTTGTAGAGTTTGTATATTAAATTACTGTGGCATCGAATTAGTTTTGCATTTGTGCTGGTCACGAATTAGTCTAATCCTGAAGTTCGTGATTGCTTCACCAAGAAATCTTGTGCCTGAATCCAGATTATTCTTCCATCAGGATTTCTGTAAACTGGAGATTATGTATTTGTCTTTTTTTAATGATTCAGCAACTTGGAATGAACGAAAATGAAAAACACTGAACACAACTAGTAGACTTCTGAGGTGCGCTATGTATTGGTGAAATTTTGTGGGTTATTGACTAGATATGTAGTGCTAAAAATCTAATTGGGAGCTTTTTAAATAGGAGTATCTAACACGCATTTTGCTCAATTATTTTCAGTATGTGTTTATCCGGAGTCTTGTAGATATTAACACTTTAACCAATCGACACTAAAATATCTGAATTTAAAGAACAGGGGAAATGTATTTAACATGCACTTTGCTGGAAATGTAATCTGTTCCATTGGTCCAAAAGGACATCGTTTCATGATGTAGGGAAAGTTTCACAGTGGAGTACACTTGAGAGGATCTTGGAACAGTCAGATGAACCTCCCCTGATGCTGATGTAAAGTGCATTTGTGTATCTCTGGATAAATTGTGGATAGAGTGTGTGTGTTAATGCTGACGGTGTGTATTTCAACATTAACAAATTTTCATATTTCACTTGTATGTTTGTAAAATATTTGGTCATTTGTCATAATTCTGTGTGTGTTCACATTGGCAAAGTAAGAGAACAGTTTTTTTCAGTTTGCAAATGTGGGTATTGGAACTGGTATTCATTTTGAATGCCATTCACAATGGAGCTATTTTTAGGACCCAAATATTGTATTTCAACAGATCATAGTATCCAGAAGGGCTTTGAAACTTCTAATTATGCAGCCCCTGCCTCCCAGTCCCTATAACAGAATCCAGTACAAAGCAGGCATAAGAATTGTCACTTTTTAGTTGAGGACTGAGAATATTCAAAAATCAATCCTGTTTGTTCTAAATGAAGTATGAAATAGTGTGGAGTAGTACTGTTTAGACTCTATTTTGTAAATATTTAAATTAATTTCTAAGTGATATTTGTGTATGGGACACAATTTGTGTGATTATTGTGATTATATTTAGCTGCAACACTGATCAAGTTGAGCATTGTTCAGACTGTCTTAACTTTCCCACTAACTAAGGTGATCCTTCTCAAACTACTGTATTTTTAATATCTGGTAACTGTTGAGCTTGTTCTAAAATGTTGAAACCTACACTAGTTTGTATCATTGCCTTCTCAAAGTTTCTTTAGAAATAAAAAGCAACAGTTGAGAATCTTGTTCTACTTGCATTGCTGCAAACTTTAGCGAATGTATTTGCACAGCATTCAACACAAGCACGTAAGGATAACACTTTCGAATGCTTTCCTATTTTAAAGATAACGGATTTCAGTAGATAACTAATCAGCGCAAACTCTCGCCCTTTTGCAGCATGTTGCCTTGGTCTGTGGAAATTCTGCATGCAACTTGCAATTCTTCACTGGAGAAGACATGGTAGTCCTTCACTTTCCTGCAAGATTTAGTAATGCAAAAGGGGGCATGTTTTCTAGTTTATAAAGAAACATAGCCCAGCTGGAATTCAGAGAGTCTTGTGGCGACATAGTTTTCTGTAAAAGATGTTCGGTCTGGAATTTTGGTACCTGTAAAGCTTGTTCACTGTTGCACCTACTGAAGTTACAAGTTGCACTTTTGAACAAAGCAACACACACAGGAATAGGCGAGAGGATTACGTAGGTCAGTTAACTTTTATTTAAAGCTGTCAGACGGATGGGTGAAGTAAGGCAGAATAAATAAGCATATACCACATAAGCTATTAATTTAAAGAGTTGTCTTCCAGTATCATGTAATATGGCTATAGTATGTTTAATGTATTTTATTGTTACTATTCCTGCGATCAAATTCTTAAAGATAATGTACAGATATTTTGATGTCTGCTATATATGTAATGATGTGACTAAGACCAATTATATGTAACATGGATTGTTTAAATTATTCAGAATGTAATGTGGACCAAGCAAATAATTCCGATTGTATCTGCAATAAAGTATTGATCTTGTAAAGAACTATCTAGTTCGAAGTTTCATTCTTTACATTTACATACACTCAGCAATTAGTTCTTCAAAATATAATTATGGCAATGGAAGAGCGCTCTGCTTTTTTTGTGATGGAGAGTAACTTTTGCCACCCTCGATCCAGATCCCAGTCCATACAGCACAAAACAAAAGAATGGAAATTGCTGTGTGAATTGCTACAAGAGTAGCTGATGTGGCAATTGAGAACATACCACTAATGCAGGGTGTGTTAAGGCTAGAATTAATGCCTATATAATTGGTGTTTGAAACCTTATTTCAAAATCACAATCTAAAGTTGGGATTTTCTGGGTTGGGATAACGACCTGCTTGGAATATTCAACAGTTGATTTAATGGCCTGTAATTTGTAGTCAGCAGCGAAGCAAAGGCATTTGCCGCTGGCCCCGAAGTTTGCCACAAAGATTTTGTGATTGGTTCCTGTAAGTGTTCATTTTAAGACCTAAAAAAATCCTAACATTGTGCAGCCTAGTCAGTTTGATCTTTGTAATAGAGTAAAAAAAAAAGTATGTGATATCTGAATACAAATATTACTTGTGCCCCTTTGTGTTCTTCTGAATAATGACCTTGACTAAGGTCCAGGTGTAGGTCACCCCTGCCACTGAGCATAAAATTGAAAGGGGAGAAATAACTTCTGATTGAATAAAAGAAAATGTAAGGCTAATTTTTCCTCACTTTGTGGTCCCAGAATCCTGATCTCAAGTTAAACACATTTCTTCTGCAATTGTTCTAGTTGATTATTGTAGGAACTGACTAAACAGTGAGCTTTGATTGTCTACTTCCATGCAATCCTTGGAAGCATTGTACAGTACTCACATTTTGAAATGGTATTCAAGGGTTACATGTGTACAGTTAACAAAATGGCTGACAAATCAGCCTATTTTGCTTTGCACTGCACGGTACAGATCTCCACCCACCTGAAGAAAGCAGAAGCTGCAATTACTTTGAGCCCAAATGTGTTACCAAAGGAAGTTCTAGGATCTCTATTGTCATCTGGTGGATCTCAAACAAGGTAGCAGTCTCAACGAAAGTCTCCCAGAATCCTGGACTGAGCGATGCAGCTTTTTGTGAGCTGCAATACTATGTTCCACATGACAACACTTTCCCAAATTTATCCCTCTGTAACAGGCATTGGGAGGGTTGGGGCCTTGGCCCCTTAACAGCCAGTGATTTTAAAATACAGTAAAACCGCAATGAAACTGAACCTGACTGCATAACATGAATAAATTTATGTGCTAGTTCATTCGTGTCAGGAGGAAACTCTTCACAAAGAAATAAACACATGGAATGATCTTCTGGATGGGGGTTATGGAGGCAAAGGCTTTAGATTCATCCAAGATCCACGTAGATAAAGATGGGGCAACTTACTGTTTTGATGGATCAGTGAAGATGGGCTGAATGGCCTCATCTATAGTTATTTTTGATCACACTTCCCCATTTTACTCTCAATTAACCTAATTACCCTCCCTAATCTATAAACTATAAATTCCTTCTAGTTATATGAAAGGTTATAAACATTTCAACAAATTGAAAATTAGGAATTATAAACTGATAATTTGCTTTAAAAATCTTTTGGCTGAATTGTGCAAGGAGTGTTCACATTCCAGGTGTGTGTGGCAGACTGCAGTTTAACAATGGATTTGTTTCTGTGACATTGCTTATGTGTGGCTGTAGGTTTGTATTGTTCTGCATTGTAACCAAGAATGGACTCTTAGTGAATCATTTATTATTCAAAAATATTATAGGAAGCAATATAAACCAATTATATTGGTAATTACTGACATCTGATTTACTAAGAAAGCATGTTGGATGCTTAAGCCACTAAAATCATTTTTTCTGTAAAGTATACAGCTTTGTTTGGAAGAATTTATGAAATCAACTAAGAAATGGTTCAATCATAATGTTCCTGTGTATTGGCTAAAACATGTCAATTTATTCTGACATAATTTGCTGATATTGAACAAGTTACATAGCTTGAACAAAGTGCAGTCGAAAACAGCAATATGTGATACATCAGTTTATTTTAGTACAATCATAGTGAATGAAAAGAATGCACTTTAATTAGAATTTCAGCAAAATGAGAATTTAGCAGTAATTAACAAAAATAAGTCAAATAAATCCACGACATCTGATGCAGCTTACTCGAGTACCGACATGCTGTACATACCTGCTATTTCCCCACTCACTAAGTTCTTAATCTCAGTTGTATGTTAAGTAAGGTAGAGGATAGCTGCTTCCCTTAAAAAGGTAAAAATGAGTAAGTCAAGGATCTTCTTGCATTACCCTTAGCTGGTTGTTGAGGCACTGGTGAAGATTTAGGAGCAGGTCACCTGCCTAATAGTGCACAAACCCCAAGTAGCGTTACACTCTTTATTAACTTTCATAAGCAAACCGCTCTTGTCAAAGTTTCTTCATGACCAGAATTGGCCAGAGATATGGGAGATGTTGCAGCTCCTAGCGACAAGTTTATTTTAAGTTAGTTTAGTACAGATGTGCAAAAGGGAGAGCTACCTGTCATATTGATCAATATCTCTACTTCAATGTGATCACAAATCAAACAATGCATTTTTATAGAGATAGGGCTTGGCTAAGATACGAGCAGCCAATTAGTTATAATCTTATACCTCAGGTTTATGCCACAAAATAGAAAATTAAGTTTTCATTAGAATGACTAAACTTGCACAAACTGAGCTGTTACAGGAGATCAACTGATGAAATCTGAAGGTCAAAATGATCCATTACTGACATAGTTTGCACACACAAAAAAAAGTGTAGAAGTTTTAAAACAAACAGTCGCGTTAAAATTTGTGGTAGCTAGTTATGACCTACACTGTGATGTGCTTGTGATTTCCCTGCACCAGTGAATCGTACACAAGTAGCACATAGTGGAATCCCAAAGTCTTGTACTACTCCTAAATTGTCTGCACTGTGCATTTTATTGACAATACAACAAAGTTCAATGTCACACATTTGAATGTTCCAAACTTGGGCATAGGGTACAACTCCACATGATATGGTCTCTTCCTGAGGTATGACGTTGCTAAGAGCCAACAGTACTTTAAGTATAGTTAATGGACTTGACTGTTGTGGAGCAGGTCGAAACACAATCAATCTCCTGTTTCATGTCACAAAGAAAAGTTCCATGCAACTCATCAGCCAAATTGATTTGTTTTCAAAAAACAGAATGTATTAAAACTAAAATGGCTGATTTTGTATCATTTCATCTGATTAAATTTGCAAAGAATAGATTCCAATAAGCAAGTACCGTGCAAATTAAAAGTGCTGTTAAGCCATTATTACCAAACTGGTAAAAATGACAGATTTCACATTTGGATGTGATTCAGAAAAGATGCCTGTCAAAATATCTAAGAAGTATTGGTGGAAGATTTGCACAGAATTCATGACAAATTCAGTTAATACAGTGAAGAAGATTGCTAAAGGATTTAGTTTCTGGTTGAAAGTCCGATCTAAGTTCTAAGGTTCCAATGCCAGGTTGTCAACACCCACCTTGCCCTTTCGAGGCTGGAAAAGAAAATGGCTGTGATTATCAACCTGGTCATCATGTACTACTTCAAATGCCTCTATCTGTGCTTTTATGGTTATGCTACTCATAACATTTTTAAATCTGTATTTCTTTCAGGTGCTCTCTTGAGATTGCAATATCCTGTTGATTATTTTCAGTTTGTTTTGTAGCTTAGAAATAATGCGGACACTATCACATCAAGTCATGACACTATTAGTGCATTTAACTGGAAATTACACATGGTTAGTGAGGTATAAATTGATCGGGCAGCTTAGCACAAAATAAAACAACAGACAGCGCAGCGAAATCAGCTGCTGGCACAAATAAAAAGCTGAGAAATAGAATAAAACATCTATACAAAAATCAAACTACCCGTGTTTGTAACAAAAAAACGCTTGCTTGAGGTATTGAAACTTCTTGAGGTTGGCTTCAGCTTTGCTGTTGTGCTGAATGACATTATGAGAACCCATCGATGAAATGAACTAAACCGATTGGCGATGTGTTGGGGAAACATTAATAGAAATAGTTCTAACTCGGCCTGCTCCTGCTGTTGCTATTGAGCGAGGAAGCAGTAATTCAGGTCGCTCATTTTGTAGAGTCACTGAGTGAGGAGTTAATGGAGGAGAGGAACACCTGGTAGCTTTATTCTCTGTCTGCTGCTTGTGACAATAGCTGACCATGTTATCTTGAGAGGAATGCTAGATGCATAGAATTTGTTAAGTATGCTTCAGTGATTCTTTTACTTGAATAATGAAGGTTTTAATCCAAGATATATCCAGAAGGCCCTGATAAAAAAAGTAAAGTGTCCTGTTTCTGTTCAGAAATCTGCTGCATTACAGACCTTTTCTGACAAAGTTGATGGGTTGTCCCTGATTTCTGGCAAAGTTGTTCTATTGAATTTATCCCCGGTGACAACACAACCTCAATTGGCATAGTTGAGAGCAGGTTAACAGTATATCTGTGTGTGTCACAGTGAATTGGAGCAGGTTTTGAATGTTTGCATTACAATGATGACTGCGATAACATAACTCCTGTCACTCTCAGCTATGGTTACTTCTCAAAATATCTGGTGGAGCTTCTGGTTGCAAGAGAAAGCCTTAAATTGTCCACCTCGCCCTTGTGGCATCGCTGTTAGCTGTCAGAGGGAGAAGTTTTGAACCCAATCGCCTAACCCTCAGTTAATGGAGATGTGTGGATTGACAAATTATTGCTAGGGGCAGTTTCAGGAGAAAGAATGGAAAGTGGAGGAATAAGAACACACGCACCTTCTTGCTTGGTGAGGAAGAACAGCAGCAGCCCCAGCAACAGCGAACTAGGACCAAGAGAACCAGAAACAACACGGCGCCTATTAAAGGAAACAAAGAAATGAGAGAAATTCATGAGAATGCAAATTGCATACAATCGTAGGAGTGGACTTGATAGTGCCATTCAACCTTTCTCATGTTATACCATCTCCTGTTGCTAAAACACTTGGTGCCTGCAGCAGTTCTCTTAAACACACACAAACCTTTTTTTAAGGATTACAGCAGTGCATTTGTACTGACCGCAAGTTAAAGGATCATTAACACTCCCTTAAAACATTCCTACCTTTACAAAGGATTATGATTATGAACTTCAATATCATTTTGCCTGTTGATTTTTTAAACAACATTCTTTGAAAAGCTTTTTGGCATTACCAGCTGGTTGTGAGGAATTTAGATCAGCAGATTAACCCAGTTCTTCAGGGAAATTTTCAAATATGCTTTAACATCACAATCATGTATCAAGTGGATTGTCAACAGTAAGGGATCTTCAGGCATGATTACCTATACTCTGTTGTAGGGGTTTACCACTAAACTAATGATACCATTCGGGACAATTGTTATGGAGAGGATCTCATGAATTTGCTACAGTAATATACTGTTTATGAAATGATTTACTTCAAAATTGCTACATGCCATATTTGAAGTGGATTTTAATACTTTCAGTGGTTTAGTTGAATAATTTCGCAATTTATTTTGAAAGATGAACTAATACATTGCAAGACTGTAAAGGACAACATGCACCAAGATCAACTTTGATACCCGAGATTTATTTCCAATGTTCTGAACCGTTCGCAGTAACTTTACAGGACAGCAAGGGCACTTGTATTTCACATTGATGAATTAACTGGCATAGGACAACACACCTTCTGTAGGAATGCACGAATAAATCAGGGAAAAGAGAGCAGTATTTTGCAGGAGTACAGGGAAAGTTTAGACATCCGCTGCATTGGGCTCACTAACCCTCGGATCGCCTTAGCCGAGTGCCACTCTTTGGTTCCGGCATTCCTCTCCCACCGGCTGGCCAGCTGTCGGTTTCAGACGGGAAACTGACAAGGGGCATGTGGATGAGACCCGAGAGTTAAAATCTCCCGGGCTTCACACTGCTGAGGTCAGAGCGGTTTACAGCCCGCCTCGGCCCCCGCCCACCCAATCCCCGTCCCGGGTTAAAATCGGGGCCTTTGCATCTGCGCTGTTTTGCTTCTAGTGGACAATGGAATTTAATCGAAATTTTGGAATCTTCACGATAGCTACTTAAACCTGTTCAGCATCTTTTGTCAGTAACTGTACACCTGTAGCTGTTAGTAGGTTCATTAACGTCCAGCTACGGTTATTCCTGTGGGCAAACCTATCTTCAGACTCAAGTGGAGTAGGGGAGGATCGGAGTAGTCTTGCCCGATAGGCAGATTGCACTTTAGACATTGCATTCAGACACGTTCTTACTTACACTCATGCACACAAGGTATCTGACCTG
The DNA here is from genome assembly GCF_044704955.1 of Pristiophorus japonicus. Taxonomy (NCBI): domain Eukaryota; kingdom Metazoa; phylum Chordata; class Chondrichthyes; family Pristiophoridae; genus Pristiophorus; species Pristiophorus japonicus. The sequence goes on along the minus strand of NC_091991.1, from coordinate 140,581,283 downwards.
GTCCTGTTTGAAGTCTGCTAGTGCCAACTGAAATTCCCAAAGGATGCTAGTATTAAACTCTGCACAGGTTTGCAGACAGACTTGTTACCAGGCCCAGCACAGGAATGGCTTAGTCAGTGGCTGCCAAGGTTACAGCGGCTTTGATCTTTTATGCAGCAGGTTCCTTTCAGGCAACGTTAGGTGATTAATGCGCTGCTTGCTGTGCCTGGGGATTTCACCACCTTTCCAGTGGAAAGTACAAGCACCATGTGGGAGGATACCCACAAGTGCAGGATGTTATCGACTGCACGCAAGTGGGGATACATGCCCTTAGCCTGAACATAGGTAGCACCATTTGAAAAGACAACCATCCCAAGGGCATCTGGCATATTTCTCTGGCATCTCCCTTCATTCATTCATCCTGCTGCCAGTATGATTTGAACGGCCAAGAAGCCTCTAGGACTGGCATTTGGAGGAAACAAGGGATATATCGCAGCTGCAGCTCACGATTCCAATATTACCCGAGGAGAAGAGCTCAGGAGAAGTACAATGAGGCTCTTACATCCAACGATGAACACATCGGTGGCATCCTCAAACAGCAATTCCTTCACTTGGACCCGCCAGGGCGAGAACAAGCTTCTCTCACCAAGTGGTGAATGGACAAAACATGAAAATATCAGCACCATCGGTGAGGGTGATCATCAGGATAGCAATGATTGTGGTCCCTCTCTGTAATAAGTTGTATAATACACGAAAGTGTAGTATTTAGAAATTACACAGAGATCCGATACTTTGATTTAGTTCTTATTTAAAGTGAGTGCCATCGTTATCCACAGCATAAACCAATAACCAAAATGAAAGAGTCTTTAAAATGTTAAGATACAGACCAGCAGGATCTAATTAAATGGCAGAATAGGCTCGAGGGGCTGAATGGCCGACTCCTGTTCCTACCTTCCTGAAGCTAATACTTTATGGGCTAAACTTTCCTTTCATTTTCGGCGGTTTTCTCAGTGGTACAGCTGTTTTTGGGTAGAGAAAATGCCCGGCGAAAGTTTCCCCCTTAGATTTTTTAATGGTACCGCCCAAATCTCAAAGTGCCCGCTGGGAGCAAACCGCCGACGTGCACCTCCGAGAAAATCGCCAGGGCGTAAGTTTGGCCTCAATGGAAACCCCTCCAGATCGCCGAGGGAACCGCCCTGTGAAAGCTGCTTAAACAGGGCGATAGGTGTGTACTCTGCAAAGAAAGGTAAGTTAAAGGTTCTTTTTTAATTGTAAAATGGCGAATAAATGTAAAACTAACCTGGAAAGTTTTTAAACTTTTTTTTTTAAAAAGTGACATTTTTTTTTAAAGTTTTGCCCCCATCCCTAGGCTCAACCACAGCCTTGGACTAAATTTTTAAAAAAATTTTAAGAACCGCCCATTTCACTTAGTTTTCCTTTTAACCGCCAAGAAAACCGCCGAGAATAATGGTGCAAGATCCATTTTCTTGCCAGGCGATTATTTTTAACTTGATTATGGAAATTTTCATCAGCGTTACTTGCAAAATGTTAGCGGTTTTTCTGGGTGGGCAATCACGCGTTGAGGGGCTCTCGGGAAAGTCTAGCCCTATAATTCCCTATAATAAGTAGAGTGAACTAAACTGTTTAAAATGATAAAACTTTGTTGCCCTTTGTCACCTTACCAATAAAAATAAAGAAAATGGCGAATGTGGCGATATCCCAGTCAGACTGAAAGAGCTGCTTGCTCTGTAGTCTCCTCACAACATCATTAAACTGCACTTCAATTTGAGTTCCCAGATCTTGGTCGGCCATCTTTAATACTGGTTATTCTGAAACTCCTCAGGTGTGCTGGCTTGTTCTCTGTGTCAGTCAGCAAATAACATCAACTGCAAAACACAGAACAGAACGTATCATTTCCAAATTTATCATATGCCAAGCGAAAAGAATCCGTATAGGATATAATCACATACAATGCCACGTCTTACCCTTTGCCTCATCAGTAAACGGTATTTCTGAGAAGCATTTCCTGGAATGATTCTGCGTCATTACTATTCATAGTCTACAGTAAATACTTCAACACAACTGAGAGAGGTTCGGTGAATTTAGTAACATATTCTTTTGAATAAATTGAGAGTTTTAGGATAAGCACAAGATATGGGGATACACTATAATAGGACAGGAAGTAAATTTCAATTACATGTACCTATGCAAAATCCTCTACCGGGTACAATAAACCTTGATCACACTTAAGTCATCGGGTCTGTGACAGGTGCTTATCCTGTTTGCATGTGGTAACAATATTGGTCACTGGCTCAACCAGTCCCTGTATGCCACAGATATTTCTTTATTTAATTCCACTGGATGAATTAAACAGCATCAGATCAGACTTCCTCTCCAGATTCAGGCTGTTTACACATTACAACAGCAGCATCAGACTTGGTGCAGCCGCCCCAAAGGCTCAATGGGGAAAGGCCACAATATAGAGCCCTCTCGCCCGAGTACACCGACAGACTGGAACCCGTGTAAAAAAAACCCTTGGGCTTAATGTACAAGGAAAGTGTTGAATGTACTATAATGTAAGTGTAATCTGTACTGTATGTGGAATGAAGCACCCTGGAATGTCATGTACAGTATTTCACTAACTGATGATCTATATTATACCATTTGGATTGCACTGTATGTACCTTTACAAATTTTATGAATAAAGTTATATTTTTGAAACAAAAAAAATAACTGCAAAGTGAAACCACTTCATATCGACGGCACAATTGCAGACTGTGAATACATCATCATCATCATAGATGGTCCCTCAAAATCGAGGAAGACTTGCCTCCACTCCAAAAGTGAGTTCTCAGGTGACTGAACAGTCTAATTCGGGAATTACAGTCTCTGTCGCAGGTGGGACAGACAGTCGTTGGAGGAAAGGGTGGATGGGGAGTTTGGTTTGCCGCACGCTCTTTCCGCTGCCTGCACTTGTTTGCTGCATGCTCTCGGCGACAAGACTCGAGGTGCTCAGCACCCTCCCGGATGCTCTTCCTCCACTTAGGGCGGTCTTTGGTCAGGGACTCCCAGGTGTTGGTGGGGATGTTGCACTTTATCAAGGAGGCTTTGAGGGTGTCCTTGAAACGTTTCCTCTGCCCACCTGGGGCTCGCTTGCCGTGTAGGAGTTCCGAGTAGAGCGCTTGCTTTGGGAGTCTTGTGTCCGGCATGCGGACAATGTGGCCCGCCCAACGGAACTGGTCGAGTGTGGTCAGTGCTTTGATGTTGGGGATGTTGGTCTGATCGAGAACACTGATGTTGGTATGTCGATCCTCCCAGGGCATTTTCAGGATCTTGCAAAGGCATCGTTGGTGGTATTTCTCCAGTGATTTGCGGTGTCTACTGTATATGATCCACGTCTCTGAGCCATACAAGCATCCTAATACCCCTTCCAAGACATAGCTGCTAAATGCTAGTTTACTTTTCCCGCTACTCCAGCTGTGATATTTATTTAATTAGGTAATTATGCCACTGTAAAAATCTACCTACATAACAAAATATTTTGCGTCTAGCAAACATAGGGCCTGAATTCGCGCTCCCCACGGGCGCATACGAGGTTTGAGCTATTTGCCCGATTCCTGCCCAGCGAATGTCCTTCAAATTCTTATGACTGATAAAAGCAGGCATAAGGCTTGCTTTTTATCAGCATAAGACTTTTAAAGCACAAAATAATATTTTTTTTCAATAATTCAAACATTTAAAATCTTAAGTTACCCAAGATAAGGTGTTTATTTTTAGACTCTTTAAAATATGTAAATTTATTTTTCAAAACATTAAATGTGTTTTAAATAATTCCATTTTGATTAATTTTAAATGTGATTTTTAAAATTTTATTTTCAGTGTGTGTGTGTGTGTGTGTGTGTGTATTGGGGGGTATTCCCATTCATACTTACGGTTGTTCCGTAGGTTGAGCCAGCCCACATGATCCCAGTGATGCGTACGAAGCCCATACGCTCCTGGGATTCCTGGGCCTCAGGACCACAAGTTTCCGGGACCACCAGGTACTTTCGTAGAAATGTTTGCGGTCGGAGGCATCCTGGGCCATGGAGTTGCCAACTCTGGTTCGACTCTTTCCTGGAGGTCTGATTATGTCATGTATATGCCATCCCATCACACAGTACTGGCCCGCTGTTTGCAAATGTTATTGCCCATGTGAAATGTGAAACCTACACAAGCAGATGATGCATACACTATGTACAACTTGCAGTGTAGTTTAATCTTTGCTAATGATTTCACAACTCACCTGATTACACACAGAAATAAATACTTGGGGCCTAGCACCTGAGATAATAAAATTGCCTTTCAAAACCAGAAAAACAGTTTACAGTCTGCAATTTCAATGCTTTGCTTCATGTATTTCCTGCTGTTCAGGAGCAGGATTAACATTCTTGGCCATTACTTTAACAGTTAAATGGCCATCAAACCATTTGTGGTGTATTATCGACCAAATTTCTGCCAGTAAGGCTGAAGAAATCCTGTAGTCTGGACCAAACATACCCAGCAGAAACTGTAGTAGTTAGCATTTGAGTTAGTTATCATTAAAACAATGAAAGTAGCGAGATTAACATCCCGATTTCTAAAGGTGGAAAACTTCCGGTAAATTGCTAATTACATTTTGTCAGAACGGCGCTTTCAGGGCAGTCAGTGCGGCAGCAAGACTGGTCACTTTTAACATTCAGATATCAAAGCACTAAGTTCAACAGTCTAACCTTTCCGAAATGCCCGCTCACTTGCCCATTGAAACCATGAGCAGCCTCTTGAAGAAAAACTTTGCCTCTTTTGTCCAAGAGTGAATGTAAAGCTCCTCGACACTTTTGAAATTCTCTTTCTTGAAATGCAACATTTTTCCTATGGTATATTCAGTGGATTTCTTTTTGATAGGCAAGGTTTCACCTGACTTCCAATTCTTATCAACAGAGTAGCCGCTGAATGAAGAAAAACAATTTACTAAATTCATCAGCCGATATCCAAAGAGCTCCTCCTGTGACTGTGCGCCGATTTCCTGTCAAATGGATAGGGCGTATTCCAGCTCGCGGTGCATTCTGGGTATGGAACACCGCCATTGAGCCACAGAACCGTGTTCGGAACAGCTATTCGACAATTGTATTAATTATTACTGTGAGTTCCCTGGATGCAGTTCGGGCCTGTCTCTGACCCGCGAGTGCACAGGCGTAAACCGGGAATGTGAAGTAACTTTTCTCCCGGGTTACCAGCAGCAGTGCCCGGGAGACCAATCTCCCCATTCTTGGAGAGTCCCAGGCAATCCTGTGTCGAGTATTGTGTATTCAATTACTGTGCATAATTCTGGTCTCCATATTACAAAAAGGACATAGAAGCACTGGAGAAACTGCAGAAAGGATTAACAATGATGATACCAGAACTGAAAGGGTACAGCTATCAGGAAAGACTGAACAGATTGGGCCTCTTTTCTCTAGAAAGAAAAAATGAGAGATGACCTGATCGAGGTTTTTAAAATTATGAAGGGGTTCGATAGGATAGATGTAGAGAAGATGTTTCCACTTGCAGTGGAGTCCAAAACTGGAACATAAATATAAGACAGTCACCAATAAGGAATTCAGCAGAAACGTCTTTACTCAGGGAGCGGTTAGAATGTGGACCTCACACGGAGTAGTTGAGGCGAAAAGCATAGATGCTATTAAGGGGACGCTAGATAAGTACATGAGGGAGAAAGGAACAGAAGGATATGCTGATAGAGTGAGGTGAAGTTAGGAGGAGGCACATGTGGAGCATAAACACCAGGATAGACCAGTTGGGCTGAATGGCCTGTTTCGGTGCTGTAAATCGATGTAATCCAGGAGGGTTGATAACCCTAGAATAGGCCTGCACCTTTCTCTGGATCCTGGGGTTTTGGCTGTGGGCTCTTGATTCCCAGTGTTTACCTGTCTTCTAAGCTTTGCATCTAACCACAGTTTCAGACTATGGTAATTAGGAGGCTGTTATTTTTGTGCCTGTCAGAATCTTACTTCTGGCAAAATCCCAATCTGTGCTGTTTGCATTAAATGAATAACGGCAGGAAATCTCCACATGCTGAAAGGAATAAAGAAAGTCAAGCAGGATTTTTTTAGCCTACTAATATGGGGAAACAGTTTTCACCGCTTTTCAGCTTTTCAATAAGACCTGTTTGCCCATTCAGTGCAATATTGATTTTTTTTGGTTTTGGTCAGTTCCATTAAATAATAAGCCTACAACGTAAACATAATACTGTCCTTTTCATATACAGGTACTAATTCATCTGTTGTTTATTTCTAGCATTTTCTACTACTAATGCAGAGTAAAATGATACCAACTTAATATTAAAGCCAAGCCAATCAGGACTTAGGAATTAGATAAGCACTTGAATAAATATATGGGGAAAGAATAGCGGAAAAGGACTAAGACAGATAAATCTGGTGGGGAGGGCGGGGGGTGATGGCACTACTACAAGCACAAAAGCATAAAACACTAAACATACAGCAGGTCAGTCGGTGTCTGTAAAGCAAAAAGGCAGATCAACATTTCGATTATTGCCCCAGGTTACATCTGAAACGTTAACCTCTCGTTTTTCTTACAGATGCTGACTGACTTACTGTATGTTTCCAGCGTTTACTGTTTTCAAGTGAGATTTCCAACACTTGCAGTTTTGGTATAATATGCTGGGCTGAATGGTCTCTTCAGTGCCTGGTAGCTTCCTCCAGACATGCCTCACTGCTATCTTCAGGAAATTCCTACAGCAATGATTGACAAGTCCAACAACCGTACGGTGTCATCGCCCCACCCCCTCCCCTCCAAATATAAAGGCACTCCAGGATCCAAGCCCATTGTTATGAGGCGTTTATTTGTAATAACCCACATCTACTCATGGCTGGTGCTTACTGTAAAGAACAGGAACTGGAAAAAATGCCCACAGTGCAATGACAAAGTTTCAACTAAAGAGTTCCATAAAAAATGTACTCACTTAACAGCCTGGTCAAGGTTCACTATTAAATATAGATCAAGTGAATCCAAGTATTTCCATATACTGCCATGGAAATTCTTCCTAATTGCGCTGCAGGGGTGAAGGTGGATTTTAAACTCTTTTCAGTCACTGCCTCAAGAACAAAACGATTGGTAAGGTCTGTCCAGGGGAATTTTCTTCCACAAAGTAGTTTGGATCAGATTATTGCCACAACTGTTTTTTCTCGAAAAAAAATCTACTGCTAGACAAGACCTTACAACTTAGAAAGGTTCAGAGTGGTGCTCCAAAAGGAGTGCCAGCATCTATGAACTTTGGTATCATAGCCGCTGACTTATGTGAAATGCTGGGCAAGTAGTGGGACTGAGGCTCATTCATTGACCCTGTTTACGAACACATACTTTATATGACAATGGTAGCTTTACCTCTCACCCCCTCCCTGCTGGAAAATTCAGTTGCCAAATTGCTGGAATTCAGTGCTCTCAAACTAGCACAGAAATGGTTCAAAACCTCAATTTGTTTTTTTTTAAATGAGCTGTGTGGCTCCTTACATCGGACAAAACATTCCTGGCACTGTTTGAGCATTCATAGATTGATGGCTCGTCTTGGAATAGGAGAATGGGTAGAGCACAAAGGCAGCACTGGGGAGTATGGGACCCGGCAGCAAGTTACCTCACGTGTCCCATTCCCTAAACTTCACTGCAGCTCAGAGGTGAGAATTGCATGGCTTCTTTTACTGACCAAATCCTCCTCTTGCACCCAGTCATTTCAGCTCAAAAATGGCATGAGGGCCCTGATCTCCATTTTAAATGGCCTTACAGCTCGACTCAGTGGGCTGTTCCGGCTCATAGGGCTAGGCCCCGGTAAAGATCGCTGCGGCCACTGCGAAGTCGGTTACCGGGCCGTGGGTTGTTGCTTACCATTGTCGGGGTGCTACTGCCATGTTTTGGCAGGAGGGCTAAAAATTCAGACCCATCTCTCTCAGTTTAGACCAGCTTGGACTCAAGTGTGCTGATTCAATTATGAAATAAAAGTCATGTATGGCAACTATCAGCTTTTTAAGTTGACAGCCACTGTTTCAACTCATATGTCAATGTCAAAAGACAGTCAGTTGGAGGGTGGCCCAGCTGGCTGATTTATTTTAAATGGGGTAAGCCTCCATTAAAATAATGGACAGAAGAACGGCATACACATATTACATAGAATTTTGCTGCGCAAAATCAGGCCATTCGGCCCAACACGTTTATGCCGGTATTTATTTTCCACACAAGCAGGTAATTCCTCCCAACTTACTTCATCTAACCCGTTCAGCATAGAAACATAAGAAGCATAGAAAATAGGTGCAGGAGTAGGCCATTCGGCCCTTCGAGCCTGCACTACCATTCAATATGATCATGACTGATCATACAACTTCAGTACCCCATTCCTGCTTTCTCTCCATACCCCTTGATCCCTTTAGCTGTAAGGGCCACATCTTTTGAATATATCTAACAAACTGACTTCAAATACTTTCTGTGGTAGAGAATTCCACAGGTTCACAATTCTCTGAGTGAAGAAGTTTCTCCTCATCTCGGTCCTAACTGGCTTACCCCTTACTGTTAGACTGTGACCCCTGGTTCTGGACTTCCCCAAAATCGGGAACATTCTTCCTGCATCTAACCTGTCCAATCCCATCAGAATTTTACATGTTTCTTTGAGGTCCCCTCTCATTCTTTTAAATTCCAGTGAATATAAGACTAATTGATTTAGTCTTTCTTCATATGTCAGTCCTGCCATCCTGGGAATCACTCTGGTGAACCTTCGCTGCACTCCCTCAATAGCAAGAATGTCCTTCCTCAGATTAGGAGACCAAAACTGTACACAATATTCAAGGTGTGGCCTCACCGAGGCCCCGCACAACTGCAGTAAGACCTCCCTGCTCCTATACTCAAATCCTCTCGCTATGAAGGCCAACATGCCATTTGCCTTCTTCACCGCCTGCTGTACCTGCATGCCAACTTTCAATGACTGATGTACCATGATACCCAGGTCTCGTTGCACCTCCCCTTTTCCTAATCTGTCACCATTCAGATAATAATCTGCCTTCCTGTTTTTGCCACCAAAGTGGATAACCTCACACTTATCCATATTATACTGCATCTGCCATGTATTTGCCCACTCACCTAACCTGTCTAAGTCACCCTGCAGCCTCTTAGCATCCTCCTTACAGCTCACACTGTCACCCAGCTTAATGTCATCTGCAAACTTGGAGATATTACATTCAATTCCTTCATCCAAATTTTTAATGTATCCTTCTATTTCTTTCACCCTCATGTAGCCATTTGGCTTCCCCTTGAAGGCACCTCTGCTATTCGCCTCAGCCACCCCATGTGGTGGTGAGTTCCACATTCTAACCATTCTCTGGAAAGCAAGGTTTCTCCTGAATTCCTCATTAGATTTATTTGTAACCCCTAGTTTTTGACTCCTCACAAGTGAAAACATCTTCTCTACATCTCCCCTTCATAATTTTAAAGACCTCTATCAGGTCACCCCTCAGCCTGTTCAGCCTTTCTCAATAATTATAACCTTATGCGTTGTGATTAATTGTGCTCTATTATCGCCAATAGTAATTTCTAGTGTCGTGTTTTATAGTTTTAAAAAGAGAAAATGTTTCAAATGCACACCAAGCTGATGAACATCTAAAAGAGGAAAAGACAGGTTAGTATATTTGAGTAACCCTTTATCAGGACTCAGTTCTGAGGTTTTGTTTGGATGGTATCGACTCACCCTCATCCCTCTTAAACCTGCTTAAAGATTTAAACAATTATTTGTTTAAAGTAATGAAATCTGCATACCTCAATCTAGGTAATCCTCCTCCTGACTCTGGGTTACCATATGAACCAGAATAGGGACAGGTGCAAGAATGAAGTACCTTTGTCTAGTTAGCGTATAATGCAGTGCCAATTAGGATTATTGGGGGCATGTATAGGAACAAGTTTCAGCTCAAAGTCCAGGGGTTTTTACTTATGTGCTCATAAACTGGCCCATTAAAAAGTCAAACGGCAAAAAATTGTGAGCTGGGGATTGTAGAAGCTGAAAGCCTTCGGCTGGAGTGTCAAAAAGTAACATTTTCTGGGGGTGAGAGGGGGGAAAGATAGTCCCGGCCCCCTTGGGAAATAAATCATACGCCTTCAACACCCCCATTCAATTCATTTCTAAATCTATCACCGCCTGAACCTACTCTATTGTGTCCTTCGGTTTCCTCTGCTAAAATAATTGAATGCTGGGTAAACCTGCAACTTAAGTTATGACAAACCCATGGCCAATTGCACTTTCAATATAACTCCTTGTCTTCATATGTCATAAGGCTTATATTTAGGGCTGTATCAGACCAATCAGTGCTTTTTCAGGGGCTTTGCCAGCTTTTTCAAAGTAGTTGGTCAGCTTTCCTAGTTATTTAGCTTAGTATGGAAAGGGCCATCAGCAGCGGTGCGCTTCACCAGTGTGTGCTTCGCTCTGTGTACTCAGCTCCAGATTGTTACGTGGGCCAAGGCTGACGTCAGCAGCTGGAAGGGAGCGAGTCCTTCAGTGCAGTTGTTTTTCAGTTTACACTGGTTCACTAGGCATGCACTCAGTGCTCAAGTAATCACCTGACTCCTTCCTGTGACGGGCACATATTCAGTCCCGTGGTTGTGTACTAGTGGATAAGTGCATGTTTCTTCATTCCTAGTAGTGGAGTGATGGATGTATAATCATGATGATTAATGCACTGAGAATATTAGATTCATACAAATCTTGCATTGTAAGGCCATTTGAAAACCAACATAAAGTGAAAGAGTTTTGCTCTGAGCTACAGAGAGAGTAAATACAGATCCTTTTCTTTTGGGTTAAGTACCATTTTAGTGCTGCCAGTCTCCAACATGTGACAATCCCAAAAATAAACTTTTCTCTTTCCCCAGTTTCCCCTGTTGTGTTTATGCAGACCTCTCCCATGTCTTTTCACTCTCCTACTACTTGCTCATTCTTGTAATGTCTTCCCATTGCCTCACTGATGACCATTTATATCATCTAACTATTCTCTTGTCAAGAAGTTTGCCGGTCATTCAACTCATTAACTCCCATTCAGTGATTGGCATATTTGTTGCTTCATCCCTATCTTAACTTTCCTCTCTATTTTTGCCAACCTTACTAAACTACTTGCTTACGTTTTGGTTTTCAGTTCTGATGAGGGTGTGCACTTGAACCATTATCTTGTCTTTTTCCTTTTCATATGATGACTGATCTTACTTTGCACTGCTAGCATTTTCCATTTTCATTCCAAAAGTATCTAGTTTACACAAGGTCTCCTTGGCAATGTGCCGTAGAGAACCTGGCAAGTTAACTTTCATGTTGCTGCTGACTGTGCAAAGCAGGAGCATTTGAGACAGAAGTACTAGCCTGGGCTTCACACAATATAAAAGCAATTTACTTTACCCCCTTTACATGATACTGGGGATAAATAATGTTTGCACTGCTTCCCTATGAACATTTACTGGAATTTTGAAACTAGTGTCATTTATGCTAAGTCGAAACTATTTACTGGAAATTTATTGGTAATCAAAACAATTTCACCGCACTGAGCCAGTATAAACTTTTTTGAACTGCTCCTTACAATTATAACAAATATAGAAAAGTGGTATATATTTAAGAGTTTAGTCAAAATGGATTTTATATTGTGTTTCCAAATCAAAGATGGCAGCCATAGTCTTTCTCTCTATCGTGGGCCACCCCGACCTGTGTGCGAACACCACCGCAGGTCGGGGCTATAAATAGAGCTGGAGCGCTGGGCCCTGGAACATCATGATGGAGGTGCGGCGAATGAGGGTACGGGGCCCAGAAGAGCCGAGGACCCAGGGGCAGCATGGACCTGCCCACACTGTGATATGTGTGTTCACTAGGTCCATGCAGCAGAGCAGGTCTCCAGTCATCCTGGTTAATTCATGCCACTGGATAAAGGCCTAGTCTGTCAAGCCCGTGTGTGGCTGATGTGCAACAGTCACCACATGTTAAAAAAATCCATGCACAGGCATCTTCCATCCCTTCAACTGGAGTTCAGGACTGGAACATCGGGTCCTTCATTGAAACATCTGTGAACTCTCGTGGAAGCAAGTCATCCTCGTTCGAGGGACCATCTATGATGAGTCTTCCTCTGAGAATAAGCCATTTTTTAAATCAAGAATTAGTTAAGGGAAATGCTTCATTTGACCCAAGTGGCAGTTAGATTGTCTGCTGGTTATTGTCAGCTGGAGAGGGAGCAAATGTCGGGATGCTTCGGTTGTAGACCTTCCCCATTAGCATTATATGGGAATTCCAGCAGGAATGTTTTATGCAAATTTATCCTGGTTTAATGGCAAACTAAAATGGGATTTTCAATTATTGACACCTGGTAAAATCGGTTACCTGTTTTCAGCAAAACTCCAGGTGTGGAATACAACTCTCATCAGTCATCAACATTAGGAAATTCCTCTTCACACAAGAGGGGGTAAATCTTTGTGCAAGAATGTATCGGCAGCCCTTTTTACATCTCTCCCGATTGTTATTTCCATTGACTTCAATGTAAAATGGGCTGCCTGCTACAAAAATGACAAGAGAAATGATTTTAAAAAAAGCCCAACCTTAACAGCCATATTGTGGGCTTGGCCCTGCTATTATGAAGCTGCATCACATTTTTTCTTTGATGAAATACAGCAGCATCTATACACCTTTACATGTGTCTGGCTTAGTCGGTAGAAGTCCTACTGTAAACTAGAAGGTGTGCGTTCGAATCCCTCTCCAGGATGGAAACATCTTGGGGTACATTTTTGGCTTTTAAGATTTTGGGGCGTTAATGGGGGCGGGGCGGTCCTGATACCGCCTGGTAAATGTTTGCGCCTCAGTTAGCAAAATTGGAAGCTGGGCCCAGAGTGTGGGGTGGAGTGCTAAGGGAGGCGTTGCACATCTCTCTTAGGGCACTAAGCTGGCTGAGCATGTGAAAACCACAGGCAAATCAGCCGGCCTCGGAGTGCTCTAAGATAGGCCTGGGGCGAAAAAAAATCCTGAAATAAAAACACTAAAAACATTCCCAAAAAATACCTCACGCCACCACAACATAAAGCGCAAAAACAAACCAATCACACTTTCCTGAGGCCAACGTTACTTACCTCACTGCAGTGGCTACAGCTAGTACCATCCACTTTCACAGACAGTCCCAGCACAGCGCTCTATGCAGTGCTATGGGACGGGCGGGAGGCAAAAATCGATCCGGTGTCGCAACTGGGTGCATTGCACACCGGCTCGCCTCTTCCGGGCAGTAATGATCCACGGCCCGCCGAAACCAGCCCCAAAATCCCCAGCGAGGCGCTGGAAGCTGGCTGCCCTCCCAAAAAAGCTTCCCATTGTCATTGCCACCCTTCTGGGGCAAAAACAGAGGCAGCCAGGAGCAGAAAATCCAGCCCATTATCTACACCGAGATGCTAGTCCATTACTGCGGCAATGCTGCAGTGTTGCTGATACTGTCCTGCAGATGAGGTGTTAGACGAAGGCCCTGTCTGCCTGTTCAGGTGGATGTTAAAGATCTCATTCCCATGACACTGCTTGTACAAGAGCAGGGAGTTACTCTGGCCAATGTTCTGCCCTCAGTTAATTTGTCTTTTATCTCATTGCTATCATGGGATCTTTCGGCTGTGTTTTCATTACTAACAACAGTCGCTGCACTTTAAAGTAATGAATTATCAAATGTTTCTGAGAGACAAATATAATCAGGTGCTGTTAGGGTTATCAATTCTGGTTGCACATATTCCTGGAGATTTCATCACATGACCTCTCACCTCCAACCCCAGTCACACAGCTTTCCTTTTCCCCATCTGTAAATCCTTTTAGAATTCATAAGTGGAAATGTTCAAACAACATGAAAAGGTAACACACAATTTATTTTAAGACTTCTCAAAGATTTTTCTCCTGGGTTGCTTGCAGCAGTATCCAGGAGATTTATCTTTAATTCCTGGAGACTCCTTGGTGCTATATTTATTAAATCAGTGTGAGTTAGTTTTCAGATTTATTTGAGGACTATCCTGTCTGTTGTGTTCTTTAGTCGTCACCTTTGTTAATAGAAATACGAATCATTGCACGGTCGGAGTAGGTACTGGGGAATTCCAAGATTGTGAGACTCATGATGGACCAGGAAGTAGTTTATCCAGCAATATAGGCCTTAGGTGCAGAACAAAGCCTAAGGTAAGTTGAGCACCTACATTTCAATAGATATATTAACACTAAGTTACCCAGACCTACAAAAGAAAGATTTCAAAAATGACGTCGCATTTATTCACTGAACATCATCCTACGTTCATTTCACTTCCCCTTTAAGAATTTTTCTTTTTGGCAACATAAATATATTAAAGTGAGTACAAGAGTCTGCACCGAAACACAATAAGGAAATGAACGTTTGATTCTCAAATTTCAGAACAGATTTTCACTTGTTTCCTGCTCTGTTACACCTGTTGAAAACGTTGCTGAACCACAAGCCGAATGATCAAAATTGGCTTTAAGCACAACTCCAAAACTTACACAATATCTTACCTTGCACATTCCTTACTGGTTTGTAGTCAGAACCATCAATCTCCTCCCTCTGCTCTCCTTCTATATTTCTCCTCACTGGGTCGGTGAGAGTTGTGTGGCACTTCACACTGGCTCCTTGCAGTTCTGCCCTGCTCTGGGAAATGTACCTTGATCCAATCACACATCCTGTTGTTGGCTCACTGTATTCATTACAGCTGCTGAATGGGAGGAGCCTGACTGCTTTGAATGCCACAGACTCATTCCTGCAATGTGAAATTGCAAATTGCTCTCCAAATCAAACTTTAAAAAAATGTCTTTGCCTGTTTTTAATATGAAGAATGTACTTTGAAAAAGTTGTTTTGTGATCCGGATTTATATAATTACATTATGTTTTCTTTCATGATTTGGTGAATAGTTCCATCTTCATTAATCTGTGTCCTGCCACCTTTTGCTCAGTGCAGGTAAACTTTTGGCATACCACAATTAAAATCCGACAGGCCATGAGGTGACTCAGTGCGAATAGCCCCACATGTTATCAGAAAGCTGTGGCTCAAGAATGCAATGACTAATAAACGGACCAGGAAAGCGGTTTGGTAATGTGAATGAATGCTGCAGACAGATCCATCATTACTGATCCCCCATTCTTCAATTTGAAGAGAGTTAGAGTAGGATAAGGTGATGGGAGAGTTAGGATTCCAGAAGGATGAACTTTGATGGTTCATCCCTGTTCATAAAAACGCAATCATATAAAAATTTCTTCTTTTAAAAAATAAAGTGCAATTAGAACATTTGCTGAGAGAAGTGTGAGAATCTTATTGTTATTTTTGGCTGTAAAATCCCCTGATCTGTGAGCTGTGCTGAGATGATGTTGGGCTATTTGTAAATGGGCTGCTTGCAACTCTTAATTATGATGTACCTTTCGTCAGAATGTCCAGAAGTGGCAGACGCATGTTAAAGGCCCTGAAACAGTAAAATCGCTGATTCAAGCCCAAACTCTAGATCTGAACCATGCTGGGTGGAGCTTGAGTTGTCACCCCATAAGGCACAAATGGTAACCTTCTAATGGAATGTGCTACCAGGACAGTACCCATGCCCCTTAGCAGCTTCCCAGCCAGCTAAAGGAGACAGTAAGGAAGTGAGTCGACCACACCTCCTTTTGGTGGCAGTGATGTGAGCCCAGACAGATCTAGAGTGAAATTTATAAAGGAATAGGACAAAAGGTGTGCCCCTCATAAACAATGAACTGCACACAGTTAAAACATTCATCGTCAATCCATTAATCATTACCAAGTGCTGGCTCAATATGGTTATTTAAAATGTAGTTCCTGAAGATCAGGTACGGTGTTTGCAGATATAATTTTTCCGCACACTGCATTACGATTATTGTATTTCTCTCTCTCCGGCTGTTTCTGTCTCCTCCTGTTTATGTGTTCTTTTCATATGCAAGTAAGGTGGGGCCTTGTTTTGCAACTCAGGCGTCTATCGGGAGTTAATGTGGTAACCAAGGAACCATATGCCCCATAAGGTTACCATGGCGACCGTTGTCACTTATTTTCTAATCCCTTGAAAAACAAACGAAAGTCTGGTGAATTGACCAGTAGATATACCAAGATTTGCTAACCACTTACACATTGATTGACAGCTATTTTGCTGATAGCCACCAGAGGTATAAACTCAGTGCCGTGACTTAAGGCAGAGTTTAAACAGGTTTGACCTGATTTGAAAGCAGAAATGATAGCTGTTTAGCACGTATATAATGCTGAAGTCAGTTTACCTTTTCTGTTAACTCATAAGGAGACACTGGATTGCCCCAGTGTCATCAACCCAAATAAATCTAACAAAAGTGCCTCCTTTTTAGAGGGGCACAACTAATAAAACCCAAATCATGAATAAAAAGACAAAGGAAACTTAGTAAATTAAATAATAATGATAGTTCCTGTATCCACTGCACACTCCAGTCCCCATGGTGCCCATTGGCCGCAGAAGGCCCAAATGTACCAGCGGACATTGCATGCTCCTCCTTCAAGTGTGGATAAAGCCGCAGAAGAGAGACAGGCAGCCAGAGTGGCCACCCCCCACGGCCATATCCAATCGGGGCCTCTGGATGGCCACCTTGACCAGGCCCAGGAGCAGGCCCATGAGGTGGTCCGCCGACTTGCATCGGGTGGCCGAGGATCAGGAGCGTGGGACTGAAGTGGAGCCAGAGGTCGAGGAGCAGTCCCTTTAAATAATGCAAGAGGGGCTGCAACCTCTCACACTCCGTGTAAATGTGGAACAAGGACTTATCCAGGCCGCAAAAGTTACAGGCAACCTGGGAGGCTGCGAAGTGGCTTAAAAACCTATTGGACGGGACAGCTCCGTGCAACACTCTCCAGCCCAGATCCCCAATGGCTAAAGTCAGTCTGCTCCCATTCCTGCTGGGACTGACTACATTTGGTTATCACACCATTATGTTCGTCTTACAGGACTTTTTGTGTCTGGAATGGGTATATTCACCCCTTCTCGCTGTAGTTTGGTGTCAGCCTTGGCTCAGTGTCTTGCCTCTGAGTCAGAAGGCTGTTGGTTCAAATCCCACTCCAGGGACTTGTGCACAAAAATCTAGGCTGACATTCCAGTGCAGGACTGAGGAGCAATGCTCTGTTGGAGGTGTCGTCTTTTGGATGAAACGTTAAACCGAGGCCTCGTCTGCTCTCTCAGATGAATGTAAAAGATCCCATGGCACAATTGGGAAGAAGAGCAGGGAAGTTATGGTGTCCTGGACAATATTTATCCCTCAACCAACGTCACTAAAACAGATTATCTGGTCATATATTCCATTGCTGTTTGTGGAAGCTTGTTGTGCACAAATTTGCTGCTGCGTTTCCTACATTACAACAGTGATTACACATCAAAAGTACTTCATTGGCTGTAAAGTGCTTTGGGGCATCCTGAGTTCATGAAAGACACTATATGAACGTAAGTTCTCCTTCTTCTTTTAATCGGTCTTGGCCTGATGTCTGATCTTTGAAAAAGGGCCATGGGGTGCTAATAATAAAATGGCCATCTTTGTCACTTCCTGTTTCTTTCAGACTATTTATACCTTTGCCGAGAAGATAACTGCCTGCTTCATTGTACCGGTTATCAGCTTGTACTTTGTGACTGTGTCCAGCAGGTGTCAGTATTGAACTGTCTTGAAATCTGTACCAAAAATCTACAAACCCTGGAATAGAAACAGAAAATGCTGGAAAACACTTAATAGTTCTGTTGAAAGGTCATTGACCTGAAACATTTAACCCTGTTTCTCTCCACTGTGCAATATCTTGCTTTTGTAACAAATACTGGAAATCGGAAATAAAAATAGAAAATACTGGAGATATACAGCTGATCAATTAGCATCTGAATAGCCCCAGTATGTGAAATAGTCTCAATGATGTGGAGGGTGAGCTATGGGAATATGGAGATTCTTGAGATACTGCAGTTTCCCAGAACTTGGCTTGCCTTTGGCTGGGGTGTGTGTGTGTGTGTGTGATTGGGAGGGGGGGGGGAGACACGGAATGGGTGGGGAATAACATCTCAGACTTTTTTCTAAACTGGGCTCAGGTTTCTGGAGTGGGACTTGAACCCACAAACCTCTGACTCAGAGGTGAGAGTGCTACCCACTGAGTCATAACTATCATTGCTTTTAACTTTTTCACTGGTGCTACTAGAGAAAAGAAAGAAAGGCTTGCATTTATACAGGACCTTTCACAACCACTGGATGTCCCAAAGCACCTTACAGCCAATGTAATACTTTTTGAAGCATGGTTACTGTTATAATGCAGCAGCCAACTTGCACACAACAAGCTCCCACAAATAGTAATGTGATAATGACCAGATAATCTGTTTTTTTTGATTGAGGGGTAAATATTCTTCTTTGAAATAGTGCTGTGGGATCTATTATGTCCCCCGAGAGAGTAGACGGGGCCTCGGTTTTAACTGTTCATCCACAAGACGGCACTTCCGACAGTGCAGCACTCCTGCAGCACTACACTGGAGTGTCAGTGTATATTTTTGTGCTTAATTCTCTGGAGTGAGACTTGAACCCACAACCTTCTGACTCAGAGAGGTGGGTGCTACCTACTGAGCCACTGGCTGGCTGGAGGTTCATCTAGATGGAGCCTTATAATCCTCAGAGCCCTGGCTCATCTGTAGGACATATAAATATGAAACATACCTCTTAAATATTAGTAATTCTGGAACTGTCTTATGGTTAAATGGCATCGATGCTCGAGATGAACATACCTTTATAAATGTGATTGTCGTGTGTCAGAATCGTGCCTCTGAGCCAAAGGCTGGAGCTGCTCTCTGGTGGTTCAGAGGGATATTGAAGATCCTGCTCAGAGATCCAGGAGTTCTCCCAGTGTCCTGGCCAACATTCCTACTGCACCCACCTCCCTGGGAGAAAGGAGTCCCAGCTTCTCACTAACACTATGTAATTCCATCTGTGTGGAAGTGTCTGAGGTGGCATGTGGGAGTGAGAAAATACTGGCACAAGGGGGAATATGCAATGGGTTGGAGTAAAGGAACACGGGCAGAATCTTGCTCTGGTGTTCCTGTGTGGCCTTTCACTCAGCATCCTCGTCCTTAATATCATCATCGCCATCATCATTATCGTCAACACCCTAGTTCACCAAAAGGAAATATCTCTCCTCCTTGTCATCATCATTGTCCTCCTCTGCTCTTTATTGCTGTGACAGCCCTGCAGAAAAGGACATTGTGCCTATACAGTAAGGATGGGTGAACGTAACCCAATGGGATTGAGGAGACAGAGAAGGGTGTGCATGCTATTGGTTGGACGCTACTTCACGGGGGTTGCCATGTCAACCACCGAGATGTGCTCTCACCAATCTGCTGCCTGCACTGTCCCACCAATCTCACCATCTCCCACAGCTCAAGCAGGTATCTCTCAGCAGCTGCATGGTCTGCCCCTCATTGGGGCTAAGTATTCTGATGTCTCCTGGTCCATTGCGTTTCATGGGCATTGTGGGCAAGTTTCTTCAACGACAAGTGTGGGTGAATCAGGTGAAGGCTCACATGTGAGGGATGTCTCCCAGGTGGCATCTGACAACAGCTGTAATAAATTTGCTGGTGTCCCCCTGCTAAAGTGGAGGAAGGGGATTTCAAGTTCAGCATGGCAGTTAGTGGAGATGGCAGCACGGATTGTAAGCTCCCGAGTTATTTCTCTGTGCTGTGAAAAGTGTCACTTGTGCAGTTATTAATTTTAGAGAATGAGCAACCTGTTGACACCCAAGAAGGTACAGGCACAGTGGTCGGTCTGTTAATTTGTCAGCTCTTGTCAGGTCGTTTAACTTTTTCCTGGTCTGTGACACTCAACCACCTCACTAGGCGTGGAATGTAAACCTTTTTGAGCTTCCTCCCAGGAAGGCTCTCTCTCTCTCTCCTTTACTGCCTTTCATCTAGGAGTATCTTAAGGCCGGTCTCATTGAAATTGTGTGCTCTTCTTTGCTGCCTCCAGACAATGCCCTGCTCCTTTTTAAGGCTTTTAGGGTTTGGGGATTAGCATCGATTCGTAAAATGAAAATCTACGGGGTTGAATTTCCGCAGGGATTCTCCCAAACACTCACCATAACTTTGTTGGGAGATGTGTGGAAACCCTGGAGATTGGTGACATACCTTCTTGGCACCTCCAACACAGTTCACTTGACGTCTGGTTCTGTGAAATGTGGCCTCTTTGATTTTTTTTAGCTGTGTTTGAATTTTTCACAATATTACTGTGACCGTATTACCGTACATTTCATGCTTAGATCAATGGCTTATTTGCTACCTGGTTAAACTGTTTCAAACAATTACTAACTATTTGGCAAACGTAACTTAAGCCATGAAAGGCAGTAGATTGATGGTTGTGAGATTAGTGCACTGCCAAAATAGTCCCAAACACTGTAAGATAGGATGGGTGCATTTTGGTAGTTATTGCATTAGCTTTTTATTTTGCTGAAGGAGTTGTATCACCCTACTGTTAAATAATAGCTTTGCACAGTGTTAGTTGTTACCAATAGAGTGAGACCTTAAACCGAGGCCCCGTCTGCCCTCTCAGGTGGATATAAAAGATCTCATGGCCCTTTCTCGAAGAAGACCAGGGGAATTATCTCCGGTGTCCTGACCCATATTTATCTCTCAACCAACATCTTTAAAGCAGATTATCTGGTCATTATCTCAGTGCCAGGATCAAAAAATCTTTAATAATCAAACACAGTTGTACAAAATTGCACTTTTTGCAGTCACTGCCATTCTGAATGCTGTGGATATGTGCCGACGACAAGAATCCCTAAGTAAAACGATTTTGAGGTAATCGTGATTTGTTTTCTAGTGGCCGCATATGAACCCACTTTTAATCAACACGTTAAATGAGTTTTTGGCTCTAACCTGGTCCTAACCTCTGTCTGTCACTGGGGCTAAAGAAGTTTCGTATGTAATTGTTTTCTGCTTAGAGAGATGCCAGACGGTTATGGACTGTGAATATTTAAAGAAAATGCTGTTTGACTCTAAGATTAAGGTGTAGTTCACCAGACTGATTCCCGGGATGGCAGGACTGACATATGAGGAGAGACTGGATCGACTGGGCTTGTATTCACTGGAGTTTAGAAGAATGAGAGGGGATCTCATAGAAACATATAAAATTCTGATGGGACTGGACAGGTTAGATGCAGGAAGAATGTTCCCGATGTTGGGGAAGTCCAGAACCAGGGGTCACAGTCTAAGGATAAGGGGTAAGCCATTTAGGACCGAGATGAGGAGAAACTTCTTCACTCAGAGAGTTGTTAACCTGTGGAATTCTCTACCACAGAAAGTTGTTGATGCCAGTTCGCTAGATATATTCAAGAGGGAGTTAGATATGGCTCTGATGGCTAAAGGGATCAAGGGGTATGGAGAGAAAGCAGGAAAGGGTACTGAGGTGAATGATCAGCCATGATCATATTGAATGGCGGTGCAGACACGAAGGGCCGAATGGCCTACTCCTGCACCTATTTTCTATGTTTCTATGTAGTTGATGCACTATGCGCTTGGTCTTCGAACACAGGAAGGGCCAATACCCTCCCCCTACTGTGAATTGCGACTGTTACGTTTCTTACTTCCCTCATCACAACATTGCCCCTTTGCTGCGAACATATATATGTGTCGAGGTTGCTTGGACTACAGTCAGAGCACGTTATGAAAGATTCTCTTTTGAGCAGCTGTCTACTTGATCTACTTAGTTTACTTGATCTAAAAACAGAAAATGCTTTCGAAGGTCGTCGATCGGAAACTCTGTGTTTCTCTCGCCACGGAAGCTGCCTGGCCCGATGAGTGTTTTCCAGCAATTTTCTCTTTTTATTTCAGAGTTCCAGCTGCCGCAGTGTTTTGCTGTTGTTTTCGTTTACTTGGTGTTGTCTGGTAATCAATAAGAGCGGCTCTTGTATGCAGGTGACCTGAAACAGTTCGAAACCTTCAGCCCAACAAATGCAACCAGAGACAGTAATAGTTTCACAAAAGCAAAATACTGCCGATGCGGGAATCTGGAATAAAAACAGAAAATGCTGGAAATCTCAGCGGGTCAGGCAGCATCTGTGGAGAGAGAAACAGAGTTAAGGTTTTGGGTTGACGACCCTTTGTCAGAACTGGAGAGTGTCCGGCCTCCTTCACTGTTCCAATGACGCTCAGCCCAAGCTCGAGGAACAGCACCTCATCTTTTACTTAGGCACTTTACAGCCTTCTGTTCAACAACTTCAGACCATAACCTCTGTCCATATGTTTTCCCTTCCTTCCCTTTTTTTGTACAACCCCCCCGCCCCCCACTCCCCTTTTTGTCTCTTTCCACGGCAGTTGGTGAGGATTCCACCATTTACATCCCATCTAGACTCATCTTTTGTTTCTTAACTTGTGCCATTACCATCTCATTTTTGCCCATCATCCCTTTTGTCTCTTAAATCAGTCCTGCATTCCACCCTATCACAGACCTTCCCTTTTGTTCCTCCCTCCCCTCCCCCTTTCACTGCCCCTGCACTTCCTTAACAATCTGTGACATCTCGAACTTTTCCAGTTCTGACGAAGGGTCACAGACCTGAAACGTTAACTCTGTTTCTCTCCACAGATGCTACCTGACCTGCTGAGATTTCCAGCATTTTCTGTTTTTATTTCAGTAATAGTTTTGGTGGGAGGAGGCTGGATTAGAACATTAATGCCGGCACAGAGCAGTTGGGCAGATTGGCCTGTTTCTGTGCTGTACGTTCTATGTAATCGATGTAAATTACAAATCCAGCCTTCACTGAGCAGGAGTTACTCCAACATCAACTGAATTTCAGATTCCAAACACATTCTTATTTAAAAATAAAACAGCAGTGAGTGCTGCTTTATTCATCCTTTAGGTCCCTGATATGGTTATCGCTGCTGATATAAATGGAGTATTGGCGGGTATAATGTATTTTCCGCACCGTACAGCATTCTCGATGGAATTGGCAGATAAATATGACGGCATTTACATTAAAGTGTCCTGAATTTATTTACAGCAAATGAAAGATTAAATATGAAAAAGATTACCATCAATAGTAATATTACCAATTAGAAGCTCTGTGTGCCAATTTCTTGATTGTAACTGGGGAATCATGAGTAATTGTCAAAAGGTGTTTATTCAGAGGGAGGAAAATTCAGAATGTGAGTGTACAATTTTAGTCACCTGTTAATATTTGAATCAAAAAGGAGGCCAAGCAATTGTTTGCAGGCCTATCATGTCAAGAAATGCTCCTCGTAATGAAAATGCTGGCAGAGAGGCAGGCAAAACTGTCTTGATTAAATTAGGATAGAAATAGTTAATTAATAGCCCTGAGCTCTTGAATTCCCTCCCTAAACCTCTCCTCCTTTAAGTCGCCCCTTGAAACCTCTCGTTTGACTGAGCTTTTGCTCACCCGTCCTAATATCTCCTTATGTGGAATTGGTGTCAGTTTTTGGCTGATAAGGCACCTCTGAAGTGCCTTGGGATATTTTACTACGTTAAAGGCGCAATATCAATGCAAGTTGTTGTTTAATCAGATATCATTGATCTGTTTCTAAGGGATCCTGGTGACAAGAAGTACCTGAAGTGCTTAGGTTTGTGTTATATTTGTTTAAAGATTGTAGACAGTAAGTCAGTTTTGTATAAAATAAAGTAGGAATGGTTAAAAAGCAATGTTGCAACCCGAGATAAAGGTATCTCTCCATTTACATGTGGCTCAGTTGTGGGGTTACACTGGGAAGAATGTATTAATGTTGCATTTGTAATTGCTGGGGACATACACTATAAAAATATAATGATATAGTATTAGCTGTGTCATCACAGAAATGTGCTCACTGAGGAGAGTCTGCCTTGAAATTTTAAAGATTTTACCGACAAGATGTGGTGTACTGATAAAATAAATTACGAACAGAAGAGGGATTCATTTTTTTCGAAGCAACCTAAATTTGGATTATTACCATGAGTGAGTGATGATTTGTTTGTACTGTTTTGTCTGGCTTCATTACAATAAAATGCATAGGTTTATTGCTGATTGTGATTGAGCATCTTCCAGTGTGTTTGCTCACTACATTACTGAGAGGGAACGATCCTCTATTTTCAAAGCAAATCCATTAGTGGATTGTGTGTCTCTTGTTCCAATTATAACCTTTTTTTCTTCAAATGCTACACCAGCTTGTGAACCCTTTGATTCTGTAAGATGCTGGTTCTGTGTAAAAGTGAAGGTCCCAGCAGATTGGAAAATTGCAAATGTAACGCACCTATTTAAACAGGAGGCAGACAAAAAGCAGGAAACTATAGACCAGCTAGTCTAACATCTGTGGTTGGGAAAATGTTGGCGTCCATTATTAAAGAAGCAGTAGCAGGACATTTGGAAAAGCAAAATTTGTTCAGGTAGAGTCAGCATGGATTTATGAAAGGGAAGTCATGTTTGACAAATTTGCTGGAATTCTTTGAGGATGTAACGAACAGGGTGGATAAAGGGGAACCAGTGGATGTGGCATATTTGGACTTCCAGAAGGCATTTGACAAGGTGCCACATAAAAGGATACTGCACAAGATAAAAGTTCACGGGGTTGGGGGTAATATATTAGCATGGATAGAGGATTGGCTAACTAACAGAGAACAGAGAGTCTGGATAAATGGTTCATTCTCTGGTTGGCAACCAGTAACTAGTGGGGTGCCGCAGGGATCAGTGCTGGGACCCCAACTATTTACAATCTATATTATCGACTTGGAAGAAGGGACTGATTGTAACGTAGCCAAGTTTGCTGATGATACAAAGATGGGAGGAAAAGCAATGTGTGAGGTGGACACAAAAAAGCTGCAAAAGGACATAGACAGGCTAAGTGAGTGGGCAAAAATTTGGCAGATGGAGTATAATGTCGGAAAGTGTGAGGTCATGCACTTTGGCAGAAAAAAATGAAAGAGCAAGTTATTATTTAAATGGAGAAAGATTGCAAAGTGCCGCAGTACAGCGGGACCTGGGGATACTTGTGCATGAAATACAAAAGGATAGTTTGCAGGTACAGCAAGTGATCAGGAAGGCTAATGGTATCTTGGACTTTATTGCAAAGGGGATGGAGTATAAAACCAGAGAAGTCTTGCTACAGCTATATAAGGTATTGGCGAGGCCACACCTGAAATACTTTGTGCAGTTTTGGTTTCCATATATATGAAAGGATATACTTGCTATGGAGGCAGTTCAGAGAAGGTTCACTAGGTTGATTCTGGGGATGAGGGGGTTGACTTATGAGTAAAGGTTGAGTAGTTTGGGCCTCTACTCATTGGAGTTCAGAAGATTGAGAGGTGATCTTATAGAAATGTATAAGATTATGAGGGGGCTTGACAAATT
This sequence comes from Pristiophorus japonicus, assembly GCF_044704955.1. Lineage (NCBI taxonomy): Eukaryota > Metazoa > Chordata > Chondrichthyes > Pristiophoridae > Pristiophorus > Pristiophorus japonicus. Next base: position 140,555,906 of record NC_091991.1, on the reverse strand, counting down.
GGATGCAGTGAGGATGTTTCCACTGATGGGGGAGACTAGAACTAGAGGGCATGATCTTAGAATAAGCAGCCGCCCATTTAAAACAGAAATGAGGAGAAATTTCTTCTCTCAGAGGGTTGTGGATCTGTGGAATTCGCTGCCTCGGAGGGTTGTGGAAGCTGGGACAGTGAATAAATTTAAGACAGAAATAGACAGTTTCTTAAACGATAAGGGGTTATGGGGAGTGGACGGAATAGTGGAGCTGAGTCCATGATCAGATCAGCCATGATCTTATTGAATGGCGGAGCAAGCTCGAGGGGCTGTATGACCTACTCCAGCTCCTATTTCTTATGCTCTTATGCTCTTATGCTCTTATGCTCTTATGTTCTTATGTTCTTATGTTCTTATGACTCAGTGAAGCAGCACTCGAATCCTGTGTCCTTCCCCACTTGGTGGCACTGAGCAATGTTTGAACAGAATTCAGTGTAACTGCTTGATCGGCTCATGAGGGATCCTGGTGACACGCAGTACATGAAATGCCCCTCGTGTTGTTTAGATTGTAGATAGCAAGACTTTCCAAAGTGTGAAAGATTAACTGAAGGACTGATTGTATTCTGTGGGACATAGAATCATTCTGACTAATCGTAAGGACAGCGGAGGAATCTGTCACAGAGTTACATAAAAGCGGCAAATACATGGACATTTATAGAAATTCAATCATAATAGGATTACTCAGTAAGCCTCTGGAAGCAGTGTAGATATAATCCTGGTCATTTGCTTGGAATTTATTTCCATCTAATTGAGGGATGAGAGATTGAGCTAATGCAAAATGTGTTAATGGGAAAACATTCCTCCGACAGCTTGCATTGATCTTTAAAAATCTTTAGATTTTATTATGAATGTAAGAACATATAAAAAAGGGCAGGAAAATACCAACTGGTCTATCAAGCCTGTCCCATCCCAACAACCTACACACATCATCCACTCCATTCTCCCATGCACCCCCCCCCCCCCCCGCAAAAGTCACGCAATCTACCAGGGAAGAGCAACCCCACTCCCCCCAGAGAAAACAATCTTAGGTTAGTTTAAGAGAAAAACTCTGGGAATTTTTTTCTCCAACCTCCAAAGCTGATCCAGCCAGCTCGGAGACCATAGTGACTCGTATCACTAATCCCTTGCAACCCACCCACCACCTATAAATCAAGATGTCCTCCATTCACAGGAACTCATCCAACTGCCTTCTGAGTGCTCGCAGCGAATCCACATTCACCACACATGCTGGCAACTTATTCCACAGGTCGACAACTGCCTGCGAAAAGCAGGACTTACTGCCATCTGAATTAACCCCTTGCTTTATTAGCTTGTACTTATGTCACCTAGTCTTCGTTGCCTAGCTCGCTTAAACTGAGCCACATGGGTAGCACTCTCGCCTCTGAGTCAGAAGGTTGTGGGTTCAAGTCCCACTTCAGGGATGTGAGCACAATAAAATCTAAGCTGACACTCCAGTGCAGTGCTGAGGGAGTGCTGAATTGTCGGAGGTGCCGTCTTTCGGATGAGACATTAAACCAAGGCCCCGTCTGCTCTGTCAAGATCCCATGGCACTATTTCGAAGAAGAGCAGGGTAGTTATCCCCAGTGTCCTGGCCAATATTTGACACTGAATCAACATAACAAAATCAGATTATCTGGTCATTATACATTGCTGTGTGTGGGAGCTTACTTGTTCGCAAATTGGCTGCCGCGTTTCCCACATTACAACAGTGACTACACTGCAAAAAGTACTTCATTGCCTCTAAAGCACTTTGAGACATCTAGTGGTCATGAAAGGTGCTATATAAATGCAAGTCTTTCTTTCTTTAAATAATGCATCCCCATGGAGAGAATCGAATCCCTTCATTATTAAAAAAATTATTTGCATTTATATAGCACCTTTCACAACATAGTGATGTTGATTGAGTGATAAATATTGGCCATGATACCAGGGTTAACTCCCCTGCTCTTCTTTTATGTCCACCTGAGAGAGCAGATGGGGCCTTGGTTTAACATCTCATCTGAAAGACGGCATCTCCAACAGTGCAGCACTCCCTCAGTCCTGCACTGAAGTATCAGCCTCAATTTTTGTGCTCAAGTCTCTGGAGTGGGACTTAAACCCACAACCTTCTGACTCAAAGGCGAGGGTGCTACCAACTGAGCCACAGCTGACATATTCTTTGAGAACCTACATTTCCCCAAAGAAAAAGTTCCTAGCTCTCTAAGCCTTTCCTGATAACTAAAAGCTCTTAAACTAGGTACCAAAAAGCAACTATCTTCTGGTCCTTTTCCAGGGCCTCAACTTCCACTCCCATGTGAGCGGACCAAAACTGGACACAGTATTCTTGAGGGGTCGGTCCAATGCCTTGTACAAGGAAAGGATTGTACTTCCAGTTTTATATTTAATTGTCCTGACTGTACACTAACATGCTATTCACTTTCACAACTGCTTTGCTGTACTGATCATGGATCTTCAATGATTCATGAACTTAAAACCTCCAAGTTTGTGCACATAGCCCTGTGTGCTGTATAAATGCCTGGAATTGTGTCTGCTCCAATGCACCATGCTGCACTTGTCTATATTGAAAGCCATGGGCACATTCCCTCATTGCATTTGAAGCTGACTCCAAATTATTTTTTAAATCTAAGATTCGAACTCTCACACATATCTTTGTGTCATTCCCAAAGTTGGAGATAGTTCCCCCAAATCATTCATGCAGATCGTTTAGAAAGTTGGTGAAGAGCAGTAAATCTACTGCTGATCCCCATGGGATTCCACTACGAGGAAAGAATTTGCATTTATACAGTACTTTTCATAACTTCAATACACCCCAAAGTGCTTCACAGCCAATGAAGTGTAGTCACTGTTGTAACGTAGGGAAACAAGATATTCTGATTTGGTGGTGTTGATTGAGAGATGACTGTTGACCAGGACTGTTGACTAGGAGAATTCCCCTGTCCTCTTTCAAAAACCAAGAGATATGGTATGTGTTCATTAGGAACCTAACGCATTTTGAAGGACCCCTTTTAGGAATGAGTGAGGTATGCGTCAGGTGTGGTGAGAAGGAAGTTTGACTCATAACACAGGCCTATTCCAATTAAGCCCTTCTGAGATTTGCAAATGTGTATTCTTGACATTAATTAGTAACAAAATTGCATTTCCTTTGTTGGCACCACAGCTGCACAAGCTTCGAGAGAAGTGTGCACCATATGTTTGGAGTTCCTCTTTCGTAATGTAATATGGCTATGATCGCATACAAAATAAAATGTAATGACAATGTGCAGAGAAATCGTTAAGCACTAATTTCTATATTTCCTTTATTGCCCTGTGTGCCATCTAAACTTGGTAAGGGGAATCATGAAGGTATGCTATGACAATATGGCCTGATCCAGGTAAAAACTCACCATTGGATCACCACTGAGATCCTGCGCTTTGGTGTCGGGATTAAAATGCAACTTTGTCCAAAGGAATAAAATGCTCCTGCCATAAATGATTTTACAATTTACAAAACCTTGCACAAAGAAAACATTCTGGTATCAGAGTTCCTTTTAAAGCCTTCGGAAATTGGCCAGAGGTATTGCTTCCATTGGACCATTCAATTTGCTTTCCTTTTTTGTTTCAGTCTAATTTACTGTGAGAGCTTTCTGCTACAAACATGCCTACAACCGTTTGATTCCCTGGTTTAAATCATTTTATAGTCTCCTTCATTTTAGGGAGCTTTCAGATCTCCATCGCTGTCATATGGTGCGAAAAGCTACCATCAATGTTAAATGTTGCATACAACATCCAAGCGAGTTCCTTTCCCAGGAAGTACTGGCCCAGCATTAAAGTACATCGGCCATTTTAACCCAGCCCGCCCGGCGGGAAAGGAACGGGTGAGCGTTTAAAATCGGGAAAATCAACTTACTGCCCCATTCCCACTGGAACCTGGCATTTTAACTCTGCATTGACTGAGGTCAGAAATGCACCTGCCGGAAAGAGGCGGGTACCTCATTAAAATAGGGGTCTGGTGATGTCATATCAATCCCAACATGATTTTTACTGGATGGGTCTCCTCCACACTGTCAGCCAGAGTAGTGAAACTCTTTGGTAGTCTTTCCACTACCTGATTTAATTGCTTGTGTGAAGCACACAGTTTTCTTCCCATTGCTGGGATCCTGATGTCTGTATCTCTGTGCTCCTCAGCAAAGCTGGGTGAGGACCTTCCCTTCTGGCGAGCTGTCTCTTGGAATGTCCGTGCCACCAGCACCTGCTGCTGCTCACTAGTGTTTGGTGCGTCACTATGTGCACACCCCTCTAGCTCACTCCCTAAATCAGCCAGGATACCAATCTCTGAACTGGATTCTCAGTAGGATTCTCCTCCTCTGAAGCATTCTTCTTTGGTGGGGGGGAGGGGGGCGAGGAGTGATATAGCTGTTGAGGAGGACCTAGAGGATGCAGAAAAGGGACAAGTGTTAAGATGGCGCTGAGAGGCTAGACAGTAGCAGATGGCGGCAGGCATCACATGCAAGGAACTGAGACAGCAGTAATTGCTGGCAGGATCTCAGGTTCTCTGGATGTCCTGCTGGAAAAGGATCAGTGTGAGGAGAGAAGTTCTCTTCCCAGCCAGTGCCAGGAGCTATCCACAAAAATAATCTGAGCTGCTGCCACCACGACGGGATACTCCACACTCCGTGATCATGAGCCCCACCCCACCCGCCCTCCCCCACCCCGTGACTTACCGTCCTGGCGGAAAACCGTTTTCCGTTGACCAATTTGGCGGGCTGCACTGGAAAGCCTCTCTGACCCTCTGCAGCTTGCCTGGCGAACGTAAATGAGGCCGGAGCCAGAAAATCATGGTGTAATGTATGCACCTGTGAGTGTGGAGGTGAGCAGGCAGGTCAGCAGGCCTCCTCGTGGGGGTCATTCAGCCCGACTGCCTGCCTCTCTTCCGCAGTTACATCCGAGCCAGGGTATCCCTGGAGATGAAGCACACGGTGTCCACCGGTACGCTCGTGGCCTTCAGGAGAGGTGGGCACCGGAGGGACTGGAGTGCATCATCACCCCCGGCAACCAAATTTTAATTTGATTTTAAATGTCTAAAGTTTAATTTGTTTATTGTGCCAGTTTTAGTGCCCCCCCCCCTTTTAGCCAGGGGGCACTTGTGTAATTTGTGTTTTTAATGCCCTAAAAAAAAACAAAAGCAAAAAAATACAAAACAAAAAAAACAAAAACAAAGGGGCAGTTGTTTGAAAGTCTTTGGCATGTCCTACCCTTTAATCAGGGGGCATTTGATTTATTGTTTTCTACAAAAATAGTTGTAGAACTGTTGAGTGCAGAGGGGACCGGGCAGGTCAGCAGACCTCCTCATAGGACTGCTCCTGGGCATGGCCAAGGGGACCATCAACTGGTCCAGGCAGTGGGCGGTCGAGGGAGTCGTTCAGCCCGACTGCCTGCCTCTCTTCCGCAGTTACATCCGAGCCAGGGTGTTCCTGGAGATGGAGCACACGGTATCCACCGGTACGCTCGTGGCCTTCCGCGAGAGGTGGGCGCCGGAGGGACTGGAGTGCATCATCACCCCCGGCAACCAAATTCTAATTTGAACCATTATTCTTAAAAGTTAATTTGTTTAAATTGTCGGTTTTAGTGCCCCTTTAATAAGGGGGCATTTGATTTGCATTTGAGTTACAGGTACAACCAAAATAGTTGTAGAGCTGTTGAGTTGTGAGTGGCTTAGCCAGTCACATGATGTTTACAAGACTCAATAAAATCCCAGCCAGTTGGGTTCAGGAGTCCATGATGAGGCAGGTGGTTGTGAGCCTGGTGGATGAACTGGAAATGTGTAATGTGATTGTCAAACCTTTGCTAATAAACCAACTAGTCCTTAATAGCAATGTGTTGCTATGAATTCTTAAGCAATGAACCCATGAAGCAAATACATTACACAAGGGGACCTTTTCTTCGTAAGCCAGCGCGTTCCGCCAATCGACCACCCAAAAGTCAAAATAGACCCCATTGATTCTTAGCGTTTCATTAGAAACTCTTCCAACTTCCACTTGTTCTTTGTTTGCAGCTCACAGCCAGCTGAAGCAAATAGGAACCCAGGTCCACAGTGTGTGAGACTTGATTTGATGCAAATCATTATTCTTTCAAACTGCCTATAAATCAGGAAATATTGCACTCACCAGTTTAGCACATTATTCCCTCGGGGAAATAGCTCGCTGGAGTGAAGCTCACGCATTCCTGACTAAACACCTGGAAACAAAATGGATCTATTTGTTCTGAGATGTTTCTTCACATATTGTTCTTAAATGACATTTATTCTGCTGCTATAAAGATTTGGGGAATTAGTACAAAGTATACACAGTGTGACAGGTACAGGTACTTTCTGGAGATGAGACAACATCAAAGTGACATGCCACCATAAACCAATTTTTACTCTGTCAATCCACATCAGTCAGTATCGATGACAGGACATTGCACGAGGGAGTTTAAGATTGTTCTGCATGAGTTGCTCAGAACTTTGTGGAAGTTTTGGAGCGTGTTATGCAACCACTCCCACTGAATGCAAAGGTCTACATTTCTCCCCTAATGACTCTGATGTATTTACTATGCTGGCTTCAGGTCTTCATGATTGGTTTGCATAATTTGTATATCGGAAAGAACAGATAGTGAGCGGTAAGGCACCGAGCGGAGGTCAAGACTGGTCACGAACTTCTCCTGGCTAACTTAACGTCCAAGAAGCTTGTGCTGCACTACAGAAAAAAATAGGAACATAGGCCTAGAAATTGGCCTCCTTAGCGCCTCCGGTTATCACTTCTGGGGGGCGATAATGTGGCGCTAACCACTTGCCGACAGGGCGCGGCGAGATGAACGACTCTCGCTAATTTCAGCGGGAGGTTTGCGGCAGCGGTAGGATGTTGGGCCCCGATCTCCTTCGCCCGGAGATCGTGACGTAATTGGCCTGTGCCTCGCCCTGGATTTCAGTTCTGACCCCTGCAGCATTGGTGGGCGAAAACACCGGCAGCTCCAGGAGGTGTTGATCAAGACGCGCTGGGCACTTCAGGGGGCGAAAGTTAAAGGCCAGGTGGCTGAGGTAAGTAAAGAAAAATGTCCCCCAAAAAATCTCTCTTTTTTTTAGCTTCCTCTTCGGCCGCGATTGAGCAGCCTGACACTCTGCTGCAGTGCATCGGGCTGATTGGGCCGGATCGCGGCTGCCGTCGGAGACCAGGTAAGTGGTCGGTTCCAAAGCTGAGCCTGCAGCGATGGCCCTTCCCTTTAAGGGAGAGAAGGAACTTTCCAACGCGGCAGCGCTGCACGGCCCATTGTGCACACTGCACACCTACCACCCCGCCAGCATCCTGTTGCACTCCAGGAAGAAAGTGGAGTACTTGATTTAGGCTCCACTTCCTTCCTGGAGTGCAAACACCAATTTTTTTTTAAGTTAAGTTTTTTTAAATTAGTGCCCCAGATGGGGTGCTCCTGAATCACTCCCCCATATTCTCTTGTTTGTTTTGTATCACAGAAAGAAGGTGGAAATACTTCCATTTATATAGGACCTTTCACAAGCTCAGTATGCTCCAAAGTGCTTTCCAACCAATTTCGTCCTTTTGAAGTGCAGCCACTGCTGTAATGTAGGAAATGCAATAGCCATTTTTCAGACAGCAAGGTTCCACAAACAGCAATTAAACAAAAATATAGATCTGTTTTAGGTACTGGTTGTGGGCTTAAATGCTGGCCAGGCCACGAGAAGAATTTCCCTGCTCTTCTTCAAATGGTGCCATGGGATAGTTAACATCCACCTGAGAGAGCAGACATCTCACCCATTTAACGTCTCAAGTGAAAGACTGTGCAGCACTCACTCAGTACTACACCAGAGCCGGCCTAGATAGGGCTGAAGTGGGACTTGAACTCACAAAGTTCTGACACAGACACAAGAGTGCTACCACTGAGCCATGGCTTGACACCTCGATGACCAGTTAACATTTTACCTTTAGATTAAAAAAGCCCTGCGGAAGTGATCAGGGACGCTTACCTAATTACCAGATGTAATCCTTTGGTTTACTCCCAGGGTGCAATGCCTAGTTTCAGGCTGGCAGCTCTCCACTGTGCCGTGGCTGAGGTAGGAACTCAGGAGAGTGGGTGATGAGACCCGCATTGCTGCTCCAATGTACTACACCATCACCCTCCCACTGCCTCCAGTATGTTGTTGTAGTGTCTTTTCCACTGGCAATGCCAATAGGGTTTGTGCCAATACTGAAAGCAAACGGAATGTTTTCTTTGTGTAAGGCAGTGTTGTTGAGGATGGCTGTGGTATGCAGTGGAAAAATTCATCGCTGAGACAGTGGGGCCACTATTCTCAGGTTGTGCTTTATAGCGAGCGATACTCAGTACCTGGCTCCATGCCTGACAAGGGATCGCTTGATGCTGACACTCAATGCTAAATGTTCCATTCCTTTGCACTTACATCTATTACCTTAGCGAACACACAAAAAAATAACTCAACACAACCTCAAATATGTTGGCACCAAGATTCCTGGGAACCGCTCCGTGGTGTAAGTGTGGCCGAGTGGAATGCTGGTCCATCCTATCCCCAAACCAGAGAAACGCTCCCCAATCCTGGGCATGGAATCATTTGCATTGTACCAAAGGATTCATTACAGACCCATTCCACGTTCGGACCGGGGTCAAACAAGGCTGCGTCATTGCCCCAACCCTCTTCTCAATCTTCCTCACTGCCATGCTCCACCTCACAGTCAACAAGCTCCCCACTGGAGTGGAACAAAACTACAGAACCAGTGGGAAGCTGTTCAACCTTCGTCGTCTCCAGGCCAGGTCCAAGACCACCCCAACCTCTGTGATTGAGCTACAGTACACGGACGATGCCTGCATCTGCGCACATACAGAGTCTGAACTCCGAGTCATAGTCAACGTATTTACTGAGGCATACTAAAGCATGGGCCTTACGCTAAACATCCGTAAGACAAAGGTCCTCCACCAACCTGTCCCCGCCGCACTGCACTGCTCCCCAGTCATCAAGATCCATGGCACGGCCCTGGACAACGTGGACCATTTCCCATACCTCGGGAGCCTCTTATCAACAAGAGCAGGCATTGACGAGATTCAACACCGCCTCCAGTGCGCCAGTGCAGCCTTCAGCCGCCTGAGGGAAACAATGTGTTTGAAGAACAGGCCCTCAAATCTGCCACCAAGCTCATAGTCTACAGGGCTGTAGTAATACCCGCCCACCTGTATGGCTCAGAGACATGGACCATGTACAGTAGACACCTCAAGTCGCTGGAGAAATACCACCAACGATGTCTCCGCAAGATCCTACAAATCCCCTGGGAGGACAGATGCACCAACATTAGCGTCCTCGACCAGGCCAACATCCCCAGCATTGAAGCACTGACCATACTTGATCAGCTCCGCTGGGCAGGCCACATAGTTCACATGCCAGACACAAGACTTGCAAAGCAAGTACTCTACTTGGAACTCCTTCATAGAAAACGAGCCCAAGGTGGGCAGAGGAAACATTACAAAGACACCCTCAAAGCCTCCCTGATAAAGTGCAACATCCCTGCTGACACCTGGGAGTCCCTGGCCAAAGACTGCCCTATGTGGAGGAAGTTCATCCGGGAGGGCACTGAGCACCTCGAGTCTCATCGCCGAGAGTGTTATGTATGCATGCTTGTATTGTTGTATGATGTTATACAAGGGATATAAAAGGGGTCAGAGGGTCTAGTAGGGAGGAGGAACTGAGGGAAATCTTTATTAGTCGGGAAATTGTGTTGGGGAAATTGATGGGATTGAAGGCCGATAAATCCCCAGGGCCTGATGGACTGCATCCCAGAGTACTTAAGGAGGTGGCCTTGGAAATAACGGATGCATTGACAGTCATTTTCCAACATTCCATTGACTCTGGATCAGTTCCTATGGAGTGGAGGGTAGCCAATGTAACCCCACTTTTAAAAAAAGGAGGGAAGAGAGAAAAAAGGGAATTATAGACCGGTCAGCCTGACCTCAGTAGTGGGTAAAATGATGGAATCAATTATTAAGGATGTCATAGCAGCGCATTTGGAAAATGGTGACATGATAGGTCCAAGTCAGCATGGATTTGTGAAGGGGAAATCATGCTTGACAAATCTTCTGGAATTTTTTGAGGATGTTTCCAGTAAAGTGGACAAAGGAGAACCAGTTGATGTGGTATATTTGGACTTTCAGAAGGCTTTCGACAAGGTCCCACAGAAGAGATTAATGTGCAAAGTTAAAGCACATGGGATTGGGGGTAGTGTGCTGACGTGGATTGAGAACTGGTTGTCAGACAGGAAGCAAAGAGTAGGAGTAAATGGGTACTTTTCAGAATGGCAGGCAGTGATTAGTGGGGTACCGCAAGGTTCTGTGCTGGGACCCCAGCTGTTTACATTGTACATTAATGATTTAGACGAGGGGATTAAATGTAATATCTCCAAATTTGCAGATGACACTAAGTTGGGTGGCAGTGTGAGCTGCGAGGAGGATGCTATGAGGCTGCAGAGTGACTTGGATAGGTTAGGTGAGTGGGCAAATGCATGGCAGATGAAGTATAATGTGGATAAATGTGAGGTTATCCACTTTGGTGGTAAAAACAGAGAGACAGACTATTATCTGAATGGTGACAGATTAGGAAAAGGGAAGGTGCAACGAGACCTGGGTGTCATGGTACATCAGTCATTGAAGGTTGGCATGCAGGTACAGCAGGCGGTTAAGAAAGCAAATGGCATGTTGGCCTTCATACCGAGGGGATTTGAGTACAGGGGCAGGGAGGTGTTGCTACAGTTGTACAGGGCCTTGGTGAGGCCACACCTGGAGTATTGTGTACAGTTTTGGTCTCCTAACTTGAGGAAGGACATTCTTGCTATTGAGGGAGTGCAGCGAAGATTCACCAGACTGATTCCCGGGATGGTGGGACTGACCTATCAAGAAAGATTGGATCAACTGGGCTTGTATTCACTGGAGTTCAGAAGAATGAGAGGGGACCTCATAGAAACGTTTAAAATTCTGACGGGTTTAGACAGGTTAGATGCAGGAAGAATGTTCCCAACGTTTGGGAAGTCCAGAACCGGGGGTCACAGTCTAAGGATAAGGGGTAAGCCATTTAGGACCGAGATGAGGAGAGACTTCTTCACCCAGAGAGTGGTGAACCTGTGGAATTCTCTGCCACAGAAAGTGGTTGGGGCCAATTCACTAAATATATTCAAAAGGGAGTTAGATGAAGTCCTTACTACTCGGGGGATCAAGGGGTATGGCGAGAAAGCAGGAATGGGGTACTGAAGTTTCATGTTCAGCCATGAACTCATTGAATGGCGGTGCAGGCTAGAAGGGCTGAATGGCCTGCTCCTGCACCTATTTTCTATGTTTCTATGTTTCTATGTTTGAAACACTGAATGTACATTTACACTGTACACATCTTACCTCTACACCAGAGGGTGCTGCTACTGGAGACCTAGGGTTACCTGCACACTGCACGTAACCCAGTATAAAAGGAAGCTCACAGCTTGGTGTCCTCACTCGAGGAGCTGCAAAAAAAGGACTACAGTCTACACAGTTTAAGTACCATACCCTGCCTCATGGAGTCATTACCAAAGGTGCCTACATATACAATAACTGGCGACGAGGTCACGAACTACACACTCAGCATGTCGAATCTCGGCAACCTTCAGCAATTCACCAATGGGGAAGATTGGGTTGCTTTTGTAGAAAGATTGGAACATTTCTTCATAGCCAACGACCTGGATGGGGACACACCAGCTACACTACTGAACAAGCGTAGGGCCATCCTGCTTAATACTTGTGGGCCCACTATCCATTGTCTCGTCAGGGACTTACTAGCCCCAGCAAAGACAACCACCAAGAACTATGAGGAACTTGTAACACTAATACAGGAGCAACTAAAACCAAAAGAAAGCACCTTCACAGCCAGGTACCGGTTCTACACTTACCGACAACCTGAAGGCCAAGAAATTGCCAAGTATGCTGCACATTTACAAAGATTGGCTGCACCGTGTGATTTTGGCGACCACCTTAATGAAGCACTAAGCGGACACCACAGTCACCCTGCAAAAAGCAATTAAAGTGAGCCAGGCCTGCATGATTTCAGTCGGCAACTCCAGGCGAATACTGACCCAGGACTCTAACCGACGAACGCAGTGCACCGAATGGCTACTTCTAAAGGCAGAAATGCTGCCCCGAGTCCCGCAATCCTGAGTCTGCCACACGGGGCAAACTGGATGGCCCCGTCCTGGCGCTGTGGAGGAAACCACAAGGCCCACCAGTGCCACTACAAAGACTATACATGCAAAGGCTGCAAAGAGAAAGGGCAGCTTCAAAGAATGTGCAGAAAAAGCTGTACTCACCGCGTCTCTGAAGAATTGGCTGATCACCGGGGCTCTGACACAGATGAAGATGAAGCTGCTCAACCCCTGGAAGAAGAGTATGGAATTTATACCTGTTCCACTGAAAGTTCTCCATGGACGAAGGAAGTAGACATCGACAGGGGCCAGTTTCTATGGAGATCGACACAGGGGCGAGCCAATATCTGCTGAGCCAAACGACCTTTGAAAAAATTTGGACAAATCCCGCCAATCGACCAAAACTGCATCCTGTCCAGGCGAAGCTGCTCACCTACACCAAATGTAAAATCCCGGTCGTTGGCAGCGAGGACGTTCAGGTCGCCCAGGGCGGCGTGTTGAACAAACTCTCCCTGTGGATCGTAGCCGGCGATGGCCCCACGCTGCTGGGAAGGAATTGGATGAACCCGGTCCAAGTCGGTCAAAGTGGCGACGGCCTCTGGGCTCCAGCAATCGACAACAAACATGGATCCATCGCTGCAGCGAGAGATCCCACCGTCCAGCTCGACTGCGCGGCGATGACTTCACAACATTGCGGCGAAATCTCCAGGACCGAAAATCCAAACTCCACCTTCCGGGCCGGGGCAGGACGCCAAGAGGTGAACATCATCGAAGGAAGTGGATTCCCGACGTCCATGGCCGAACATGAGGAAGAAAAGACCACCACAGCCTACCTGGAGGAGAGCCAAAAGATGGCGGCTGCACCACGAGGCGAAGAACCTGCAATCAAAATGGCCGCAGCCAGACCACGAGGGACAGCGTTGGAGGAGACACATGGCACCGAGCGGCCAATCAGATGGGAAGGCTCCCTTAAAGGAGACCTGTAATCAAAAAAATTTAAAGGGACAGTTTCAATTTAATGATGACGGGGACTTTAAAGCTAAAAATGCAGTAAAAGGGTGCAAGAAATGCCTAATGTAACCATGTCTGGTGAGACCATGACACCAAAAAGTGATGCAAATGCTGTAATAATGTAAAGGCAATCAATAATGTAGGCTCGACTATGTATAATCAGAGCCAATGTGTCATGCATACAGGTGGGACACTGTTAAAGGACACTGGGTTCTACAGGGACAATGTAAATGCTAGAGGAATCGCCCTGTGGGAGACCCCCAGGTCCAGCTGGCTACCATACCATGTAGCCTGGAACTTTGGAACAAATGTGATGCACCAGGAAGGGCCCACACACACCCAGTGGGAGCAGACCCACTACAGGGACAATGGTCAATGGGCAGCACGGCCACTACCACCGGCAACCTGCCCCAGACCAACCCTACACCCCCTGGCCACCAGGGCCAACACCAGGAGCGAGAGGCCAATACCCTCCAGCTTTCCTGGTAAACCCTGGGATGACCAGACTCTCATTCCAATTGGAGGACAAGGAGCCCACCCAGTCCTGTGGCCCTGCCCACCACCACACAATTACTCACATCACAGAGTATGCACCCTACTCACTGCTGCAATGGCTACCCCCCTGAGGGATCCCACAAAAGTGACACCCACATGGTCTGTGTCTGAAGGGGGGGGAAATGTATGAGGCCAGTCTCAAGTACAGGGATCACACCTGGCACCCGAACAACCCTCACCACAACCTCCCATAGCCCACTACTGATCACCCCACCAGGTCATGACAATAAGGACTTGAAAAATGCTTAGGGGGGAGTGTTGTTATGTATGCACACTGCAGGTAACCTAGTATAAAAGGAAGCTCACAGCTTGGTGGCCTCATTCGAGAAGCTGCAAATAAAGGACTACAGTCTACACAGTTTAAGTACCGTACCCTGCTTCACGGAGTCATTACCAAAGGTGCCTACATACACAATAGAGAGCATGCAGAAATCAAGCGCAGGCAGCGGAAAGAGTGTGCGGCAAACCAATCCCACCCACCCTTTCCCTATCTGTCCCATCTGTGACAGGGACTGTGGTTCTCGTATTGGACTGTTCAGCCACCTTAGGACTCATTTTTAGATTGGAAGCAAGTCTTCCTCGATTCCGAGGGACTGCCTATGATGACCTGCAAAGGCCCATCACTGGCATCTGCCAGCCAACAGATAAGTAGTGAGAAAGCCTGGTAAGGGTTTAAATCAAATCCTGCACTCCCCCTTCCCAGTGGATCCTAATTGACCCCCTCTGGGACAGATTCTCTTTCGCTAGTAAAGGTTTGTGGTTTACAAATATCCCTGAAGCAGCTCATTTTGAGTTTGAGAGACGTACTTAAATTTTGTCCAGAGAGACAGACGGAGATGGAGATAGTGAAAAAACTCAGCCAAAGGCCAAGCAAAAATTTATATTCAGGGAGCTTATGCCTCGCCAAATTTACAGTGTAGTGCATCAAACAATTGTTTAAACAAAAATTCTATGTTCCAAGGAGGGGTAGTTAACCATTGTAAATTTACAGTGTGTATTACTTCTGTCTACTTATCCATTTATTGTTTAATAAGTTTGTTTGCCAATCTATAACCTATGCAATGACTCCACATTTTCAACACCTGAAATTAAAGAGAGGGCCAAGGATTAGTTTTTAGTGTGAAGGGAGAACAGAGTGATAACTGGCTGCTGAAAGCTGCGGCAGTTTGTCATGCAGAGTGTGAGGGGTGAGATATAAATAAGAAAGGAAAAAGAGAATGCGGTGTACGGTCACACTAGAGCCTATCACCGATGCAGCACGTCAGCTCCGAGATGCAGAACCAGAAGGAATTACATGAGAGCTGAAACACTTAAAAGAAAACGAGGTGAGGAACCAGTACTAGAACACATTTTGAACGATGTAGCAAAAGATTGAGATCTGGCAGCTCTCCTCAGCGGTGTGTCTGTGCTGATACCCATCATTACCAGTGGGCTGAAGGATTGAAATTCTAGTGTTAGCCAAGATTATGTGTAGCCAAGCAAACGAGTTGTGCGTCAAGCCACTCCGAAAATCCTAGCCGCAATGTAAAAGCAAATCTGATGCGTCATTTATGAACCACCTTTGAGTGAAGCCCATGGACCAGTACAATGAAAACTAACAAAGCACTGATCTAATCGATTGTAACATGTTGCACAACTGTTGAGGTCAGTCTATGCTAATTGGTTACTTTACAAAATCGAACAAAATGTTTGTTTAACCCTCTTGAGGAGGGAAGATGTTTTTCAGTTTCTGAGACAATTCTGTTTCCCCATCCTGTATTTATACATCGAATTCTACGACGCAGAAATAGGCCATTCAGCTCAATCACCCGTGTCATCATTTACCCTCCACACAAACAAATAGTTCGAATCACATTTACCCACCCTGTTCCCATATTCCTTACATCCATTTTCCTTCATTTAACTAAACAAACTAATCTTGAACGTTGACAGTGGTCGGGAAATTGCGTAGCGCTCCATTTGGGGCGGTAACAGCCGTGGAAGTCCCGTCCTGCTCGCGAAATTGGGGTTACCGTCCCCGAGAGGAAGTGGAGCGCAAAAAAACACACTCCACTTCCTCTCTGGGGCGCTAAGAAGGAGCGGGGCGCAGTACTACGCACTGGGCTGTGTAGCGCTGCCGTGTAGTAGGAGCATTAAAGGGGCGGGCCAAGCTGCGGACTCTGCAGGGCCCCACCTGGACCACTGGGAGCGGGGTGCCGGGCTGCCAGATCGCGGCATAGACCCTGTGTTCAAGGTGGCAACAGGTAAGTCGACCGATAGTTTATTTACGCGCAGGCCACCTCCCCTTTAACTATCGCCCTGCTAGCGGCCGGCCAGCACCCCCTGAAGCTGTCACTGACATTGTGTGGCGCAGTTTCAAGGGACGATGCTGAATTTTTGCTCTGGGCAGAAAACGGATCGCTGGGCACAGTGATGATGTCATTGCCAGCGCAGCGGAGCGGGTCGCTACCGGTTACCGCCGCCGTTAAATTTCCGCGGAGTTTAGCGGGATGCTGCACTCGGGCAAAAAGTCATTTGCTCCCGTGGGGCACCAACGAGAGGCGCAAACAACCTCAATTTCCCTCCCCCCCCGCACTAGCGTCTGCCTCAACCAATAACCTGGGAAGTAAATTTCACAAATCTGCGGGTAATTATGACACTGGCCGATAGTGTAAAAAGGGCAATAGCGAATCGGCAGCTGCACAACTTGCCTAGATCACTTTTGATAGTCCCCTTTACAGTCACTATACTCCGTTTGACAGATTGCCACAGAATTATGAGATCTGTAATAGTATAGGCAAGGCAAGGAGAAAGGGATTCATTAATTCCACATTCCAAAAATGGCCATCTCATAGTTTCCACCCCCTTCAGATCTCTGCTTACCACATGTTATCCCAAGCCGGTGACCAATTCCCAGGCTTGAACCGGCTGCTGGATGATTTTCAAGTGCTATGGGTTTACTAGCCATTTTTATCTTCCTCACTCCCCACAAGGAAATACTTCACCCCCACAAGCACCTTTCCCAGTGAGATTAGAAGCTCACTGTGTGGGCAAATGCGCATGTAAAACTACACTTGTAGGGTATTGGCAGGAGGACAGCAATTTCAAAGCTGGCTCATTCATCCGACAAGGCCCCAAGACCTCTTAACTGTACCTTTGGTTCGGTATTCATTAAGGAGGACACAAACAACCTTCCAGATATAAAAGGGGTCAGAGGGTCTAATGAGAAGAGGAACTGAGGGAGATCCTTATTAGTCGGGAAATTGTGTTGGGGAAATTGATGGGATTGAAGGCCGATAAATCCCCAGGGCCTGATGGTCTGCATCCCAGAGTACTTAAGGAGGTGGCTTTGGAAATAGCGGATGCATTGACAGTCATTTTCCAACATTCCATAGACTCTGGATCAGTTCCTATGGAGTGGAGGGTAGCCAATGTAACCTCACTTTTTAAAAAAGGAGGGAGAGAGAAAACAGGGAATTATAGACCGGTTAGTCTGACATCGGTAGTGGGTAAAATGATGGAATCAATTATTAAGGATGTCATAGCAGCACATTTGGAAAGAGGTGACATGATAGGTCCAAGTCAGCATGGATTTGTGAAAGGGAAATCATGCTTGACAAATCTTCTGGAATTTTTTGAGGATGTTTCCAGTAGAGTGGACAAGGGAGAACCAGTTGATGTGGTGTATTTGGACTTCCAGAAGGCTTTCGACAAGGTCCCACACAAGAGATTAGTGTGCAAAGTTAAAGCACATGGGATTGGGGTTAGTGTGCTGACGTGAATTAAGAACTGGTTGTCAGACAGGAAGCAAAGAGTAGGAGTAAATGGGTATTTTTCAGAATGGCAGGCAGTGACTAGTGGGGTACCGCAAGGTTCTGTGCTGGGGCCCCAGCTGTTTACATTGTACATTAATGATTTAGACGAGGGAACTAAGGCGGGTGGCAGTGTGAGCTGTGAGGAGGATGCTATGAGGCTGCAGAGTGACTTGGATAGGTTAGGTGAGTGGGCAAATGCATGGCAGATGAAGTACAATGTGGATAAATGTGAAGTTATCCACTTTGGTGGTAAAAACAGAGAGACAGACTATTATCTGAATAGTGACAGATTAGGAAAAGGGGAGGTGCAACGAGACCTGGGTGTCATGGTACATCAGTCATTGAAGGTTGGCATGCAGGTGCAGTAGGCGGTTAAGAAAGCAAATGGCATGTTGGCCTTCATAGCGAGGGGATTTGAGTACAGGGGCAAGGAGGTGTTAATACAGTTGTACAGGGCCTTGGTGAGGCCACACCTGGAGTATTGTGTACAGTTTTGGTCTCCTAACTTGAGGAAGGACGTTCTTGCTATTGAGGGAGTGCAGCGAAGGTTCACCAGACTGATTCCCGGGATGGCGGGACTGACATATCAAGAAAGACTGGATCAACTTGGCTTGTATTCACTGGAGTTCAGAAGAATGAGAGGGGACTTCATAGAAACGTTTAAAATTCTGACGGGGTTAGACAGGTTAGATGCAGGAAGAATGTTCCCAATGTTGGGGAAGTCCAGAACCAGGGGTCACAGTCTAAGGATAAGGGGTAAGCCATTTAGGACCGAGATGAGGAGAAACTTCTTCACCCAGAGAGTGGTGAACCTGTGGAATTCTCTACCACAGAAAGTTGTTGAGGCCAATTCACTAAATATATTCAAAAAGGAGTTAGATGTAGTCCTTACTACTAGGGGGATCAAGGAGTATGGCGAGAAAGCAGGAATGGGGTACTGAAGTTGCATGTTCAGCCATGAACTCATTGAATGGCAGTGCAGGCTCGAAGGGCCGAATGGCCTACTCCTGCACCTATTTTCTATGTTGCTATGTTTCTATGTTACCTGTATGACAACTGATACATTGGGATTGATTTTATCTCCTGGATGGAAACCCAGCCTAGCGAGCAGCTGGCCTGACTGGGAGTGGCAGCAGGGAGGTTTGCTCGATTTTAACGGCTGGGCCTAATTAGCATGCCACTCGCCAACATCCTGACCAAAAGGAGCTGCTCGGCCATTGAAATTGCGCCGCTTGCAGCCGGGGACCCGCGGGAACAGTTCATGCACAAGGAAAGTGCATCGGAGTGCTCAGGGCGGGGTATCACGGTTCAGAGAGAGAGGGGAGGGTCAGGACAGGGGGGGCCCAAGGTTTCTCATCCTCCTAGCTGACAAGGAACCTTACAACAAAGTTTCAAAACTGACCATACTGGACAGGCTGCTTCTGGCCCTGGCTCCTGTTCCCTGGCCTGGTTTGAAAGCCACCACTGCTCTCCTGCTCAGGCCCCAGGTAAAACTCGCAGTCAGGCCCCGATGATGTCATCAGAAGCCCGATCTGAACATTTAAGAAGTTCTGGCTGAGTCTTATCTTCTTCCCGTTAAACATTGAGAAGACCAAAGCCACCATCTTCGATCACTGCCACTAACTGAACTCTTACCACCAAGTCCAACCCCGTTCCGTAGTCACTGTCTCAGGCTCAATCAGACTGTTTGCAGCCTCAGTGTCATGTTCGACTCTTAGCTGAGCATTTACCCCCATACCCTTTCTATCATGAAGACTGTACATCCATCTCTGTGACATCGCTCGCATCCACCCTATCTCAGTTCATCTGAAGCACCTTGAGTCGCTTCACTATGTTACAGGCCTAATATATAACGACAAGTTGATGAGGATAATAACCATACATCCTTTGGCAATAGATGCCCAGTGCAATTTATACAACATTTGTTATTCAAAGGACTTTGAAATAAATTCCTTTTCCTGAATTTATACGGCCAAGTTTTCTTTAGCTGATAAAATGTAGAGTCTCTTTTTGCAGGGTATTAAATATTTGATGAGCAACTGTTCAATAATGTATTCGGAGATCTGTGCACCGCCTCGGAGTACAGGTTGTAGGAGATTGCGTGTTGCAGTTATTATCTCCTCGACTACTTTCAAAATTGGCTACACCCACGCTTCCATTTTGCACACTGCGCTTCCCACTGACTGCTTCTTGTCTCGCTGTGCAGCAGTGAGAGATCTGTGCCGGCGATAAGGCCATTTTAAAGTCACCATAATGGAATTATAGTCTGGCAGTGCACTAGTGTTTAAAAAATAAATCAATCTAGACAAAGGCATGCACCTACTGCTCGAAATGAATCTTTGAACCAGAAAACCCACTCAAAGTGAAATCTCATTGTTATCGCCTTCTGATTGACTGATGCCCAAACGACGGAGAAAACAATAAAATGTCAATCATAATTAAGGGACGACATTGTTGAAACACGTCAACAGGGACTGAGGCGACCTGAATCCTGATCTCTCGGGGTTGGATTGTAACTCAGTAATAAATGAAAAGCTAATGGCGAATCAAATAACTAGGGCTGTAGAGAAGGTTTTAAACTAAATAATGGGGTGGGGAGTGGGGGAGGGTTCAGCTGAACGAAAATTTAAAAAGTCAAAGAATAAAGAGAAGGCAATAGAGCAGGGTAGCACTGGGGGAAATGAAAACCAGAGCGTGACAGGAAGGGACAGAATGTATAACCATAAAAGTGAATCAGAAAGTGGGGTCAAAGTAGGAAAAAAGGGTAAAAAAACAAATTTTAAAACTCTTTATCTGAGTGGACGCAGCATTCGTAACAAAATAGATGAGTTGACGGCACAAATAGATACAAATGGGTATGATCTGATAGCCATTACAGAGATGTGGTTGCAAGGCAACCAAGGCTGGGGTATTTGACAATTCAGAAGGACAGACAGAAAGGAAAAGGAGGTGGGGTAGCTCTGTTAATAAAGGATGAGATCAGTGCATTAGTGAGAAACGATATTGGCTCAGAAGATCAAGATGTTGAGTCAGTTTGGGTGGAGATAAGGAATAATAAAGGGGAAAAGTCGCTGGTGAGTGTAGTCTATAGGTCCCCTAACAGTAACTACACTGTTGGACGGAGTATAAATCAAGAAATAATGGAGGCTTGTAAAAAAGGAACAGCAATAATCATGGGCGATTTTAACCTTCATATTGATTGGACAAAGCAAATTGGCCAGGGTGGCCTTGAGGAAGAGTTCATAGAGTGTATCCGGGATAGTTTCCTTGAACAGTTGCGAAACCAACCAGGGAGCACGCTATCTTAGATCTGGTACTGTGTAATGAGACAGGATTAATAAATGATCTCATAGTAAAGGATCCTCTAGGAATGAGTGATCCTAACATAGTTGAATTTCAAATTCAGTTGGAGGGTGAGAAAGTTGGATCTCTAACCAGTATCCTAAGCTTAAATAAAAGAGACTACAAAGGTATGAAGGCAGAGTTGGCTAAAGTGGACTGGGAAAATAGACTAAAGTATGGGACAGTTGATGAGCAGTAGCAGACATTTAAGGAGATATTTCATAACTCGCAACAAAAATATATCCCACTGAGAAGGAAGGGCTGTAAGAGAAAGGATAACCATCCGTGGGTAACTAAGGCAATAAGGGATGGTATCAAATTGAAACCAAGGGCATACAATGTGGCCACGACTAGTGAGAGGCCAGAGGATTGGGAAACTTTTAAAAGCCAGCAAAGAACGACTAAAAAAGTAATAGAGGGAAGATAGATTATGAAATTAAACTAGCACGAAATATATAAACAGATAGTAAGAGTTTCTACAGGTACATAAAAAGGAAAAGAATGGCTAAATTAAATGTTGGTCCCTAGAGGATGAGACTGGGGAATTAATAATGGGGAACAGGGAAATGGCAGAGACTTTGAACAAATATTTGTTCACAGTAGAAGATACTAAAAACATACCAATAGGGGATAATCAAGGGGCTAAAGGGAGGGAGGAACTTAATACAATCACTATCACTAAAGGAGTCGTACTCGGTAAAATAATGGGATTAAAAGCAGACAAGTCCCCTGGACCTGATGGTTTGCATCCTAGGGTCCTTAAAGAAGTGGCTGCAGAGATAGTGGATGCATTGGTTGTAATCTACCAAAATTCCCTGGATTCTGAGGAGGTCCCAGCGGATTGGAAAACCGCAAATGTAACGCCCCTGTTTAAAAAAGAAGGCAAACAGAAAGCAGGAAACCATAGACCGGTTAGCCGAACATCTGTCGTTGGGAAAATGCTGGAGTCCATTATTAAGGACGCAGTAGCAAGGCATTTGGAAAAGCATAATTAAATCAAGCAGAGTCAACATGGTTTTATGAAAGGGAAATCGTGTTTGACAAATTTGCTGGAGTTCTTCGAGGATGTAACGAGCAGGGTGGATAAGGGAATGTGGTGTATTTGGATTTCCAGAAGGCATTCGATAAGGTGCCACATAAAAGGTTACTGCACAAGATAAAATTTCACGGGGTTGGGGGTAATATATTAGCATGGATAGAGGATTGGCTAACTAACAGAAAACAGAGAGTCGGGATAAACGGGTCATTTTCCGGTTGGCAAACAATAACTAGTGGGGTGCAGCAGGAATCGATGCTGGGACTTCAACTATTTAAAGTCTATATTAATGACTTGGATGAAGGGAAAGAGTGTAATGTAACCAAGTTTGCAGATGACACAAAGATGGGTTGGAAAGCAAATTGTGAGGAGAACACAAAAAATCTGCAAAGGGATCATCATTATAGACGAGGATAACTTGCTTCCATGCCAAAAAAGGATAAGTTTACAGGTGTTGCAATGACGGACCTAAAATTCCAAGTCCTGAACTACATCCTGAAGGGTGGAAGATGCCTGTGCGTGGATTTTTTTAATGTGTGGTGGCCGTTGCATACCAGCTACCACACGGGCTTGACAGAGCCAGTGGCAAGGGTTAACCAAGACAAGTGGAGACCATCTCTGCTGCGCGGACCTAGTGCGCACACATATCACAGTGTGGGCTGGCCCGTGCTGCCCCTGGGCCCCTGCCCCAGAACTCACACCTTTCCTGGGCCCCAATTACGTCCCTCCACAGTCTCTCGCCGCTCCTGCTGTATCTGCCCACGCTCCAATTACCGACCTGGACCTTGATGACATCACTCTTTGCTGCCGTCGCAGCTCGTGCTGCTCCCTGGAGCAGTATGCCTCCACGCTGCTCCCAGGCTGCTGCTCGCCGCTCCTTTGATGGCCCCGGCCTGCCGCTGGTGTTCTCACACAGGTCGGGACCTCCATGCTGCAAGGAATATAGACAGACTAAGTGAGTGGGCAAAAATTTGGCAGATGGAGTATAATGTGGGAAAATGTGAGGTTATCCACTTTAGCAGAAAAAATAGAAGAGCAGATTATAATTTAAATGGAGAAAAATTGCAAAGTGCTTCAGTACAGAGGGACCTGGGGGTCCTTGTGCATGAAGCACAAAAAGTTAATATGCAGGTACAGCAAGTAATCAGGAAGGCAAATGGAATGTTGGCCTTTATTGCAAGGGAGATAGAGTATAAAAGCAGAGAAATCCTGTTACAACCGTAGAGTATTGGTGAGGCCACACCTGGAGTACTGCGTGCAGTTTTGGTCTCTGAATTGAAGAAAGGATATACTTGCATTGGAGGCTGTTCAGAGAAGGTTCACGAGGTTGATTCTGGAGATATGGGGCTTGATGTATGAAGATAGGTTGAGTAGGTTTGATCTATACTCATTGGAGTTCAGAAGAATGAGAGGTGATCTGATCGAAACACATAACATAATGAGAGGGCTGGACAAGATGGATGCAGAGAGTATATTTCCACTCATGGAGGAAACTAAAACTAGGAGGCATAGAATAAGGGGCCGCCCATTTAAAACTGAGATGAGAAGGAATTTCTTCTCTCAGAGGGTTGTAAATCTATTGAATTCTCTGCCCCAGAGAGCTCTGGAGGCTGGGTCATTGAATATATTTAAGGCGGAGATAGACAGATTTTTGAGCGATAAGGGAATAAAGGGTTATGGGGAACGGGCAGGGAAGTGGAACTGAGTCCATGATCAGATCAGCCATGATCTTATTAAATGTCGGAGCAGGCCCAAGGGGTTAAATAGCCTACTCCTGTTCCTATTTCTTGTGTTCTTCCATCCAGTTCGTGTAACAATTTATAATTTACCACAATTTGTAACGTTAGCCAAATCTTCCTATTCACACTGTCTTGCTGCTTGCTCAGCTGTACTGAATTCAAATTAAAAATATATACACAGTAAAATATTCTCTTTTTCCAGTTATTTTCTTCTTCTCCGACTTTCAATACTTACCATTATTTTCCTGAGGGCTACAACTTGATGGGCAATGAGTGCCTAGGAGATATTGAACCATAGAGCTTGAATGACAGTCAGGCGCAATTCTAACCGCACCAAAATTCAAGCCTCTGGTTTTCGGATGGTGAGCAGTGGTGTGACAACTGAGGCCCGCTGTATTTTAACTCCAAAACCTCATTTAAATCCCGCTGGCAGTTCTCCACACATTCCGGGCTGGAAATGTTTGGAAATGATGTGACCCAGAGGCCACCGGCCGAGCCCAAGTAGGTGGTGAGATCTGCTACAGGGTGCGCTTCCTGCAGGGGTCTTGTGATCGGTATGGGGGTGGGTGTGTATGGGTGGGTGGGGGCACAAGTCCGCGACAGGGGGAGCTAAAGCTTTCCTAGTGGAGCCAGTAGGAGCACACCTGCTCCACACGGAACATTGGCCCAGAAATCCCGGTCGGCTGCTTCCCACAGACGATCGGATAAAAAACATTTTTAAGATGCACACTTACCTTATCCTGCTGCGCCCACGTGAGTTCCCGGTCCTGAGGCCTCCACTGACTGCGCATTGCAGCGCGTGCATGTCAGGACGTGCGCAGGCCTGGAGTTGCAGTCACGTGACTCTGGGTAGCCAATCAGGTAAAGTATGTTCTCACTCATAATAATGGGAACTCTAAGTTGGAGTTCCCATCATTATGAATGAGAAACAGCCCCCAAAACACATAACTAATAATAAAAAATAGAAAAAATACACCACATATTTTTATGAATTTAAATTAAAGTTATTTATGTATTATAAAAAACAAATATTTTTCCGATTTTAAAAAAGTTTTTAAAATTATGATTTAAAATAAACTTACCATAGTGGGGAGGGTTTTTAACAATAAAATGTGGTTTTATAATTTTATTTTAAAATGTTTTTGTGTATTTTAAAACTCTTACGCCTGTAAGTGTAGGCTCTGCGCCTGCTTTTATCAGGCGCAAGAGATTTGAGGACATTTGCTGGGCAAGATATGGGTAAATCCTGCAATCTTACCCTTGCAAATGTCCTCGCTCCCGAGATACGGAGGATCCAGCTTGATAGATTGGAAAAGCCGGTTTTCAGTGCATGCGCATTGTGCGCTGAAAACCGGCTTTTGCGAAGTCTTCCTGGGTCCGTACACATTCAGTGCGGACCCGGGAGGCTGGAATTTCTGCCCCGTTAAATAAAGCTTGGGCCTCTTCTGGCCCCGATCCTTTCCCCCACCAGGTTGGCCATTTGGCAAACGCGATACACCTTCATGTCCAGGCCGGCAAGTTAAAATTGCAGTCGGGTCCCGACGATGTCAAAAAAGATATGTAAAAGAAGGATTCCAGTGGCTTTGGCCGGGTGCCCCTGCTGCACTGAATGAACATTTTAAAATCGGGAACCATCAGTTCCTGGCGTCTCTCCGGTGGGTAAGTGACTTGGCCAATTTTAACTGCCCACCCATCCAGTTTCTGCCGGGTGGATAGGGTTCAAATCGCCTCCCAATTTCCAGTAGAAGGGTCACTGGATAATGATCAGGAGTAGAAACCCTGGTGAATTGACTTCCCCCTCCACTACTCTTATGATTATATTTGAGCGAGATATATGAAATATATGACAAATTGAGGGAATACAATGAGAGGCTGTATGTATTTTCAGCATGACAGCGATTGTTTTGACCCGGGAAGAAGATTTTAATTGAAATATAGACTACATTGGAGTAGAATTTACGCAGGGATTCCCTAAGCTTCCTCCAGATTATTGCAAATCTCAGAGAAACGGCATTATTGCCGTCTACTCCTCTTCCCCAGGCTTTCCGCAGAGGTTACGGCGGGAGACCAGAATTCCCACGCAAATTGCAGGTCCTCCATTTCCAGAGACAAATTGGCACTGAAATTCTGTGGGTCGCCTAGGAGGAAACCAGCGGCATTCCCAGCGAGACGGAGTTACTGCCTGTTTTCAGGTGTTTATGCCATTTCCCTGGGGCTCTGCTGGAGCCAAGGCAATTCAAATCGCCACGGAATCTCGGAGTTAATCTTTCGGGGGAATTTTAACTCTCCCCACTCGGTGGGAGTGGAATGGGCGAGCAGGAAAACTGGAGCGCCAGACTCCAGTGGGAACGTCGTGCATAGATGCTAATCGGGGTCCAGTGGTGGCAATAGGAAGCCCATGGCATTACTCTAACTGCGACCGCAGCCTTGTATCGCCTGCTCTGAAGGCAGCGGATATCCTCCAAGATAAATAAAATGCTTTCCTTAGATGGATTTGGAGTGTTCCTCTGGGCCCCACAATGAGACTCTGGGCCAATGCTGCCCTGGTCTCTACCCACCCCTCCCCGGCCCTCCCGCACCCCACCTGCGAGACCTTGCCGAACACCATCCTTGCCAGTGAGCCTTCCCTTAGTGCTGATGGGTCACTCCCAGGACTTCTTCTCCCGCTGCCACTTTCCTCCCGTTTCAGACGGGATGCTGGCATAGATCCCACGGCAATATGCGAAGAAGAGGCATGACGGCCCGAATGGCCTCCCTCTGTCCTGTATCATTCTATGATTCTATGAAGAGCAGGAGAGTTCTCCCCGTTGTGCTGGCCGATATTTATTTCTCAACCAACATTACTAAAAAAGATTATGATCCGGTCAATCATTCCATTGATGTTTGTGGGATCTTGCTGTGCGCACATTGGCTGCCGTGTTTCTTACAGTGGTTGCACTTTAAAATGATTTCATTGGCCGTGAAGCACTTTGGGACATAGTGAGGCTGTGAAAGGCGCTATATAGATACAAGTCTTTCTTTCTCTCTTTTATATAGTATTCTGTGAAATGTCTTCAGGCAAAAGTGCAACAGGCACATCATCCAGTAACCCATAAAATTATGAAAATTTATCATCACTATCATCACTCACTCATAGGCAGTCCCTCGGGATCGAGGAAGACTTGCTTCCACTCTTAGCATGAGTTCTTAGGTGGCTGTACAGTCTGATACGAGAACCACAGTTTCTGTCACAGGAGGGTCAGATAGTCGTTGAGGGAAAGGGTGGGCAGGGAGCCTGGTTTGCCGCACGCTCCTTCCGCTTGATTTCTGCATGCACTCGGCGACGATACTCGAGGAGCTCAGCGCCCTCCCGAATGCACTTCCTCCATTTAGGGCGGTCTATGGCCAGGGACTCCCAGGTGTCAGTGAGGATGTCACACTTTATCAGGGAGGCTTTGAGGGTGTCCTTGTAACGTTTCCTCTTCCCACCTTTGGCTCATTTGCCGTAGACGAGTTCCAGGTAGAGCGCTTGCTTTGGGAGTCTCGTGTCTGGCATGCGAACTATGTGGCCTGCCCACCGAAGCTGATCAAGTGTGGTCAGTGCTTCAATGCTGGGGATGTTGGCCTGGATGAGGACGCTAATGTTTGTGCGTCTGTCCTCCCAGGGGATTTGTAGGATCTTGCGGAAACATCGCTGGTGGTATTTCTCCAGCAACTTGAGGTGTCTACTGTACATGGTCCACGTCTCTGAGCCATACAGGAGGGCGGGTATCACTACGGCCCTATAGACCATGAGCTTGGTGACAGTTTTGAGGGACTGATCTTCAAACACTCTTTTCCTCAGGCGGCCGAAGGCTGCACTAGCGCAGTTAATGATCCAAGGCAAGGTGAACTGGGAGATTCTTAATACCCGATCAATCAAGCCTTTTCAACCATCAGAATAAAAAGTTGAGCATACGCCCATTATCATTTCGTTCAGAAAGGAAAGGCAGAGTTTATAATCAGGACAAAGCGCAGAGGTAATTGTTTTCGCAGATTCAAAGCACACGAATTGAGACAGAAGTTGAGCCCAATGTGAGTGAAGAAGACTGTCTGAAAGATGAACAGAAAAGGGCCAGTAATTGATCCAGAGGGATGAGAATGGGGTCAGGACCCAGCATGCCGGGTTATCAGCTGGCTCACACACACAGGACTAGAGAAGGAGATCAAACAATATAAAAGTAAAATATTAGGATTCAGAGGCCTAACCTCAGAATCAAGCTGATAACCTGGCGGGGGTTAGAGTTCTCTGTCTCTGCTCCCCATAGATCTCTTATCCATTGCTTTTCTATTTTATTTTATGAATTCAGTTCTCATTGGGAAATATTCCAGATTTAACACCATTGTGACAATGTCCTGCCATTTTTATGTTGAGTTCTCAAACCTTAATATAGGTTCAATCTTCCGAGTAAGTACCATACCTCTTATTTCACTGGAGTTGCTCTGTCTACTTTTCTGGGCAGCTCTACTGAAGACTGGAGATTGAAATCATTTTCAAGCCCTCCAACTTATTTTGGTATAAAAAGTAATTGATTTGAATGCATCTCACCTTCGAAAGTAAATGCTAGTCCATAGTGCAAATTATTGTGAGCAATGTTATCATGCAAACTCTTAAAGTGCTTGTATCCAATTCCACGATATTAATAAATGAGTTAACATAGATGCATACAGCACAGAACAAGGCCATTCGGACCATCGTGCCTGTGCTGGCTCTTTGAAAGAATGACCCAATTATTCCAACTCCCCGGCACTTTCCCCGTAGCCATGCAGTTCTTTCCCATTCAAGTATTTATCCAATTCCCTTTTGAAAATTACTATTAAATTTGCTTCCAACACCCTTTCAGGCAGTGCATTCCATTAAGATATTGGATAAGTGTGTTTGATAATAAAATGCAACAAACAAAGATTGCATTGGAGCCAGGAGGAGCATGAGTGCTGCCACAATTTCACATTACTCCAGATTTCCCCTCTCCCCGCCACCCATTGCCGTTCCACTCCCCACTCCCTTACTGACTTACTTCCGGTATTAATTTTCTGCCTGCCATGCCTCCACTGGCAGTTCACCCAAATAACATTAACGAGGCCTGAGGCCTTCATGTGTGCCGCCCATTTCAGGCCCGAAAATGGGCATAAAAGGAATTTTTGCCCCATGGCGTCTTTATCAGAGTCATCTGGGATCTACTATACTTCACTCTCCATCTCGCACAATGGACTAACCAGTGGGATATGATAGTAGGTGTCCAAGAGTTTGGTATTATGGCTCTGTGTGGTTCAAGAGGGAATCTTGAAGGTTTCAACTAGAAGATAGAGGGGTACCTGTCCCAATTGTGGTTCATATCAGGACCTGAGTCTTCTGGTGGAAGTGAGTTTTTGCTTGGATAAATTTCTTTGGGAGTTCAATAAGACAGAGCAAAAGGCACTTGTTCTTTCTTGTCTCCCTTCAATCGCAACAAATATCTATGCAGATTAAGTAATGTAAACAAAAGTTTGTGGTGGATCTGAACAATTCCCCTCCTTGGTCCAGAACTCCTGGAAATGCAACAGAAAGTCTTCCTTTGGCCAATATGCAAGACCAAGTTCTGAGCTGTGAGGTAGATTTATTACAAACAGGAGGAATAATTGTTGGGGGATAGACCTGCAACCTATACCAGCCTGTTGTTCAACACTCTGCTGGGAATCAACCTCATAGTGGATACATCTTCTTGCCAAAGTCCCTTGTACACAGCACTGAACATCAAGGTGGCTGGAATATTACAAGCTGCCCTACATAGGCAATTGTCCATACAATAGCTGCTGAGGGAACACCCGGAGCTTGGAGCTACCTCTGGATGGCATTGCATGGAAGTAGCATACTAATCTTGAATGCATTAAAGAAAAAGAAATACGTGCATTTATAGTGCGCCTTTCACAACCACCGGACATCTCAAAATGCTTTGCAGCTTTTGGAGTGTAGTTACTGTTGTAATGTGGGAAACGCGGTGACAGCCAATTTACACTCAGCAAACTCCCACAAACAGCAATGTGATAATAACCAGATCATCTGTTTTTGTTATGTTTATTGAGGTATAAATATTGGCCAGAACACCGGGGATAACTCCCCTGCTCTTCTTCAAAATAGTGCCATGGGATCTTTTACGTACACCTGAGAGAGCAGACGGGGCCTCGGTTTATCGTCACATCCAAAAGACAGTGCAGCAGTCCACAGGAGTGTCAAGCCTAGATTTATGTTCTCAAGTCCCATGAAGTAGGACTTGAACCCACAACCATTTGAATCACAGACAAGTGTGCTACCCACTGAGCCACAGCTGATACTGTAGTGCCTGAAAGGGTGGTGGAAGTGGATTCTGTAGTAACTTTCAAAAGGGAATTGGATATATACTTAAAAAAGGAAATATTTGCAGGGCTATGGGGAAAGAGCAGGGGAGTGGAAATAATTGGATAGCTTTTTTCATAGAGCCAACACAGGCATGATGGGCCGAATGGCCCCCTTCTCTGCTGTTTGCTTTGATTCTATTCTATAATCTGTGACATAGCAGCTCCAATATCAGCAGCACAAGAAGTAAAGAGCTATAAAACGAAGAGCACAAGCCAAGTGGTAAATAGTTGCTTCCTTATGCTGAGCAGAGTTTGTGATTTCTCAGAAGCGTTTTACAAAGTGAACACCTTTAATCCATTATTGAAGCCTGCTCAAGAACAGGGGGGTCACGATTTAAACACTTTGTTGTTGAGTTTCATTATGAGTCATGATGAATTTAATCCTAAGCACTTTGTTAGCTGCATACGCTGCACAAAAAGTGAGCAATGGGTCGTGACTAGAGTAGATACTATTCCAATGATTAATAATTAGTGGTAATAATGCGTGCGGACAGAATGGCTTCCAAATTTATTGAGAGAATTGGAGAGGAAGCCAGTTACTTTGTCACTGACCTATAGCTGAAGGGAAGGACCGGAGGCTTGTGTTTAATAGTATTGATCATTGAATTAGATGCGTTTAGCAGTGTTATTCGGGCTCGAGATATAATGTGAAAAGGTTGCCATGGAACAAAGGATCAAGAGGAGCTACTATTTAACAGGAGGGACGCATCTTTTGTACATTGAAGGGGAGGGGGAAACAAATTATCAACAGAAATTATAGAAGGACAGGGTACAAAGTGCAGGGTGCAAATTGGAGACGGATATTCCGGAATGGAGTGTATATGCACAGAGACATACGGATCTGAAATTCTGATATTTTGGTGAGTGGGTTTTATTTTGTTTTTCAGCGGTGAGTGATTGACATTTGTTTAAACACTCGATTTTATATTACAAATGGAGAGTGTTCAGCAACAATGCACTACAATGTTTTGCCATGTAAAGCCTGCGATTCAAGGCTTTTGTTGCAGCTAAGCCTTGTAATCTTCTGCTGATCTAGGTGCCTGAGGAGGAGGGAACAGAGAGGCCAGGGACACAGTCAAGTACGTCAGTGCACTGTGTGTCATGCCCTTGCACTCCCGACACTGGCAAGCACTGGCACACAGTCAAGCACAGTGGAGACAGGCAGACAGCGTGCTGCGGTGGGAATGTTTAAGCAAAGGAGAGAGCATGAGCGAGGGGGTATAAGTGGAATTGGACGAGACACAACCTGCTGGCTGGAGAGCTCCTGCAGCTGTTAGCCCACGGATTGGGACCTTGCAGCACCTGACGGTAAATGAAGTTTGTTAGCTCAGCATCACTGCTTGAAAGGGTGGAAGAGGCAAAATCCCTCACCACATTTAAAAAGTATTTGGATGTGCACTTGAAGTGCCGTAACCTACAGGGCTACGGACCAAGAGCTGGAAAGTGGGATTAGGCTGGGTAGCTCTTTGTTGGCCGGCGTGGACACGATGGGCCGAAATGGCCTCCTTCCATACTGTAAATTTCTATGGGCTCGACTTTCCACTAGGTGGCCATCGCCCCCAAAAATGGGCCTTGTTCCAGCGATGTAAGATGTCTCAGCCTTACTGATCGCTGGTACGCTCGGCCTTAGGCCGGCGATGTGGAATGGGCGATCTGATTTTTCCGCGAAGTTGCATTCGCCCACCGAAGGAGGAAGTCAAAAGCTTCCCTAGCAACGGCCTTGTGCGCATGTGTGAGATTTCTTTTTCCGGCCGACTGGTTTTACTGCGTTTTGGGAGGTCAGGGGTCATCACACATGCTCAGAAGGCAGAGGGAGAGGTAGAGAGAGAGAGAGAGTGGAGACAGAGAGGGAGGAGCAAGACAGAGTGGAAGAGGAGAGGGAATTGGCTAGTTTTGAAGTATTTGGAGAAATATAATTGTGATAAATTTAACTACAGTAAAAATAAATAAATATTAGTACTGTAAGTACTATTTAAAATGGCATCAGAGTGTGATTCTGAGAGGAAAGGGCAAAACTCTTTAGCGATGAGGCGAACGAGGCTCTGGTGAACGAGGTGCATGCCAGGTGGGCCGACTTGACACGGGGTGTGCACGGGAAACCTCCACATCGTGTCTACAGAGAAATATGGCTGGAAATTGCAGACGTGGCAACATCGGCATCCCAAGAGGCGAGAGGGCCTGACCGGTGCCGAAAACGCTGGAATAGCTTGGTGGCGGCAGCAAGAGTAAGTTGCATTTTATATTTTATAGTTTAACGGTAATACTTTACTGATGCATGCACATTTTGATTAGAGCGTTGAATCTCCTGAATTGAATTTAAGTTTGTCATTCTTAAATGTACTACATAAACCATGTTAAGATCCGGACAGTGATCTGAAGCAGCAGCCTGTAACATTTTAAACTGTTGTGACCTCAAGATACTACCAAGTCCATTAGCTTATGCCATGCCATGCTCTCTTCTCGTTTGCAGAAGAAGATATCTATCAACTGGTCAGGGCAAAGACGGACGGGGGGCAGCTCTGCTCAACTCCAGCCTTTATCGGAAATTGAATCACGTGTAGCCGCGCTGGTTGACCATGACAGCTTTTCGGCCACTACCCGTGGTCTGGCCGAACCCAGCCTTGCGTCTCATGAGTAATGTGCACTGTGTAATGTGTCAAACAGTATTAAGAACAGTATTAAAAACTTAAATAAGTCACTGATGTAATGTCCTGTAATTATAATGCAATATGCAATATACTTGTGATGTACTCATGATATACTAATGATGTCATGTCAGATCATGCATGCATGTATGCAGTCCTTGTGCATAAGAAGCAGGGGATGTAGCCACTACAGCTTTCTGGGGTAGTGAAAAGTATTGATATGTAACATCTCTTGGTATTGTTCACTGTTATGTTCTAATAAGTTCTTTAAAAATGTCATACGTGTTTTTAAGGTCAACCTGAGAAGCTCGTGACACTGCAGCCGTCCCCTGCACCTCCACCAACTACCTCGGAGGAGGAAGAGGAGGAACACGAGGATTCCCAGGATTCCCAGGAACAAGAGCACTTTCCTCACCTCCAGGAGGAGGAGGAGGAGGAGGAGGACTTATATCCTGAGCTGCTGGATCTGTCCATTGTTGTGGGGTTGCAGTAAACTTCACCACAACGGAGAGTGTGGTTCTGATGGCGCTGGAAGACTGCAAATCCCCCTTGATGAGCTGGCAAATCTCATCGATGACCTCCTTCCAAAGCGCAGCCTCCTAAGACACGCGTTTTCAGACAAGTTGAGGTAAGATTGGCTGTACACTTGCCTTTTCTGTCTCCTCTGTCTCTGTCTACACCTTACTCGGCGACCTCTTCGATTGATCTTTTCAGAAACCAGCTTGTGAGCAGTTACTAGTAATGGCGCAGAAAGCACAGGCCCCATCACTATCAATAATTACTTTCACTTTATTAAACTACTTTCTCTACACCAACCCCAATCTAACACTGTATACCAGTCAGTGTAATAGACTCCAAATATATCAATAATTGTTTTCACTTACTATAAATGCACTTTTCACAAAAACATGCCTAATCCACTAAGCTACTATCAGTAAAATTAAATATAATGAATATTCTGAGTTGATCTATCTATAAAGGACCCTTAAATAACATAACTATCTAAGCACGATTTTTTTACTGCCTCCATCCTTCCTCCAAAATGGCGTCCATAGTGCCCATTTCCTTCACTAAAGCCTGGGAAAAGTAACTATTACCCAGCCTTGTTCTCGGCGAGCGATCAGCCCGGCGCAGTGTCGGCGATGTGCCGAAAGTTGGGATGGGCGATGTGTAGGCGATCAGCTTGGCGATCAGTTTGGCAAAGTGAGCGAAACTTGGGGGCTTATTTTTCTGCCGATCTTTCTGGCCTTGTTTCCACTTTTTGCTCAAAATGGGGGATAGAGGTCCGTTTTGAGCGATATATGGGCCTTATATGGGCGATGTGAAGTGGAAAGTCTAGCCCTATGATTCTATCAGCATTTCAATGCAAACACTTAAGAGTGCGCAGCTTGGGGGAGTCCACACCCTTTATCTGTGCAATGCTGCATCACCATTTAAATAAGCTGCTGACCAGCATGGAGGGATTGGCCACTCCAGGGCCTTCTCCATTGGAGCAACACCCCTCCCTGCCCCCCACCCTCCCTCCATCTTGATCCTAAGTTCAGGCACAGCTTCCATTCCAAATATTTTGACCGGGATTCTAGAGACCTTGGGCTCCAATCTACAGCAATCTCTCACGTCTGGATTTACAGTTGTTGGAGAATCAGGTATTGGAGAACTTCAACAGCTTCATTGTTCCACCGTGGTTTTCTTCCAGGCAGATCTCTGGCCACCCTGAGAGAAAGGCCAGCAGCAGAGGACTACTGCATTTTCCAGGGCTCCCCTATCTGTGCTGGTGTTTGGAGCAGGTGCTGTGCTCGATACAATGTACTATCTACAAGGTGCACTGCAGCAACTCGCCACGGCTTCTTCGGCAGCACCTCACAAGCCCATGACTTCTACCAGCTAGAAGGACAAGGGCAGCAGGCGCATGGGAACACCATCACCTCCAAGTTCCCTTCCAAGTTACACACCATCCTAACTTGGAAATATATCGCCGTTCCTTCATCGTCGCTGGATCAAAATCCTGGAATTCCCTCCCTAACAACACTGTGGGAGTTCCTTCACCACACGGACTGCAGCGGTTCAAGAAGGCGGCTCACTACCACCTTCTCAATGGCAATTAGGGATGGGCAATAAATGCTGGCCTTGCCAGTCACACCCACATCCCAGAACGAATAAAACAAATATGCTATGCAATGTCTGGCACCACAATCACAATCCTATGACTTAATTTTATTTAACAATTCTATACACCAGCAGTCAAAACCAATTCCGTGCATAGGATTCTACTCCAATAACTATCATTTTGTCAAAGCTTGTTTCGCACTGGTACACGTGTTTAACTCCAGCCGGATCTTGCACACTTTTTGCAACTAAAGTCGAGTCCTAGTCCATAAACCTCAACGTTATTGTTCACATTAGCTGCAAGTAAAAATTCTGCATTGTTTCATAATAGGTCACGTCGACTAATACTTGGACAATTTATGTCTATTTCACAATTCAAGATTCTAATGGCTCTGACATTCATTTATTTATGATAACTCCTTTTTGTTAAAGTGCCGACAGAAGCTGTGACATCAGCCTTCCTACATGATCAAGTTACAGGTTACAAGCTCAAACAGCATGTAGCAAAACCGTGCTGAGGGGTGAAGTTATTCTTGGGTGGTAATGCAAAATGGCCGGTTTTACTCCCCGCCCGATCATCATCATCATCATCATAGGCAGTCCCTCGAAGCATGATTCAATCAAGCAGAGTCAGCATGGTTTTATGAAAGGGAAATCATGTTTGACAAATTTGCTGGAGTTCTTTGAGGATGTAACGAGCAGGATAAGGGGGAACCAGTGGATATGGTGTATTTGGATTTCCAGAATAGAGGATTGGCTAACTAACAGAAAACAGAGAGTCGGAATAAATGGGTCATTTTCCAGTTGGCAAACAGTGACTAGTGGGGTGCCACAGGAATCGGTGTTGGGGCCTCAACTATTTACTTGGATGAAGGGACCAAGTGTAATGTTGCCAAGTTTGCTGATGCAACGATGGATGGGAAAGAAAGTTGTGAGAAGGACACAAAGGAATATAGACAGGCTAAGTGAGTGGGCAAACATTTGGCAGATGGAGTACAATGTGGAAAAGTATGAGGTTCTCCACTTTGGCAGGAATAATAAAAAAACAAATTATTATTTAAATGGAGAGAAATTTCAAATTGCTGTAGTACAGAGGGACCTGGAGGGTCCTTGTGCATGAAACACAAAACGTTAATATGCAGGTACAGCAATTAGTCAGGAAGGCAAATGGAATGTTGGCCTTTATTGCAAAGGGAATGGAGTATAAAAGCAGGGAAGTCCTGCTACAACAGTAAAGGGTATTGGTGTGGCCACACCTAGAGCACTGTGTACAGTTTTGGTCACCTTATTTATGGAGGGATATACTTGCATTGGAGGCAGTTCAGAGAAGGTTCACTAGGTTGATTCCTGAGATGAAAGGGTTGACTTATGAAGAAAGGTTGAGCAGGTTGGAGTTTGGAAGAATGAGAGGTAACCTTATTGAGACATATAAGATACTAAGGGGGCTCAACAAGGTAGATGCTGAGAGGATGTTTTCACATCTAGAACTAGGGGGCCACAGTTTCAGAATAAGGGACCACCCATTTAGAACTGAGATGAGGAGGCATTTCTTCTCTCAGAGGGTTGTAAATCTGTGAAATTCTCTGCCCCAGAGAGCTGTGGAGGCTGGGTCATTGAATATATTTAAGGTGGAGATAGACAGATTTTTGAGCGATAAGGGAGTGAAGCATTATGGGGAGCGGCAGGGGGTGGAGTTGAGGCCAGGATCAGATCAGCCATGATCTTAATAAATGGCGGAGCAGGCTCAAGGGGCCAAATGGCCTACTCCTGCTCCTGCTCCTATTTCTTAAGTTCTTATGTTCTATTTCTTATATTCTTATGTTCACAGATGACACAGACCTGTTGTGCTTTTTCTGTACTTTCTGTTCCAATTTCAGATTTCCAGCATCTGTGTTGTTTCTCCTTTTATTCCTATACATGTAAAACAAATGAGATCTATGTGACTGAGTGTGTCTCGCAAAGAAAATATAGTAAAAAAAAAATGACCCTATAAAAACCACAGTTCAATCTGCAACAGATCTCACACCTACGACTGTAGAATGTTTCTCAGTGGCTATATAACAATTATAGCATGTACGGAGGTTGCTATTGGATACTCCAGTCTAGACTGAATGGATCAAAGGTCACTGCAACTTTAATTTCTTGAAGAAAGACTTGCATTTATACGGCGCCATTCACGACCTCAGGATATCCCACAGTGCTTTACAGCCAATGAAGTACTTTTGAAGTGCAGTCACATTTGTAATGTAGGAAACCAATGTAGCCAATCTGCGTACATCAAGCTCCCACATACAGGAATGCGATACTGACCAGATCAGAGCTGGGCAAAATATGACCTGTGGGCTGCATCCGGCCCGCCAGTTCATTCTATCCGGCCCGCAGGAGCTTGAGCTGCACAGTCGTCCAGTCTTGCGAGGGGTGCCCACCAGAGGAGAGCTCAATAAGGGTTACTGCGGGCTGGGAGTAGGGTGCGACCCTAAACCGGGAGAATTTAAAAAATAAAGCTGGTAGGACTGCCTGATGCAGATCTACTTCCCTTTTGTGTCTCGGAGCCAGCCTAACAGCTGTCTGCGGCTCTCTCCTGCTCTGACTCTGAACCACTTTTCAAAAACTGGCCAAACCTGCCACTCACCACTGGCTGGTGAGGGCACTGCTGCAGCGCACACCGGATGCTCCTCCTCCATCGAGTCATGGCTGCTCATCCCGACGATGCTTAATTTTACCAATTGCATTTTTATGTATATAAAACCCTCGACAAATTAATCCAATTAAATAGTAAACTGCAAAAAATTCTATGGGGAGAAAATTGCGGTCGGAGGCTTCCTGTGGGCGAACGCCTCCGACCGAAATAATTTTTACGAAAATACCTGGTGGTCCTGGAGGAACGTAGGATTGTGCTCTGAGACTTAGTTTCACAGTCCAGCATATGGGAACATGTCTTCCACGATCATATGTGTATCCTGGGATCACGTGGGCCTGGACCACCAATCACAATATAGTATTCTCATTCATAGTAATGGGAGCTCCGAGCTACAATTATTATCAATGAGAACCCTCCTAAAATCAAATAAAACAAAACCATAAATAAAAAAAGCGTCACTTTTTAAAAATTAATAGAAATTGCATTAAATTAAATGTTTTAGAGAAAAATTTATTTTTTTGAAATTAAAAAAAAGGTTTTATTAGTATTAAAAATAAACTTACCTTCATAGATAGTGTTTTTAATATAAAAATAAGCAATAACATTTACTTTTACTAAGTTTTAAAACTCTTATGCTGGTAAAACCAAGCCATACACCTGCTTTTACCAGGCGTAGGAGTTTGAAGGAGATTTTGACAGATCGCAAAAGCTAG
Source organism: Pristiophorus japonicus (assembly GCF_044704955.1). Lineage (NCBI taxonomy): Eukaryota > Metazoa > Chordata > Chondrichthyes > Pristiophoridae > Pristiophorus > Pristiophorus japonicus. The sequence goes on along the minus strand of NC_091991.1, from coordinate 140,517,713 downwards.
TTCTCGGTGCATGTGCATCACGTGCGAGGCCTCTTCGGGTGCATGTGCACATCGTACACACCCAGAGAAGTCGCAATTTTCAGCCCAATATGTTACATAAAAAATCTTGCATCATATCTTCACTTATCACCCAGCCTTTAATTGCTGCAAATGTAAGGCAATAATTGGCAAATGCGAGTAATCCATTCTTTTTCAAATATAAATAAAATTACATTTTATGGTCAGTTTACCCTTTAACTATTCTAATATAAACCTACAAATGAGATACACTCAGAATCACTAAGCCATTCAACTTGGCACTCGTTACCATCACATATAATGCTGGTCTATTACTGCAGGAGATTTTGAAACATATAATTGTGGGACAACATGTTCACAATATTGTTTCCATGATTAATTATAAATACAATACTATGTAGATAGCAAAAATAATGGTTTTCACCACTCCGGGTACTCAGAGTATGATGGCAGAGGAGTTCTCATGGTCGTATTAGAAACATAGAAACATAGAAAATAGGTGCAGGAGTAGGCCATTCGGCCCTTCGAGCCTGCACCGCCATTCAATGAGTTCATGGCTGAACATGCTACTTCAGTACCCCATTCCTGCTTTCTCGCCAAACCCTTTGATCCCCCGAGTAGTAAGGACTACATCTAACTCCTTTTTGAATATATTTAGGCCTCAACAACTTTCTGTGGTGGAGAATTCCACAGGTTCACCACTCTCTGGGTGAAGAAGTTTCTCCTCATCTCGGTCCTAAATGGCTTACCCCTTATCCTTAGACTATGACCCCTGGTTCTGGACTTCCTCAACATTGGGAACATTCTTCCTGCATCTAACCTGTCTAAACCTGTCAGAATTTTAAAGGTCCCTTCTCATTCTTCTGAACTCCAGTGAATACAAGCCAAGTTGATCCAGTCTTTCTTGATATGTCAGTCCCGCCATCCCAGGAATCAGTCTGGTGAACCTTCGCTGCACTCCCTCAATAGCAAGAATGTCCTTCCTCAAGTTAGGAGACCAAAACTGTACACAATACTCCAGGTGTGGCCTCACCAAGGCCCTGTACAACTGTAGTAACACCTCCCTGCCCCTGTACTCAAATCCCCTCGCTATGAAGGCCAACATACCATTTGCTTTCTTAACCGCCTGCTGTACCTGCATGCCAACCTTCAATGACTGATGTACCATGACACCCAGGTCTCGTTGCACCTCCCCTTTTCCTAATCTGTCACCATTCAGATAATAGTCTGTCTCTCTATTTTTACCACCAAAGTGGATAACCTCACATCTATCCACATTATACTTCATCTGCCATGCATTTGCCCACTCACCTAACCTATCCAAGTCACTCTGCAGCCTCATAGCATCCTCCCCGCAGCTCACACTGCCACCCGACTTAGTGGGGTGCAAATTTGGAGATACTACATTTAATCCCCTCGTCTAAATCATTAATGTACAATGTAAACACCTGGGGCCCCAGTACAGAACCTTGCGGTACCCCACTAGTCACTACCTGCCATTCTGAAAAGTACCCATTTACTCCTACTCTTTGCTTCCTGTCTGACAACCAGTTCTCAATCCACGTCAGCACACTGCCCCCAATCCCATGTGCTTTAACTTTGCACATTAATCTCTTGTGTGGGACCTTGTCGAAAGCCTTCTGAAAGTCCAAATACACCACATCAACTGGTTCTCCCTTGTCCACTCTACTGGAAACATCCTCAAAAAATTCCAGAAGATTTGTCAAGCATAGATTTCCCTTTCACAAATCCATGCTGACTTGGACCTATCATGTCACCTCTTTCCAAATGCGCTGCTATGACATCCTTAATAATTGATTCCATCATTTTACCCACTACTGATGTCAGGCTGACCGGCCTATAATTTCCTGTTTTCTCTCTCCCTCCTTTTTAAAAAAAGTGGGGTTACTTTGGCTACCCTCCACTCCCAAGGAACTGATCCAGAGTCTATGGAATGTTGGAAAATGACTGTCAATGCATCCGCTATTTCCAAGGCCACCTCCTTAAGTACTCTGGGATGCAGACCATCAGGCCCTGGGGATTTATTGGCCTTCAATCCCATCAATTTCCCCAACACAATTTCCCAACTAATAAGGATTTCCCTCAGTTCCTCCTTCTTACTAGACCCTCTGACCCCTTTTATATCCGGAAGGTTGTTTGTGTCCTCCTTAGTGAATACCAAACCAAAGTACTTGTTCAATTGGTCTGCCATTTCTTTGTTCCCCGTTATGACTTCCCCTGATTCTGACTGCAGGGGACCTACGTTTGTCTTTACTAACCTTTTTCTCTTTACATATCGATAGAAACTTTTGCAGTCCGTCTTAATGTTCCCTGCAAGCTTCCTCTCGTACTCCATTTTCCCTGCCCTAATCAAACCCTTTGTCCTCCTCTGCTGAGGTCTAAATTTCTCCCAGTCCCCGGGTTCACTGCTATTTCTGGCCAATTTGTATGCCATTTCCTTGGCTTTAATACTATCCCTGATTTCCCTTGATAGCCACGGTTGAGCCACCTTCCCTTTTTTATTTTTACGCCAGACAGGGATGTACAATTGTTGTCGTTCATCCATGTGGTCTCTAAATGTCTGCCATTGCCCATCCACAGTCAACCCCTTAAGTATCATTCGCCAATCTATCCTAGCCAATTCACGCCTCATACCTTCAAAGTTACCCTTCTTTAAGTTCTGGACCATGGTCTCTGAATTAACTGTTTCATTCTCCATCCTAATGTAGAATTCCACCATATTATGGTCACTCTTACCCAAGGGGCCTCGAACAACGAGATTGCTAATTAATCCTCTCTCATTACACAACACCCAGTCTAAGATGGCCTCCCCCCGAGTTGGTTCCTCGACATATTGGTCTAGAAAACCATCTCTTATGCACTCCAGGAAATCCTCCTCCACCGTATTGCTTCCAATTTAGTTAGCCCAATCAATATGCATATTAAAGTCACCCATGATAATTGCTGCACCTTTTTTGCATGCACCCCTAATTTCCTGTTTGATGCCCTCCCCAACATCACTACTACTGTTTGGAGGTCTGTACACAACTCCCACTAACGTTTTTTGCCCTTTGGTGTTCTGCAGCTCTACCCATATAGATTCCTCATCATCCAAGCTAATATCCTTCCTAACTATTGCATTAATCTCCTCTTTAACCAGCAATGCTACCCCACCTTCTTTTCCTTTTATTCTATCCTTCCTGAATGTTGAATACCCATGAATGTTGAGTTCCCAGCCCTGATCATCCTGGAGCCACGTCTCTGTAATCCCAATCACATCATATCTGTTAACATCTATTTGCACAGTTAATTCATCCACCTTATTACGGATACTCCTTGCATTAAGACACAAAGCCTTCAGGCTTGTTTTTTTAACACCCTTTGTCCTTTTAGAATTATGATGTAGTGTGGCCCTTTTTGTTTCTTGCCTTTGTTTACTCGGCCTTCCACTATTGTTTTTTTACCTTTCTACCATCTGTTTCTGACTCCATATTACTTCGCCCTATCTCGCTGCATAGGTTCCGATCCCCCTGCCATATTAGTTTAAACGCTCCCGAAGTGCATTAGCAAATGTTACCCCTGGGGTATCAGTTCCAGTCCTGCCCAAGTGCAGACCATCCCTTTTGTACAGGTCCCACTTCCCCCAGAACTGGTCCCAGGAATTTGAATCCCTCCCTCTTGCACCACTGCTCAAGCCACGTATTTATTCTAAGTATCCTGCTCCCTCTACTCTGATTAGCACGTGGCACTGGTAGCAATCCAGAGATTACTACCTTTGAGGTCCTACTTTTTAATTTAGCTCCTAGCTCCCTAAATTCAGCTTGTAGGACCTCTTCCCGCTTCTTACCTATATCGTTGGTACCTACATGTACCACGACAACTGGCTGTTCACCCTCCATCTCCAGAATACTCTGCAGCCGCTCCGAGACATCCTTGACCCTTGCACCAGGGAGGCAACAGACTCGGTTGCAGCTGCAGAAACTCCTATCTATTCCCCTTACAATAGAGTCCCCTATCACTATAGCTTTCCCACTCTTTTTCCCACCCTTCTGTGCAGCAGAGCCACCCATGGTGCCATGAACCTGGCTGCTGGTGCCTTCCCCTGGTAAGTCATCTCCCCCAACAGTATCCAAAACGGTATATCTGTTTTGGAGGGAGATGACCGCAGGGACTCCTGCACTACCTTCCTGCTCTTGCCTTGTCTCTTGGTCACCCATTCACTATCTGTCCTAACCCTTACCTACGGTGTGACCAACTCACTAAATGTGCTATCCACAACATTCTCAGCATCGCGCATGCTCCAGAGTGAGTCCATCCGCAGCTCCAGTGCCGTCATGTGGTCTGTCAGGAGCTGCAGCTGGACACACTTCCCACACACATAGAAGTCAGGGACGAGTGTGGATCCTGGAGCACAAGGACTCCAGGTAATGGCGGGCGATTCTAGTTCAGGCCTTGTGAAGCCTCGACCTCCCGTACTCAGCACACAGCTCGCATCGGAGATCCTGCAGACTCGAGCCACGTAGACTCTCAGAACAACATGTAATTGATCAGTCAGTCATTTCAATCATTTAATAATGACAGATTTTACTATTTTACACTACAGTTTGTGTATTACAGATAGTGTCTGGCTACTATCTCAATTTATGTAATGTTTATGCGTATGTAATGTGCCCTCATTTTTTTCCGTGCGTGGTCCCTTTAAGTTTGCTCACGCAGTGTCTGTTCCAGCGGCAGAAGCTGGTGAGCGGCCTGCGCCAGATCTCGAGATTGGTGCGAGACCGTGCATCGTAAGGGGAACTTTGGTGTGCGGCTCTCAACAGGTCACCAGAACTTGCTAAATTTAGGTTTAGGGTTAGGGTTAGGGTTAGATAAAGAGGAACCAGTGGATGTGGTGTATTTGGACTTCCAGAAGGCATTTGACAAGGTGCCACATAAAAGGTTACTGCACAAGATAAAAGTTTACTGGGTTGGGGTAATATATTAGCATGGATAGAGGATTGGCTAACTAACAGAAAACAGAATGTCGGGATAAATGGGGTCTCGGGTTGGCAATCGGTAACTAGTGGGGTGCCGCAGGGATCAGTGCTGGGAACCCAACTATTTACAATCTATATTAACGACTTGGAAGAAGGGACTGAGTGTAACGTAGCCAAGTTTGCTGACGATACAAAGATGGGAGGTAAAGCAATGTGTGAGGAGGACACAAAAAACCTGCAAAAGGACATAGACAGGCAAAGTGAGTGGGCAAAAATTTGGCAGATGGAGTATAATGTTGGAAAGTGTGAGGTTATGTACTTTGGTAGAAAAAAATCAAAGAGCAAGCTATTATTTAAATGGAGAAAAATTGCAAAGTGCTGCCGTACTGTGGGACCTGGGAGTCCTGGTGCATGAAACACAAAAGTTTAGTATGCTGGTACAGCAATTGATCAGGAAGCCCAATGGAATCTTGGCCTTTATTGCAAAGGGGATGGAGTATAAAAGCAGGGAAGTCTTGCTACAGTTATACAAGGTATTGGTGAGGCCACACCTGGAATACTGCGTACAGTTTTGGTTTCCATATTTAAGAAAGGATATACTTGCTTTGGAGGCAGGTCAGAGAATGTTTACCAGGTTGATTCCGGAGATGAGGGTGTTGACTTATGAGGAAAGGTTGAGGAGGTTGGGCCTCTACTCATTGGAATTCAGAAGAATGAGAGGTGATCTTATCGAAACGTATAAGATTATGAGGGGGCTTGACAAGGTGGATGCAGAGAGGCTGTTTCCACTGATAGGGGAGACTAGAAGAGGCTTAATCTTAGAATAAAGGGCCCCCATTTAAAACTGAGCTAAGGAGGAATTTCTTCTCTGATAGTTGTAGATCTGTGGAATTCACTGCCTCAGAGAGCTGTGGAAGCTGGGTGATTGAATAAATTTAAGACAGAAATAGACAGTTTCTTAACTGATAAGGGAATAAGGGGTTATTGGGAATGGGCAGGGAAGTAGACCTGAGTCCATGATCGGATCAGCCATGATCATATTAAATGGTGGAGCAGGCTCGAGCGGTCGCATGGCCTACTCCTGATCCTATTTCTTATGTTCTTAATTGGTCCTCCAGCCTAAATAATTGACCACCCCTGGACTAGATAATCTGATTTTTAGTGCTGTTGGTTGAAAGACAAATATTGGCCAGGACACGGGAGAACTCCCCTGCTCTTCTTCGAAATAGTGCCATAGGATCTTTTACACCTGAGCTGGAAGATGGGGCCTTAGTTTAACGTCTCATCCGAAAGACGGCATCAATAGAAAGTAGAATCGGTCAGAATATGAAAGATGCGGCCGATCCGGTCCTGTCAGTTTCACGCTGGGAGTGTTCGGCTGGAATGGCCCTATAGCTCTCCATGTCATCTCCACTGTTTGGGCCCAATTTTCCCCAACCCCTTTTTTCGGCACACTTACCTTAAATGTGCCGACTTTGCGTGCTGGAAACGGCGACAAAAAAAAGGGGCCCCATCCTGCCCACTCTGCCGAGTCTCCGGTGTCCCAGCATGGCATAGATAGTGAAGTGGAGGGCGGAGCAACAGGCCAGCACAGAAAGCACTTCCGACAGCTGCGCACATGCGCAGTGAAGTCTGCGCACATGCTCCTCGCCCTCCCAGCGTGTCTTGCGGGCTGTGAGCAGGACCCGATGCTCGCAGCCCCTATCCCCGGCTGAAGGGACGCCCCGATCTTTGCCGCACCCTATCCCCGGCCGAGTGGCCTCCTGCATTGGCTGGCCCACTGACATCCCGGGCCGAGGTAGGACTTCAGTTTTATTTTTTATTTAATGATGGTTGTGCTTAGAGTTTTGATTGGGGTGGAGTGGGGGGAGGGGGGGAGGAGAGTTTTGATGGGGGGGCGGGAAACATAAACAAAAAATCTTGATTCTGGCATAAAGTTAGGACTTCTTATTTTTATTTGTAATTGATTGATTGCTTATTACTTTTTGTGGTTTGTTTACTGCTTTGTATGTCTTGGTGCTTTAAATGTACTAACCTGCCCAAATTCTTAACTGCCCGCAATGTTTTTCGGAGCTGGCCACATACACTGACCTCAGTCGATTTGGAGTAAGTTTTAGCTGGCCAAAGTGGCATAAATGGCCAAAACTGGTGTAAGTGTCTGGGAACGCCCTCTTTTGAAAAAAAAACTGAACTAAAAAAAAATCGTACCTAACTGACTTACTCTGGAGCAAAGTTTTTGGGGAAAATGGCATTTTTTTAACTTATGCCAGAAAAAACAACTTACTCCAAAAAAATTGATGCAAGTCATGGCCAAAATTGGGCCCTTTGTAACCAATTAATTATTTAATACCGCCTCAAGCCAGTGCACAGCTAAGTTGCCAAATCAATAACTTTAAACGGCTCATAGAATTTATTGAACAATTAAAATGAAGTAAATTAAAATTAATATTTATAAATGAAAATTTCTATACTTATATCACAGCCAATCCCACTGAGTCCTAATTCCAGACTCTCTTGGGCTTTCATTTACCTGTGCCCCATCCCGTTTATAGTTGCAAAACAATAACAACAACTTGCATTTATACAGCGCCTTTAACACTTCCCAGCAGTGTTAGCACGCAAAATTTGACACCAAGCCCTATAAGGAGATATTAGGACAGGTGACTTAAAGCTTGGTCAAGGAGGTAGGTTTTAAGGAGCGTCTTAAAGGAGGAGAGGGAAGTAGAGAGGCAGAGAAGTTTGGGGTGGAAATTCCACATCTTAGGGCCTTAGCTGCTGAAGACACGGCCGACAATGGAGGGGCAAAAGAAACTGGGGATGTACAAGAGGCGAGAATTGGAGGACCACAGACCGCAGCATTCTCGGAGGTTTGTAGGGCTGGAGGAGGTTACAGAGCAAGGGAAGGGCAAGGCCAAGGAGAGATTTTAACACCAGGATGAGAATTTAGAATTGGAGGTATTGCTGGACCAGCAGCCAATGTAGGTCAGTGAGCACAGGGGGTGATGGGTGAGCGGGACTTGGTGTGAGTCAGGGTATGGACAGCAGAGCTTTGGATGAGCTGAAGTTTATGAAGGATGGAAGATGGGAGACCAGCCATGAGAGCATTGGAATAGTCAGGTCTTGAGATAACAAAAGCATGGATGAGAGCTTCAGCAGCAGATGGGCTGAGGCAGGGGTGGAGGTGGGGATGTTATGGAGGTAGAAGTAGGCAGTCTTGGTGATGGAGTGGATATGTGGTTGGTAGCTCAGCTCAGGGTCAAATCAGATACTGAGGTTGCAAACAGTCGGGTTCAGCCTCGGATAGTGGCTAGGGAGAGGGATGAATTTGATGGCTAGGGAACGGAATTTGTGGCGGGGACCGAAGACAATGGTTTCAGTCTTCCTGATAGTCAATTGGAGGAAGTTTCTGCTCATCCAATACTGGATGGCAGGCAAGGGATGTGACAAATCAGATGCTGTGGAAGGGTTGAGGGAGGTAAACATTTCCCCGAATAAGTTATATTTCTTTTCATGCCTCATAAAGAATGTGGATAAAAACAAAAATAAGCATGAAATAAGAAGGGGTTATCCATCTCGTCAACATCTTTCGTAGAACAATGTAGAATTTGCCCTACTGTGAATTCTGTACTTATCGCCTGCAGGAAATTCCTTCATCATGTCTCCCTAGCCTGTAAATATAGTTGAACGATATTGTACCTTGATGGTGAGGCCAGCATTGACTGCCTGTCCTTGGTTGTGGGCTATGGCTTGCTCGGCCATTTCAGAGGGTAGTTAGGATGGTGTGGGACTGGAGTCACATAAATGAGGGGCAGGTTTCCATCGCTAAAGGACAAAGTGAGTCAGTGTGGTTTTTATGACAATCCAACAGCTTCATGATGCTGAATTTTCGCCCCATAAAAGAGTAGAAGCTCTGGACTCCTTTGTGAATATCTTTCCTACTTTTCCAAGCGCTCTTTCTTTGGTAGTTTTTATCACCTTCTAGACTCCAGGATGAAACTTCAGGGCTGATTTCAGGGCTATGCTCTGAGACTGCGACTCCTGCCTACCGGGAGGGCACATTGGGGAATGTCAGAGACCAGGTGAGAACATTGGACGATGTAATCCAATTACCTTTTTTAAACGTCTATTGGCAGTTGTGTTGTTTCCTTAGCAATACGCAGGCAACAAAGGCAACTTATAACATAACAAACACATATGAACTTAAATAATTCACAAAATCTATCTAAATATGTCCAGAAGATTACCCCAACTCCTGTCGGAAATCAATCAAGTTTTGTCTGAGGGCTACCATTTCTCATAGGCCTGGAGCTGGAGTTTTGCTGCAGTCTTCACCTCTGTCTTTGATATGTATGTAAACATTACCAATGTGTAAGACTTGCACCAGGGGGGCGCACCTTTAGGAGACCCAAGGGTCATCTGCACACCCTGGGCAAGAAGGTAGAAAAGGCAGTCAACCATGCTACCTCCTCACTCTGGAGTTACAATAAAGAGACCAAGGTCACAACAGTTTGAGCTTGAGATATACAGTCTTGTGGAGTTATTCTAAATGTAACAATTGGCGACGAATAACAGATCATGAACTTTCACGCAGTTATGGCTGCCATTGATATTCTTGAGAGATTTGTTGAGGGTGATGATTGGGAAGCCTTCATTGAGCGTCTTGACCAGTACTTCATGGCCAATGAGCCGGAAAAGGCAGAAACCACGATCAAGCGCAGGGCGATTCTCCTCACCATTTGCGGGTCCACGATATATGGCCTCATCAAAAATCTGCTAGCACCGACAAAACCAACGGAGAAGACATATGAAGAGTTGTGCATGCTGGTTCGGGAACACCTCAAGCCGAAGGAGAGCATCTTGACGGACAGATCTCGCTTTTATACGCACCACCGCTCTGAGGGCCAGGACGTGGCGAGCTATGTCGCCATCCTAAGATGCCTTGCGGGACTGTGCATATTTGCTGGATTTTTGGGGGAAGTGTTGCGGGATTTTTTTCATGCTTGGAATCGGCCACGAGGTCATTCTTCGCAAACTGCTGTCTGGCGAATCCCTAGATTTGAGCAAGGCATCACAATAGCCCAGGCTTTTATGTCCACGAACAATAACACTAAACAGATATCATTGCAGCATCGGAACTCACTGACAAGTACTGTGCATAAAATAATGCCTTCAGCAGGCAGAACTGTACATGGCAGGGCCTACACGCCTGCAGAGGCCAGACCTAGGATGACTCAGAGTCCGCCGTGGGGCATGAATGCGAATCCATTAGCACCGTGTTGGCGCTGCGGGGGTAATCATCGAGCCCATCAATGTCGATTCAAGCACTACGTGTGCAAGGGCTGTGGAATAATGGGGCACCTCCAGTGAATGTGCAGACATGCTGCGACTCACCACGTGGCAGAGTAGGCAGAAGGTGACCGATCTGGTGTGGATCACGCTGAACGAGTAAGAGAGGCAACTCAACCCGAGGCTGAAGAGGAAGTGTATGGAGTACACACCTTCACCACCAAAAGCACTCCGATAATGTTAAAAGTCAAATTAAACGGCATTCCAGTTTCCATGGAATTGGACATGGGGGCGAGTCAGTCAATTATGAGCCAGAAGGCTTTTGAGAAACTTTGGGGCAACAAGACACAAAGGCCAAAACTAAGTCCGATCCACACCAAGCTGCGCACTTACACCAAAGAGCTCATACCAGTCATTGGCAGTGCGGCAGTGAAAGTATCGTACGATGGAGCTGTGCATGATTTACCACTATGGATTGTACCAGGCAATGGCCCAATGTTGTTCAGCAGAAACTGGCTAGGAAAGATCCGATGGAACTGGGACGACATAAGATCATAAGAAATAGGAGCAGGAGTAGGCCATACGGCCCCTCGAGCCTGCTCCGCCATTTAATACAATCATGGCTGATCTGATCCTGGACTCAGGTCCACTTCCCTGCCCGCTCCCCATAACCCCTTATTCCCTTATCGGTTAAGAAACTGTCTATCTCTATCTTCAATTTATTCAATGTCCCAGCTTCCACAGCTCTCTGAGGCAGCGAATTCCATAGATTCACAACCCTCTGAGAGAAGAAATTCCTCCTCATCTCTGTTTTAAATGGGTGGTCCCTTATTCTAAGATCATGCCCTCTAGTTCTAGTCTCCCCCACCAGTGGAAACATCCTCTCTGCATCCACCTTGTCAACCCCCCTCATAATCTTATACGTTTCGATAAGATCACCTTTCATTCTTCTGAATTCCAATGAGTAGAGTCCCAACCTACTCAACCTTTCCTCATAAGTCAACCCTCTCATCTCCGGAATCAACCTAGTGAACCTTCTCTGAACTGCCTCCAAAGCAAGTATATCCTTTCTTAAATATGGAAACCAAAACTGTATGCAGTATTCTAGATGTGGCCTCACCAATACCCTGTATAACTGTAGCAAGACTCCCGTGCTTTTATACCCTTTGCAATAAAGGCCAAGATTCCATTGGCCTTTCTGATCACTTGCTGTACCTGCATACTAACCCTGCTGTACTGCAGCACTTTGCAATTTTTCTCCATTTAAATAATAACTTGCTCTTTGATTTTTTCTGCCAAAGTGCATAACCTCACACTTTCCAACATTATACTCCATCTGCCAAATTTTTGTACCAGGGTAAGGGTGGGAATAAGGGCTTCAAAGAAAGAGAAAAACTAAATGTTGCAATCCACAGAGGCATCAATGCTATCCCTAATGGAGGAGCAGAGTTGGGGTCAGTGAATGTGTTAGGGGTAAGCAGAGCGACGTGGAGGAGAGAGAAGAGGAAGTGAACAGAGGCTTGTCAACAATAAAGGCTTTGAAGGTTTTAAGGCGTTTTGTATTGGGATGGCCGTGGGTCAGGAGATTGAGTTTGTGGAAGGCAAGGAAATCAGCTGTGGGGAAGGAGAGTGAGTTTAAGTGGAGAAGGGGGGGGCGCGGGGGGGGCGGTTATCTTTATGTAGAAAATGAGGGTAAACACAAAGGAGCAGGATCCAGTGAGAAATGCAGCTGGAAGTCTGGGGAGAAGGCAGTAGAGAGAAAGACTTGCATCCATACATCAAAGCACTGTCTGCAGAGGATGAAGTCTCATGCGCCCAAGTGCTAAACAAATTCCCGTTGTTATTCGAGCCAGGCATCGGCAATTTCACAGGAGCCAAAGTGCAGATCCATCTAGTCCCTGATGCACGACCCATTCATCACAAACCCGAGCGGTTCCATACATGATGCGAGAGAAAGTCGAGATCGAGCTGGACAGACTTCAACGAGAGCGGATTATATCGCCAATCAAGTTCAACGAGTGGGCCAGTCCAATTGTTCCGGTGTTGAAGAGCGATGGGACGGTCAGAATCTGCGGAGACTACAAGGTAACGATCAACCAAGTCTTGTTACAGGACCAGTACCCACTACCCAAAGCAGATTATCTGTTTGCAACACTAGCAGGGGGGAAGTCGTTCACCAAGCTAACCTCTGCTTACATGACACACAAGCTGGCTGAACCTTCGAAAAGATTGACGTGTATCAACACGCAGAGAGGACTGTTCATATAACACAGATGCCCCTTTGGGATTCGTTCGGCAGCGGGCATCTTCCAGAGGAACATAGAGAGTCTGCTGAAATCGATTCCATGCACCGTGGTATTCCAAGATGACATCTTGATCACTGGCTGCAACACCACCAAACACTTGCACAACCTGGAAGAGGTTCTCAAGCGACTGGACAGAGTGGGACTCAGGTTGAAACGCTCCAAATATGTTTTCCTGGCACCAGAGGTCGAATTTCTGGGGCGAAAGATTGCGGCGGACGACATCAGACCCACGGACTCCAAGGCGGAGGCCATCAAGAATGCACCCAGACCACAGAATGTGACGGAGCTGCATTCGCTCCTGGGACTCCTCAACTATTTTGGTAACTTTCTACCGGGGTTGAGCACTTTGCTGGAACCATTGCATTTATTGCTATGCAAGGGTGATGACTGGGTTTGGGGTAAAACTCAATAGACAGCCTTTAACAAGGCCAGAAACCTGCTATGTTCCAACAAGTTACTTGTATTGTATGACCCGTTTAGTACTAGCTTGTGATGCATCTTCGTACGGGGTCGGTTGTGTGTTACAGCAAGCCAATGGGTCAGGCAGACAGCAACCGGTTGCATATGCGTCCAGAAGCTTATCTAAGGCTGAAGAGCCTACAGTATGGTTGAAAAAGAAGCATTAGCATGCGTATACGGGGTTAAGAAAATGCAACAATACCTATTTGGGCTCCGGTTCGAGTTCGAAACCGACCACAAGCCGCTCATTTCATTGTTCTCAGAAAGCAAAGGTTTTAACACCAATGCTTCGCCCCGCATCCAAAGATGGGCACTAACATTATCTGCGTATGATTATATAATCCGCCACAGACCAGGCACGGAGAGCTGCGCGGATGCCCTCAGTCGCTACCATTGTCCACCACCGGGTGGAAATGGCGCAACCCACAGACTTGCTCCTTGTAATGGATGCTTTTGAGAGCGAGTGGTCACCCATTATGGCTCGCCAGATCAGGACCTGGACTAGCCAGGCCTCCAGGTCATGTTCGCCACCCATGGTTTGCCCGATGTCCTTGTTAGTGACCATGCTTCACCAGCTCGGAATTCAACGAGTTCATGACCGGCAATGGCATCAAGCATGTCAGGTCTGCTGCGTTTAAGCCCGCATCCAATGGTCAAGTGAAATGGGCAGTCCAAACCATGAAGCAGAGCTTGAAACGCGTGACATATGGTTCCCTGCAGACCGGCTATCTTGGATTCTGCTCAGTTACTGCACGCGACTCCGGGGTTCCCCCTGCAGAATTGCTAATGAAGAGAGCATTGAAGCCCAGGCTCTCCTTAGTCCACCCGGATCTCAATGATCATGTAGAAACCCGGCGTCACTGGCATAACATGTACCACAATCGCGCGGCTGTGTCACGTGACATTGAAGTTAATGTCCTTGTATTTGTTCTTAATTATGGTCATGGTCCCAAATGGGTTGCTGGCCAAGGAGGGGAACAGAGTATTTGTTGTCAAACTTTTGAACGGACAAACTTGGAGAAAACACTTGGATTAGACCAAACTGCAGTTCACTGACAACCAAGAACAGTTTGAAGAGGACATTACCATCATTGATCTACCCACACACACCCAATCAGCAATCGACCTCGCGGTCAACCACGAGGATGAACCCACCATGCCTGACAGTCCGATCAGACCAGCTACACCACAGTGCAACAATAATCCAAATGACTCACCCATGCCAGGACTTTAACTCAGGCGATCAACCCGGGAACGCAGAGCCCCGGATCGCCACAACTTGTAAATAACTTGTACATAAGACTTTGGGGGGGGGGGGGAATGATGTTATGTATATAAACATTACCAATGTGTAGGACATGCCATCAGGAGGAGCATCTGTGGGAGACCCAAGGGTCATCTGCACACCCTGGACACCCAGGTATAAAAGGCAGGCTACCATGCTGCCTCCTCACTCTGGAGTTACAATAAAGAGACCAAGGTCACAACAGTTTGAGCTTAAGATATACAGTCTTCTGGAGTTATTCTAAACGTAACAGTCTTCACTCCCAATATTTCCTTCAGTCTGTCCATATGCAAGTCCAGTGCCCCTCAGTGATGTTTTTGGAGCATCTCTACATATGTCAGTGAGTACTGTGCCTCACTATCGCTTTGTGCATGTGTGAGTCAGCGTCAAATCTGCCTGCTGCCCCTGACTTGATGTAGGCCTGACTCCCAGAGTTGCTTTCTTGTGCGCGACACCACAGGAGAACCAGTTATTTTGGGAGAAAAATATCTAATGCGATGAAAAACAAATGATTACATTAAAGCTGTGATTATATCAGTGCATGCTCAAAACTGTTCAGTGCATGGGACTATTTGTTAATCGTATTAAATATTACTGTTGAAATAAAGATCGATGGTATTATTTTGTCATTTGTCAAGCATTTCAGAGTGCTGAGTTGGTTTTGATGAAGCACTGCTCCCAAAAGGAATTGCAAATAATAAAGAATTTCATCTTAATGCCAGGGACCATTATTTACTCCATATCACAAACTCCAGGGAGTTATCTTAACACAAGTTATAAATCAAACGGTTGGTTATGAGAAGATGCGATAAACAAGTAGGTAAACAGTTGACACCTAATAATGTACAGTGAAGGACCAACACATGGCAGCAGGGAGTGGTGGGTCGCAGCTTCAATCCCCTGTCCACGGAGTTCTCAATCTCAGCTGTCCTATAGAATCATAGGTCCAGAAACTCGATTACATAGCGCTTGGTGTTTGGTCGCTACGGGTGCTGAATTGGGATCAAAATGGTGTCCAAGCAGCGGGCCGCACCGGACGCCCTCACGGTGGGGCGGTAGGGTGGCCGTTAGCAGCGTGCGCTGGATGTACGGTAAGTCGGCAGATGATAGAAACATAGAAACATAGAAAATAGGTGCAGGAGTAGGCCATTCGGCCCTTCGAGCCTGCACCGCCATTCAATGAGTTCATGGCTGAACATGCAACTTCAGTACCCCATTCCTGCTTTCTCGCCATACCCCTTGATCCCCCTAGTAGTAAGGACTACATCTAACTCCTTTTTGAATATATTTAGTGAATTGGCCTCAACAACTTTCTGTGGTAGAGAATTCCACAGGTTCACCACTCTCTGGGTGAAGAAGTTTCTCCTCATCTTGGTCCTAAATGGCTTACCCCTTATCCTTAGACTGTGACCCCTGGTTCTGGACTTCCCCAACATTGGGAACATTCTTCCTGCATATACCCTGTCTAAACCGTCAGAATTTTAAACGTTTCTATGAGATACCTTCTCATTCTTCTGAACTCCAGCGAATACAAGCCCAGTTGATCCAGTCTTTCTTGATATGTCAGTCCCGCCATCCCGGGAATCAGTCTGGTGAACCTTCGCTGCACTCCCTCAATAGCAAGAATGTCCTTCCTCAAGTTAGGAGACCAAAACTGTACACAATACTCCAGGTGTGACCTCACCAAGGCCCTGTACAACTGTAGTAACACCTCCCTGCCCCTGTACTCAAATCCCCTCGCTATGAAGGCCAACATGCCATTTGCTTTCTTAACCGCCTGCTGTACCTGCATGCCAACCTTCATGACCTCAATCAGCATTAAACACTGATTTGATGCCAGCGGTGCCATTTTCGTCATCATCACTGGAGCTAACACCCTCTCAACCTCAAGCAGCAGGGAGGACCCACCACCAGCGCTATTTAAAGGGATCATCATCTACTTTCGGGTAACTTGCTTTTTGATTTCTACTGGCTCTGTGTAAGTTTGTGGAACTGTTCGGAGCTTTCTACAGTTATTTAACATTAGTGAGGTGACAGGGAGTGGTGCTGCAAGTGGAGAATGCCTTGCTTTTGACTTCAAGGGTTCCGGTCAGATCATTTGCTCCCAGTCAGGGTGCTCTAGTTGTTATCCCCATTGGCCTGCAGCATGACAGGGAAATGGACCAGAAGAGGCAAAGAGGAGGGCAAGCTGCTCACAGAGGGAGGAGGAGGAGGAGGAGGAAGGTGAAGAAGGCCATCAGCAGGAGGCCTTACCCATCTAAGCTCTTCCAAGAGCTTTTCTCTTAGCTCATCCTGAGCCAGGAGCGGTGTGTGATGCATCAGTGCTTTACCCAAGAGGTGCTCACAGAACTCTGCCACCGCTTGCAACCAGACCTGCAGCCTCGCTCCAGGGCAAGGACAGCACTGCCAGTGATTGTGAAGGTGTACCGTGGCCCTAAATTTCTTCACTTCAGCACCCTTCCAGGCTGGAGTAGGTGACATCTGTAACATCTCCCAATTCGCCATCCACTGCTGCATACTATGTGGTGACAGACATTCTTTATGCTAGGGTTACATAGGATATACAGTACAGAAAGAGGCCATTCGGCCCAACCAGTCCACACTGGCGTTTATGCTCCGCTCGAGCCTCCTCCCATCTTTCCTCATCTAAATCTATCACCATAACCCTCTCTTCCCTTCTCCCTCGTATGCTTGTCTAGCCTCTCCTAAAGAGGGAACTTCATTGTCTTTTCTCCGACCAGAGAGAAACAGGCTGAGTGTGCACGTGGCTTTTCCAGGATAGTGGACTTCCCTATGGTGCAGAGCGTCATCGACTGCACGCACGTGGCCTTGTGGACACCATATCTAAATGCGGAGATATAATGCAACTGCAAAGGTTACCACTCGTTGAATATGCGACCATGCATATCATAATGGTGGATGCCTAGTATTTGGACAGCAGTCATGATGCTTTTATGCTGCGCCAGTCCACTGCTCCCTCAGTTTTTGAGCCACCAAGACAGACCAGAGGGTGGCTACTGGGCGACCAGGGCTATCCCTTGACCACCTGGCTCATGACGCCACTCCACATACTGCTACATGAACCATCATAGAGCAGATTATTGGTATCCTTAAACAACGCGTCTGCTCCAATGCTCACCGGAGAAGGTGTCCCATTTCATGGTGGTCTGCTGTATTCTCCACAATCTGGCCATCATGAGGGCACAGCCCTTGCCACCAGGGATACGGCCACCAGCTCAGGAAGAGGAAGATGAGGAGAAGGAAGAGGAGGAGCAGGAAGAGGAGATGGAAGAAGAGGAAGCAGAAGGAAGGAGGCAACTCACACAAAATGTTTAAAACTTCAAAGCAAAATCATGCAGTGTGCAATTTTTGCATTGATGCTAAGTGGGATGTCCTGAGGATGTGAAAGGCACTATGAAAATCAAAAGTTATTTTTAATGCCGTGTGGCCTGATCAGTAAAGCAGGCCTTTCTAATCCTTGCTCCCTCCATCAGTATTCCAATTTAGATCCCCCTATCAATAACTCCGAGTATTTTTAATAGCATGTACGTGTCTATTAATAAGTTAATGGGTGATTCAGCATTTCATGCTGATTGGTTATGTTATGTCTGTAATGCACTTGTGAATGACTCCACGAGGCAATGTGTTGCACTCAAACTGTAGTGACCTTGGTCCTTTATTTTTAACTCTAGAGTGAGGCGGCTGCATGGTGGCTGTCCTTTTATACAGCCTCTGCCACCAGGGCAGGAAACACCGATTTCCACCAGTTGCACACTCTAGTGGTGCTAGCATAGTATATACACAGTATAAACCTTATTGATAGTACATCAGGTAAACAAGTCTCCATCTTATGCAACTATTCGGTGACTACACAGAGAGTATATCTATAGTCTGCATATATAACAGGTAACTAACTGGTTATAAAGTGTTCAAGCTCCACGATAGAGGGAACCTCTGTGCTCTTGTCACTCGCTATAACAAATGTGAGTTTAAAAAAAACCTCATTTAACACATAATTAGTGTACTAAAAGCAAATGAAACCCACTGGTGGTTTAATTTCCTGCATGTCGGACCGCTAATAACATTGAAAGGAACTTTGCATCAATTCATTAAGCAATGTGAGACCAGAGGAAATGAAACAAAACCCTTCAAGCTTCTTCCCATCGATTTTTATATTCTGCAGCGTTCTGTATTTATTGTGTGAGCTTGATTTACAACAATGTAAAAGCTATTCATATTTTTGTCCATGTAATCTCCAAAATCCTTTTATAGTATTAATTTTAAACACCTCAGAAATTGAAATCAACATCTGTGGAAATGTCTCTTGTTGAACCTCTGTCGGGGCAGCAAACCCTCACCATGTCTTTATCAGCTTATCACCTTCAAGCAGGGACTTTGATGTTCAATTACTGCTCAAACACGACCATTCCACTGTTCCAATTATCGCAAAGCCCTGATCCAGCAGGGATTTACTCTGATTGGACTCTGAATTGTGAAGCCCATGGGATAGGCTGGTGCCCAGCACTCTGTCCAGCCCAACCCACTACACTGAAAATACTGCTTCAATACTTCAGCAAATTCTGAAATGGATAATAGTATATGGAGGACAATTCACGTGAAAAGGTTCAGTATAATTTATTTTCATAACAAGTGAATTGTGTTCCTGTTAGTCTTTTTCCTTCAATGAAGAAAATGTGTTTTCTATCTTTGCACTATTATTCTGAGATTTTAAATATCTGCACAAATACATGTGTACACACAGGAGTGTATGCACAGGCACGCAAAATGTGCACACAGAGACACTCACGCACTTGTGCACAGGATAATGAATAAACTCGGTACAATACAAAACACTACTGTCTCAACTCCTCTGCCTGACATGTGATGTTTTCTTCTGTGACAATACTTTCATCTTTATTGGATTGCTGCGCCAAAAAAAAAGGTTATAACCAAGTGATCACTTAATCTAGAATTTCTGCCTGTTGGAACTATGTACATTGCTGTGGAAATTATTGAAGAAAATAAGTAACCTTTGTTTACATCCCCTTCTTCTCTGAGCACCTTGGTGACCATTTTGGTGCGATATCAGAGTTTGGAGAGCCATGGGACAGGGAATGCCCAAAGCTTGGGCAGTCCTGATTGGAAATTCAACCCCAATGTTCCCTGACTTCTCACTTGCTCAATTTCTCCATCTATACAGCATTTCTACATTTTGGCAATGTTTTACCAAGCCTTTCATTAAACCATGCCAGGGAATCAGTGGAGGTTAATATAAACCTGTTAAACAAACAATACTCCCTCTTAACTGACTGCCCCAGACTGCAATCATAAAATGCCACAATTAAAACTAATATGTTACACCACTTACTACAACTGATAACTAAAAGTTCTAATTAGAGTCAAGTCAATTTGACATAGAAATATGGTCCTTTTGTTCTCAGCAACCAAACCATAATAGAATTTCGCAACTCATTTCAGATGACTGCAACAATCACATTTTTCATTTTCTGATGTGGCTCTGAAAATGTTTTCATTCATTCAAACATGAACTCCTTTGTCACACATATTACCCTGTATTCTTTCCTGTCTCAATCACGCAGTTGGCTCAATTCATTGGAAAACTTGAAATGAATCAATCTATATACAGTGCAAAGGTGCCTTGTGAGCTGGGGTGTCCAAACTATAGCCCGTGGGCCATGTGGCTCAGTTAGTCACATGTCCACCTCTGAATCCAAAGGTTTTGGGTTCAAGCCCCACTCCAGAGACTTGAGCACAAAGTCCAGGCTGACACTCCAGTGCCGTACTGAGGGGGTGTTGCACTGTCGGAGGTGTTGTCCTTCGGATGAGATGTTAAACTGCTCTCTCAAGTGGATGTGAAAGGTCCCATGGCACTGTCTTGAAGAAGAGCCGGGGCGTTCTCTTTAGTGTCCTGGCCAGTATTTATCCCTTAACCAATATCACTTATAAAAAGCATTATCTGCTCATTACCACATTGCTGCTGTGGGACCTTGCTGTGCACAAATTAGGAGCTGCATTTTCTACATTACATTTAAAAAATATTTGATTGATTGTAAAGCATTTGGGACATTATGAAAGGCACTAAATAAATGCAAATCTTTCTTAAGCTTTGTTCATTCAGTCCCTCGCCGCCAACTCTTGCAGTCTGTTCCCACTCACCAGACTTTCTATTTGCACGTTTATTTCTCATGCTGCGGGGGATAGCTGTCTGAGCTTGGTAAGGTCTGAACTGGTTTGCAAGAGTTTATTTTCAGCATAACTCCTTCCTTTGTTGGATAAATACTAAGTCCAGCAATGAGAAGTCAGAAATAGGGTCTGTAATAGAAAGGAAGCAGCCAGTTCAAACAGTCCCTTCAAATTTCAATAGGCCTTCCAAACTAACTGCGTGTGGGGAGTGCTTTTATGTGTTTTGAATGAAACAAAATTATTTTTTAATTTAGCAGGAGCTGGTTGGAAGTGAGGCTTGACGAGAACAAAAATCCTGCAATTTACATAGAATTACATAGAATGGATGGGTTACATCTTTAGAGGGTCACGATGGTGGAGTGGGGTTCCAATGCCAAATGGCCTCCTTGTGTGGTGTTAGTTGATAAGATTGCATTCGGATGCGAGTGAGTGAGAGGGATGTTTAGTCAGATGAGGGATGTGTTAATGTAGATAGCGTGAGAGGGATGGGTGGATGTGCAAGGTACAGTGGTGTGAATAGTGATGTGCAGGAATAGGGTTGGGAAGGCAGAGTGAAGGGGATGTGATGAGAGACACAGAAAGATAAAGTTGAGTGTGGCTTTTCATTCACCTTTCGTGCTCTTATGAGATGATTGAAATTTTTCCGGCACTGCACCCATGTCCTCCTGACAACATCGCTGCTGTTGACCTCCTCTGCTATCTTCAGTCAGGCTCCTTTGGTCTGCTCAGGAGGTCTCCTCCACCCATCAGAAGGGAAGAGGACCTCCCTGTGTGATCTCACTTTCTCCACAAGCATATGGAGCAAGTCATCTGAGAACCTGGGTGCAGCCCTCTGTCTCTGCACAGTCATGTTTGCTGGTGTTTACAACACTGCAATTGTCCAGTGCAGTGGCTGCACAATTCTAGATGAATCTTCAAATGCAATGTGGCCGTAGCTCCTTTAAATATCCCGGCTTAAAACGCATCATCGATGATGTCATCAGACCTGCACCACTGGATAGGGCCAGGTAACATGCAGTGCTGCCTTAAATGGCAGCATTAATGGAATGTTGATCTCAGGAGCGGGCTGGAATGAGCAGCCGGGTCACAACTTGCCATGGTGACTGTCCGCACCCGACCCGCCCAGGTACAGAAAGTTCCAGCCACTGTTTCACTCATACCACTCGCAATGAAGACATTACTAGGCACATTTTGTGGTTGGCAGACTAGGTCCAGCCAGCATGCAATATTCTCGTGCATCTGCTCCATTTACCTGCGCATTTTGTTCATTTCGTACGTTGAAGTGTTAGAAAATGGCACGAATTTGAAAAAAAGAGACTTTTTCATGGGGCCCTCAGTGGGTAAATGCCCATGGGGTATGGTACTGAACCACACAGACCAGAAAGGTCCGTTACATGACCCCGAGAAGTGGGTAAAAAATCTGGGCCCTGTAATTAGACGGGGATTGTTCTGTGACTCTGGCGGGAGATCAGTGGAACAGCCAGGGAAGAGGCACAAACGCTTAATAGACAGTCATATTCAAAAGTTTATGTTGTTTCCCTGGGTGTTCAGCTGGTATGGGCAAGCGAGTAGGGGAACCCCTGTGGAATTTCAGGACCCTGGTCTTGACATGCATCCTTATCACTAACCCCGTGGATATTAAAATCCCATTATCACATTATAACTTTGCATATAACACATTACATAGAATTTACAGCACAAAAACAGGCCATTTAGCCCAACTGGTCTGTGCTGGTGTTTATGCTCCACTTGAGCAATCTCCCACTTTTTGTCATCTCACCCTATCAGAATATCCTCTTAGTCCCTTCTCCCTCATGTACCTATCCAACTTCCCCTTAAATGCATCTATACTATTCACCTCAACTACTCCCTGTGGTAGTGAGATCACTCTTTGGGTTAAGAATTTGCTCCTGAATTCCCCATTGGATTAATTAGCAATCTCGTTGTGCGAGGCCCCTTGGGGAAGAGTGACCATAATATGGTGGAATTCTGCATTAGGATGGAGAATGAAACAGTTAATTCAGAGACCATGGTCCAGAACTTAAAGAAGGCTAACTTTGAAGGTATGAGGCATGAATTGGCTGAGATGGATTGGCGAATGATACTTAAGGGGTTGACTGTGGATGGGCAATGGCAGACATTTAGAGACCGCATGGATGAACTACAACAATTGTACATTCCTGTCTGGCATAGAAATAAAAAAGGGAAGGTGACTCAACCGTGGCTATCAAGGGAAATCAGGGATAGTATTAAAGCCAAGGAAGTGGCATACAAATTGGCCAGAAATAGCAGCGAACCTGGGGACTGGGAGAAATTTAGAACTCAGCAGAGGAGGACAAAGGGTTTGATTAGGGCAGGGAAAATGGAGTATGAGAAGAAGCTTGCAGGGAACATTAAGACGGATTGCAAAAGTTTCTATAGATATGTAAAGAGAAAAAGGTTAGTAAAGACAAATGTAGGTCCCCTGCAGTCAGAATCAGGGGAAGTCATAACGGGGAACAAAGAAATGGCGGACCAATTGAACAAGTACTTTGGTTCGGTATTCACGAAGGAGGACACGAACAACCTTCCGGTTATAAAAGGGGTCGGGGGGTCTAGTAAGGAGGAGGAACTGAGGGAAATCCTTATTAGCCGGGAAATTGTGTTGGGGAAATTGATGGGATTGAAGGCCGATAAATCCCCAGGGCCTGATGGACTGCATCCCAGAGTACTTAAGGAGGTGGCCTTGGAAATAGTGGATGCGTTGACAGTCATTTTCCAACATTCCATTGACTCTGGATCAGTTCCTATGGAGTGGAGGGTAGCCAATGTAACCCCACTTTTTAAAAAAGGAGGGAGAGAGAAAACAGGGAATTATAGACCGGTCAGCCTGACATCGGTAGTGGGTAAAATGATGGAATCAATTATTAAGGATGTCATAGCAGTGCATTTGGAAAGAGGTGACATGATAGGTCCAAGTCAGCATGGATTTGTGAAAGGGAAATCATGCTTGACAAATCTTCTGGAATTTTTTGAGGATGTTTCCAGTAGAGTGGATAAGGGAGAACCAGTTGATGTGGTATATTTGGACTTTCAGAAGGCGTTCAACAAGGTCCCACACAAGAGATTGATGTGCAAAGTTAGAGCACATGGGATTGGGGGTAGTGTACTGACATGGATTGAGAACTGGTTGTCAGACAGGAAGCAAAGAGTAGGAGTAAATGGGTACTTTTCAGAATGGCAGGCAGTGACTAGTGGGGTACCGCAAGGTTCTGTGCTGGGGCCCCAGCTGTTTACACTGTACATTAATGATTTAGATGAGGGGATTAAATGTAGTATCTCCAAATTTGCGGATGACACTAAGTTGGGTGGCAGTGTGAGCTGCGAGGAGGATGCTGTGAGGCTGCAGAGCGACTTGGATAGGTTAGGTGAGTGAGCAAATGCATGGCAGATGAAGTATAATGTGGATAAATGTGAGGTTATCCACTTTGGTGGTAAAAACAGAGAGACAGACTATTATCTGAATGGTGACAGATTAGGAAAAGGGGAGGTGCAAAGAGACCTGGGTGTCATGGTACATCAGTCATTGAAGGTTGGCATGCAGGTGCAGCAGGCGGTTAAGAAAGCAAATGGCATGTTGGCCTTCATAGCAAGGGGATTTGAGTACAGGGGCAGGGAGGTGTTGCTACAGTTGTACAGGGCATTGGTGAGGCCACACCTGGAGTATTGTGTACAGTTTTGGTCTCCTAACCTGAGGAAGGACATTCTTGCTATTGAGGGAGTGCAGCGAAGGTTCACCAGACTGATTCCCGGGATGGCGGGACTGACCTATCAAGAAAGACTGGATCAACTGGGCTTCTATTCACTGGAGTTCAGAAGAATGAGAGGGGACCTCATAGAAACATATAAAATTCAGACGGGGTTAGACAGGTTAGATGCAGGAAGAATGTTCCCAATGTTGGGGAAGTCCAGAACCAGGGGTCACAGTCTAAGGATAAGGGGTAAGCCATTTAGGACCGAGATGCGGAGGAACTTCTTCACCCAGAGAGTGGTGAACCTGTGGAATTCTCAACCACAGAAAGTTGTTGAGGCCAATTCACTAAATATATTCAAAGAGGAGTTGGATGAGGTCCTTACTGCTAGGGGGATCAAGGGGTATGGCGAGAAAGCAGGAATGGGGTACTGAAGTTGAATGTTCAGCCATGAACTCATTGAATGGCGGTGCAGGCTAGAAGGGCCGAATGGCCTACTCCACCTATTTTCTATGTTTCTATGTTTCTATGTTTCTATTGGTGACTACCTTATATTCATGGCACTAGTTTCACTTTTGTACCTCAAGAACTCTCTGTCAAACTGCTGAGCTAGTGGTCACCGACAGTTGGTGGTCGCTATTCTATTGCCTTAATTATTAATTCTTACTGAGTCATCCACTCCCAGGGCTCAAGATACACTCCAAAAAATCAGGAGCAACTGAGGCCGAAACTTGGGCCCCCACAGTGGCAAGCAGCATTGCAGATACATCCACTTAGTGTTGAGGGACTGCCAAGTGAATGAGGTTATTCAGGCCTATCGAGAACAAGGACCATAATTCTGTGTGTCGCTGGGTTATGAGGCCCTGCAAGCTTTAAACAAGTCTCAGCTGTGTATGCTTGTGGCATATTTTTGCATAAATTGTGCAAAGTGCTGAACATGGTTTCCTAAAGCTGAACACAGTAACTCCCACACCCGTTCTCTTTCAGCAGTTAAGCCACAGAGAGTAATGAGATGGAATCGATTAGAAGCTAGTAAAATGTCAAGCCACCAGTTATTAAAGGAAAGTTAAAAAGCATCTTCCAATTTCAGAGACATTAGAGAAAAATATAGAGTAGGAGTGAACTTGCTTTAAAAAAACTATATGATTGATTTTATGATAACTCAGTGAAGTTCCCAAAAATCTAATTTCCGAAGAGACATAATAAGAATTTATTGTGCAATATATAATCACAACCACTCTGCACTTGTTTAAAATATGGATTTACTCCTGTGACATTTTGGCAAGAGACTGTTTTATACAATTTAATAGGAACAAGCCTCACATTAGAAATCGTTCCATAATACATCTCGGCTATTATGTTGAAAGCTGCAGTTCATTCAGGTAATAGAATGAAGACCCTGCTCTGGTCAAAGACTGCCCTAAGTGGAGGGAAGGAGCTGAGCACCTCGAGTCTCATCGCTGAGAGCATGCAGAAATCAAGTGCAGATAGCGGAAAGAGCGTGCGGCAAACCAGTCCCACCCACCCTTTCCCACAACGACTGTGGCTCTTGTATTGGACTGTTCAGTCACCCAAGAACTCAGTTTCAGAGTGGAAGCAAATCTTCCTCGATTCCGAGGGACAGTCTATGATGATGATGTCGGCATTACCGCATTTACATGGTACATTTGGTTCAAAGAGGAGGTCTCCTCCCTCATCTCTCGTGTCATGCCACTGAGACTATGTTGACAAAGATCACTCAGTGTTAGATTTACTCTGACTTGAATAAAAATCTGTAGAGTGGGGACAAAAATGCCCTTTGCATCCTTTACAAACGCCCACAGATACACATAGCACATGCACCACAATTCATTTTATATGTGCCCACACAAGGTATTAGAAATTCTGAGAATGCTTAGCACCATGAAAAACCAACACTTAATATAGTCATTAACTGAAACCAGTCTGATCAGCCTGAGATAGGTTCAGGCCCTGGAAACATGCTGGTTTTGTTTTAGGACCTGTCTGAAAAAGTAATTGAAAAGCAGATAAAAACATTTGGTGTATTTTGCTGTACGAATGAGAGTAATTAACAGACTGGGCCAACAACCAAACAGGGCTCAGTGGAACCTGTTGAAGGACAACAAAAGAGCATCTTCCATCAGCACTGTGCATTAAATGCATATTAAACACAAATGATATGATTTCTTATACTCCCATGTGAAATGACTGCTAATGGGGCCCTGGAACAAGAGTGCTGGCACCACTGCTCCTTACAACTGCATCAAAAAGAGATGACCTCGCAAGGCAACGTAAAATCAGCTCACTCGAATATTTCTGTGGCACTCGTGTGTTCATTTGTTGGGAGTACAACTGTGGCTGGAGTCCATTTTGTTTTTGAGTGGCAGATGTTGCGACTTTAGTACCCGTGCTGCATCTGGCCGTCGAAAGCTGATTAATTGCGATGAAAGAAAATGAAGAGTTGTCCTTATTTGGGAGAGGGCAGATGTAGCACCAACCATGGCAGAGCCATCTTATGCCCCAATAGAAGAAAGTGAAGAGTTACCGAGTGATAGCCAGTAACTTTGTCTCACCATGGTAGTCTCTGGAAGGAACACCAGATTAGATAGCAGGATAGCAAGGTGCACTCACCATATACAGTCACAAAGAGGAAGCACTGGGATGAAAAACATACTGGCAATGCACCAGCACCAAGAGAGGAATATGATTGAGATAGGATTTTAACGTTGTGCAGACAGTTGTGTTGCACTGGGCACATTTCTGCAACAGAACATGAATGAATGTGCATGCATCGTGGCTGACGTCGTGTGCAGGATTGTGGTGTCAATGGGTTTGCATCACAAGTTCACTGAGAGCATGTATTCAGCAATGCCTGTGCTGAAATGATTTTAAATTGTTGCCTATTATATGTTGGAAACATTTAGCAGGCCAGGCAGCCTCTGTGGCGAGAGAAACAGAGTTAACAGCGGGAATTTTCTGTACCTGGGCGGGTCGGGTGTGGGCGGTAGCTGTGGCGGGTCGCGATCCTGTTGTTGATTCCATCCCGCTCTCCAGATTGACTTAGCGTTAATGGGGCCTATTTAGCCCGCCCTGCGTGTTAGCCGGCCCTATTAAATAGTGTGGGACTGATGACATCATCGATGATGTGTTTTCAGCCGAGATATTTCAGGGAGCCACGGCCACACTGCATTTGAAGGTTGATCTAGAATTGTGCAGGCAACACACTGCACCATTGGAGTGTTGCAACCATTTCCAGAATTGGCTGCATAGAGGCAGAAGGCAGCACCCAGGTTCTCCAATAACTCCCTCCATTTGCTTGTGATGGAAGACAGAGCACGCAGGGAGGGCCTGTTCTCTTCAGGTGGGCAGAGAGACCTCCCCAGGAGACCAGAAGAACCTGGCTCCAAGTAGCTGAGGTCAACAGCAGGGAAGTGGTCAGGACGACTTGGGTGCAGTGCTGCAAACATTTCAATGATCTCATTAGATCAGGAGTGGTGAGTGCAAAATCACATTCAACTTCATCCTGCTGTGCCTCTCATCACATCCCCATCACTCTACCTTCCCAAGCCTACTCCTGCACATCCTTACTCACACTGAGATACCTTGCATGTCCTCCCATCCCTCTCTCTCTATCTACATACTCACAACCCCATCTGGCTGACCACCCCTCACACTCACTGTCATCTTAATGCAATCGTAGCAACCGACAACACACAAGGAGGCCACTTGGCTTTGGCACACCACTCCCTCATAGTCTCCCCCTACAGATGTAACCCATCCATTCCTTACATTTGTTCCATCACTCTCACTCAAACTTCTCTTTCCCTCCTTGCAGGAAAAGAGAGCCCACAACAAGAGGGAGAGAAGCGGAGGTGGAACGCAGAGAAATTTGGCATTAGAGGTACCAGCGGGACAAGGGTTAAAGTGCTGGTTCCTGCACCGACCCATAAGGAGGTAAAAGCCCTCTCTTCGGCCTTGTACATTCCAGTACCAAGGCTACAGAAGTTATCAATTCAATAATATTCCGACAGGATACGATGTGAGAACCTAAACAGACATTGATAAGACCTTGCGAAGAGGCTCAAGGCAGACTCACGGGCATCAAGGAGAATCAACAAATTCTGACCTAATGAAGTCATTCTAGTCACGGCCTAAGGTGGTCACGAGGGTCTTGGCCTGTCAATCCAAAGTAGCACTAATAAGGTAGTCCAATTAGAGAAGTAGCACTGATAAGGTAGTCCAATTAGAGATCTAGGGAGGTCTTACCAGGGAACGGAGTGGTTTTTGAAATGTATAAAAGTTGTATGATTGTGCTGTTTGGAGAGCATCTCCACTCACAGGCAGCTGTGATGAGAAGTGTTCCCGGACGTTCATAATAAAAGATCGCTATACCTTGCCATTTGTCTCTGTCTGCTAACTCCGGGGGTTGTTACGCGGGTTGGGGCGAGCGTTGGCCCTCTATATCGGGGGCCCGCTCGTGGGAGGAGAAGCCTTCCCGTTTTCCCCTTACATTTGGTGCTGCGAGCAGGGTAGGAACTTCACGAACAGAACAATGACCCAGCTGTTGGGATGAGTATGTTTTAATTTACCACCTTCAAGTTAGAGCTGTGGCATTGTAAACCGCAAGGGAAGGACATCTGTACAAAGAACCATTTGTAGCAGGTCCAGGAGGGACGGAGACGGAGGACAGGGATGATCTAGGGGTGGAAGGGGGTCAAAAGGTGCATCCTAAAACGCGCGCGTGGAGGTAGCACGGCAGTGCGAGGGTACGACGCAAGGGAAGATATAGAGGAAGGTCTATTGACCCGAAGCGGTACGAGCGCACAGTGCAGGGACGAGACATATTGACCCAAAGCGTGGCAGTACGAATGTACGGTGCCAAGGGAAGACATATAGATATTGAGGACATGGAGACGACGTCCCTGCAGTGACGGGATATATTGATCCAAAGCGTGGCAGTATGAGTGTACGGCACCAAGGGAAGACATATAGATATAAATAACATCCTGCATACCTAACACGAATTAAAGGGAGTGCCCAAGACCCTCATAGCCCCGAAGAAGATGGGTTACATGGCTATTAAAAAGGCGAATAAAACCAATCATTAATTGTAACTTGCGTAACTATGTAATGCCATAAAAAAGCTGATAGTGACTATCTTAAGTGGCATATGGATCAAAAATAAATAAAGCCGGCCAAACAATAAGCTTTGTTGAATAAAAAGAGACTTTTGTGAATGTCTGTCGTTGAGTGAGAGTTCTTGTGTGATTTTTTGACTGCGGAATGAATTTTTCCTGTGTCTGAAAGCCTGTTTGGAAAAATGGGGGAGTTGTCTGTTTGTTTTAGTTCCATCCACTTTTTCAGACAGAGTGAAAGTTTTTTTAACCTTTGTAATGTTGTCCTGTATGTAGGAACGCAGTTAAAAACGCAGATGTGGATTTATTCGGATGATATTAAGAGAGGCACAGCAAAATACTGAGATGGATTCAAACTAAAAAAAAAATATTAAATTCAATCTGATCTTTAAAAAAAAGAGAAAAACAACTAAAAGGTTTGGAAACAATCTAGAAATACCTTCAGGGATCAGGTCAAACTCCTGGGCGAGTGGTGAGCTATCTGCGAAGGTGTAAAAGGGACTTTTGAAAAAATTTTAAAACGGCAAGCTTTAGCAGTTTAGAAAAAAGACATTGTAACGGCCTTGAAACTGGAACATTTGAGATAACGAAAAGCAGCCCTCAAAGCCCATGTGCTAGACTCCGTTCTAGTTATGGAGAAAAGAAAAAAAGATAAAGACGCAACTTTGAAAGAAAACAAATTGAACAAATTTGAAAGAAAAAGTGTCTTCGATTGTCTGATGATTTTAAATTAACAAATTTACAGAGACACGAGCCCTCCGTGTAAAATACTAAACCTAATTTGAAGAAAGGAGATCTGGAAAAAAAAGACGTAACGTACTAAATAGGTGCTGACAAAAAAAAGGGGTGTTTGCGATGGAAAAAGACATAACTTACAAAATACTAGTTGATATCGGCTGTGAAAAGATATTGGTTTAATGATTTTAAATTACGAGAAAGTTTCACTGCAGTTTGAAAGATTTCCAAAATGGATGTTGTTTATCAAGAAAAGTCCTGAACAGTCTAAACAAGTAGGAGGGTTTTGAAAATAACGAGGAGAAAAGATCTAAGCTATGCGAACTCAGCACAGAAAGAAAAAAACTAGGAATTAGAGAACCTTACTGAATTTTAAAATTCTTATAGAAAATGGAACTGGCACGGAAGTTTAGATTTTGTGCTGAGAGTGAAATAAAACACAAGATTTGCCCAGTGAACGGGACCATAAAAAAATTGGAGTTTAATCCAAAATGCCGTCTTTCCTGATGAGAAGACTTTTATTATGACGGCTTCACTAATGATTTCTGCTGTTTTAACGGATTCCTAATTTCTAAGCAAGTTTTGAAGGCACAAAGACTTTAAAAAAAATTTTTCGGATGATTACGCGAAGTCACGTAATGACATCAGGCCTTCTTACAAACCTGTAAAGGAGTTAACCCTTTCCATTGACAGCTATTTTATACTGGACATTATTAATTTGGATTTCTTAATAGAATAAAAAAGACTCACCTGACAGATAGAGGAAATGGTGGGATAGTCAGAATAAAAATAAAACAGAACTACCCTATGTAATAATACTCGCCTGATACAAATAAAAGAAAGATACTTAAACAAAACAAATTCAAGAGTTAAAAGCTAAGATAAATAAGCTGGAAGAGATTTTTTTAAAAACGGGACCAGACGGATAGTGCAGTGCGCAGCCATAGCACCATCACTATGGCAATAGAGCCAATGTACCCCACGGTGATTAAGTGTAGTCTACAAACCCAACCTAACCCTTACCTCCGATTTCACAGAGTGACCTCGACATGCATGGATAAAAGATGAGTAGACCAGAACCTAACACCTGGTGACGACCAGGCTATCTGTTTAAAATTTGCAGATAAAACACCCACCGAGATGGGACCACAGCGGCTACTTCGACTCTGGAGACTCAGGATACTGGGAACCTTGAGGCCCACGCAAGCACTGGATAATACAGATGGACTACGAGAGATATAGCACACGCAGGAAAGACACAACTTCATGAACTAGCTTTGTTTAATTTAACTGCCGAAATATGCATCCCAGCAGCCAAGGACTGGAGCAAGGACAGAACTTATTTTAACACATGGCTATGTATAGTGTATTAAGTAAGGTTGTAATGCAGCAGGCTGCCGATGCCAGGGCAGCAGTAGATTCCGAGGACAGGAGCAAATTCATAGGACCAAAAGGGGAAAGGCGCAGAAATCCAACTGGATGGAATTTCAGTTCTAGAAGCTCATGCCTGGGCAGACGAAGCTGCAAATCAAGCAGCCAAATCCACCCCGCAAGAAACAGAAGGGTGGGAACAGAACGGAGCAAAAAGGGGGGTGGGACCCCAGGATGTTTAGGAAAACTGACCAGTGGGATAAAATGAAGATCAAGAGAGGTCTCTGGAATATAAGGTGTATGTCCTGAAGCGTGACACGGTTATAACACGGAGAAGCCGGTATTGATCATGCGCAGCGCAAACAAGAAGGAATACAACTTAAAAAGGGGGGCGGATGGAGTGTGGAGGAAAGATGACAATAAAGGTCCAGCTGGGACACCAAACATGCCCAAAGGGACCCTGGGAAGCCCTACCACTGCCCCGACAACCACCCTGGGGACAACAACTCTTCCCAGCACAACCACGCAAGTCCCCCCATAAGGCCGTCCATAAAGACTGGAGCCAAAGCGGGGCTAGTAATAAAAGAATCTAAAGAAAGGATATAATTTGGGGTGCGTCAGCGACTACTTAACCTAAACCTAATGGATATCATTCTTCCTAGCTTCTGTGGGAATGAAACTATAAGTCTATACCAGAACCTGACACAACGGATCCTCGAAGGCCCGAAATCCACTACCCTGAGATTTAATGTCAGAAAGGGAACAGGACAAGGTTGAACAAAAAGGGGAATACTGGAAACACTAGGCACGGGTTATGCGGCAGGGGTTACGACGATGAATTCCATAGACCTGTATGCAATAGATGACCGGGTTAACAACTTAACGTAAATCTTGAGGGGTTTACTGGGGAGGGACATGGATAACCAAGCCCTACAAGCGCGGTTGGGAGATGGCGCGGAAGGGGAACTGTTACAAGTGGCCCATACATTACAGAAGCATGCCAAGACAATAAATTTGATCCACGCAATGGGGAACGACATAAGTAAACGATTACAAGCTGAGATAGTTTACTCTGGGTATGGGGCCTGGATTAAGTGAAGTACAACATAACTTGGACCAACTCCAGAATGGGGACATACCAGATTAGATCCCGAACAGCATACTTAACAATCGGACTCTAGATAAAAAAATGAATAACATGTACGAGGTACGAAGGAATAGTCACGCATGGGTGCCAAAATTCAGATGTATTACTGGGCGGGTGAATATGATCGGATTTGTGTTGTCCATACCACAGTATGATGTAACAAAGGGAGACCCCTTATACTAGATCGATAATATCAGTGAAGTAAGAAACCAAACTCGGTTGCGTTACCATCAGCCTGCCAGATGGGTGATAAAGTTAACAATAGTACCAAAGGCATTGACATAACTGACTGCAATAAAATTAACCAAGTGGTTTTATGTTGAGATACGCCACGAATGACGAATGATGATTGCAGATTCCACCAAACAAACGGAGGCATGCTGAGTATCACTTCTCTCGAACACGATTCGGAAACAATCGCTACTCTACAAGGGAATGGAGATTTGGTGCGTGAGCACAGGAGCAGCCAACCCGACGATTAAGACAGGGGAGGAGTCACCCCCTGTGTCATCACCAACCCTAACTTCTGTTTCAGGCCCATGGGAAAAATAGACATAAATGGATACCACATACATCCCGAGACAACAGAAATCATCCACGGAACGGTCACGGATACCCTCCAAGAAGGGTACAAGGAGGCAGTATGGGAACCGCAAGAAAAACAGATACCCGAATTAACCCCTGAGGAACGATTGGTGCAATGTCCAGCTGATGGAAGAAATAGACAAACCTACAAAGAGACACTAACGCGATGCTGGCCAACCAGCCTTGGTACTCAAAACTGTGGAACATTGGATTTAATATTCAGATCACGCATGGATAAGAATTATATCACATGCACTTGCAGTAATACAAGGCCTGGTCCTGATGGTAGGGCTAACCTGTGCACGAATTAAACAGGCCAAACAATACGTCAGGGCACACACTATGATTAAGGCCATAAGGGATGAAAATTTAAGCAGTCCTACAGGAAGGACTTACCTTATATAATTCTGCAGAAAAGGTCTCAGAAGGTCCCAAAGCTTGGGAGATGGCCATCCAGGTGAACGGACCTATCTGGAACTTGCCTACAGGGAGACAGTTATCGGGAAATATGGCCAGCTTGGCGTATAGCCAAGGTCCAAAAGGGGGGAATTGTAAGAGAAATTTGGCATTAGGGGTATCAGTGGGACAAGGGTTAAAGTGCTGGTTCCTGCAATGGCCCATAAGGAGGTAAAAGGCCTCTCTTTGGCCTTGTACATTCCAGTACCAAAGCTCCAGAAGTTATTAATTCAATAATATTCCGACAGGATACGATGTGAGAACCTAAACAGACATTGATAAGACCTTGCGAAGAGGCTCGAGGCAGACTCACGGGCATCAAGGAGAATCAACAAATTCTGACCTAATGAAGTCATTCTAGTCACGGCCTAAGGTGGTCACGAGGGTCTTGGCCTGTCAATTCAAAGTAGCACTAATAAGGTAGTCCAATTATAGAGAAGTAGCACTGATAAGGTAGTCCAATTAGAGATCTAGGGAGGTCTTACCAGGGAACGGAGTGGTTTTTGAAATGTATAAAAGTTGTATGATTGTGCTGTTCGGAGAGCATCTCCACTCACAGGCGGCTGTGATGAAAAGTGTTCCCGGACATTTGTAATAAAAGATCATTATACCCTGCCATTCATCTCTGTCTGCTAACTCCGGGGGCTGTTACGCGGGTTGGGGTGAGCGTCGCCCCTCTATATCAGGGGGCCCGCTCATGGGAGGAGAAGCCTTCCCATTTTCCCCTTACAAATGCCATCATTGGCGACCCTAACTACAGCAGAGGAGGCTACTATAGAAGCTTCGGGAGTGGCCAAGCAGCTGGAGGTGGGAGACAGAGAGAGTGGGACATCTCAGCAACCTGGTGACAGAATTACATATTATACAGCTACATGGCATACAGCAGTCACTCATATGGAGACTGATGTCAGCAGCAACTGAATGTTGCCCCCCCCCACCCCCCACCACTGTCCAGTAGGAGGAGGAAGACGACTCCTCAGACAAGCCTCCAGCTTCTGAGGGCGCAGCGTCACCAGATCTATGTGCACCCAGCACCAATGCAGAGACGCACAGCTCGGTGGGTCCCACGCGAGATAGAGTAGTGTTGTCAACTGGTGTCTCACGACTCACAAGAGCACATGGTGGTGACAGGGACTGCAGTGGTGAATGGTGGGGGAGTAACATCTAATTGTAGGGGAGGACGAAAACCCCCTCATTTTACCCAGAAGGCAAAGGGCTGTGGGATCAGTCTGTGCTGTGAATTGAAACCGATGGAAGGAAAACTTTGGGACACAAATGGAGACCCCCCCCCCCCCCGTGTTTGGACTCATAGGAAAGGGAATTTAATTTGGAACTATCTACCAGAAAGTTTGAAATCCTAAAGTGCACATGGAAGAAACTACGAACTTTAATCGAATTTGGGATTTTTTTAAAGGTCTGCAAGAAAAGGGGTGGAGTCAATATCAAAAGGGCCAGTTTGGACATTGGAACTAATCAAATTGTCTGGGAACTGTATACCCTCGAAACTTGCCCCTTGAAAACATTAAGCATTTAAACAATGCCACATACATATTCCAACACCTTTTTCATCAGGCATAGAAATATCTGGCTCAGGCCAGACTAGCACAATGGCTACAGGAGGCCAATGCAATCAACACCCACTCAAACCTTGAGTAGGTTAAGATCAGTGGGGGAAAAAAAAACCTAAAAACCTCAAACTGTTGCATTTTTCAAAATCAAAAGTCCACCAATGAGAAGAATCGACTTCAGCAGGAGAGGCGGACTGGATAATCTGGCTATAAAAAAGGGGTTTCTGACGTAGTGAGTAGAGGAGTGATGATTTTCCCTGCCCTGGTGATTCAACAACCACAACCACAGGCCTCTCGACACGGAAGGAAAACCAGTGTCCGAAGACACTGAAGATAGAAGAAACAAACCACCAGACTGCAGAAGGCACAGTAGTGAGTATAACCTCTGGTCCCCAGAACTCCCAACTCAGTTAGGCCAGGAAAGGTGGGAGGTTGGGCATTGTACTGCTAAACTGGTGTAAAGATTTTCGTTGTGTCCGTTTAGTGGGATTTAGGGGGATTGTTTTGTTGGTGTATTGCTGTTTGTTGAGTTACACCTTGCCAAATAAATTGGAAGCCTAAAGTTCCTCTTGGAATCACCTTGTCTCAGTTCTATTGTATTACATCTCCTGATCGTGAGTCTTATGTCAGAACCGTGTAAGGGAAGCTAGGAGCGCCTCGAAAACGCTCAACTGTGTGTCACAGGCTAGGGAAGAAGGGGTTAGGAGTGTTTGACACTCACAGGTGCCTCACAGGCTAGGCATAAGCTGTGGGGACGCACGAGTCTCAAAACCCCCTTCATAAGCTGTGGACACAGTCTCTCCAGGGGTGCTCTTGCAGCACTCAGGGTACCTCACAGGCCAGGCATAAGCTGTGAGGGCAGAAGCCCAGAGAGAGACACCCAAGACACAACAACAACCCTGTGAAAACCCCTTGCAGAACATGGCGACCCAGATGGGACATAAGCAAACAGGAGATGTTAATATAACAGATGAGGTGATAAGAGAGGAAACTAAAATGGAGGAGAGAATTTCCTCATACATTTTTGGCAAGGTGAACCTCACCAAACCTTGGGTTCAAGCCCTCACTCGGGCAGAGCGCCCAGTGGATGCTGCTGCTCAGTGGACAGCAGGGAAGGACCACAACCACAAGGTGGAAAAGGCCATCTGGCTTATCTGCCTCACCCGCCAAGTCCGAAAGCTCGACCAGCGGGTGAAGGACTTGGAACAGAGTCTTCAGAAATCAGAGGAGCTCTCTGCTATCCGGGCTGTGGTTGGGGACAACCTGCTGGCCGAATTAGCTGGGGAGCAGCAAAGCAACCGGCAGTTGGAGGAGACCTTCCGAAATAGCCGGGACTATCTTCAGTGTCAGGTCACTGAGGCCAAGGGTAGTGAGGGGTCCCTCCGGGAACAGAATTCTCGGCACACCCAGAAAATTTGGGAACTGGAGAATAAATTAAAAGACGTACAGGCAGCCTATAAAGTGGCCAGTAGCAGTGAGTTCGCAGATCACGGTCCCTGCCAGGAGAGGATTAAAACTCTCACCCACGCTTTATCCCAGGCAAAGGGGATGGTCGCCCTGATAGGACCTGGAGGGTCCACAGGGGACAAAGGAGAGTATTGGGGGGTAGAGGAGAATCCAAAGGCAAGAGACGCCCGACCGCCTCCTGAGGCACCGGTGGTTTGTCCGGTGGGGTACCAGGAGGGGCGGGGCACGCAGGTAGTAGCATACCCAGGGCTGGGGGCAGGACCAATGTGTCCCGCTCAGCAGCAGGGATGTGAGGCTCCAGCCGAGGGTCAGTTAAAGGCTGGATCAGGCGACCAGGCACTGTCTGCTGCACCGGGTATGGTGGGACAGCCGGAGGTAGAGGGACCAGCGCAGAAAGATCCTGAACCAGGGCGGATGTGCCCGGTCAGGCAGCGCAAGTACGGTCCTCCACAGGCAGGTGGCCAAGGTCGGGGAGCGCTGGAGAGCGACTTTATTATTCCCCATGGAGTTCAATCACTCAGGGCCATGGTGGCCCATTTGGCCAAACTCACTCGCAGCGGGGACCCGTCTATCCACTTCATGGAGGTGACGCAGGCAGGGGAAATT
The DNA here is from genome assembly GCF_044704955.1 of Pristiophorus japonicus. Taxonomy (NCBI): domain Eukaryota; kingdom Metazoa; phylum Chordata; class Chondrichthyes; family Pristiophoridae; genus Pristiophorus; species Pristiophorus japonicus. The sequence continues at coordinate 140,480,378 of NC_091991.1, read as the reverse complement.
AATGGGTGCGACGAGGAAGAGACAGCCAAGCTGCTGCTCTTCTCTCTGGACAGCAAATTGTACCAGGCCCTACCGGCAGAATGCCGGAGAGGACAGCGTACATTTACTGAGGTCCAGAGGGCCGTCCTTGAGGCTATGGGCTTCGATGACGGCAGTCCTTTCGAACGGGTCGAAAGGACAAGGCAGCTCGCAGGGGAAACCCCGCAGGCGTTTGCGGACAGGCTGTGGGTGGTATACCACGCAGCCTGTGGGGAGCTCCTCGACCGGGCGAATCTTTCCGCGGTACAGACTGGCCGCTGGCTGAGGATGCTGGTGGCAAACTGCTTGCCCCGGCTCAAGGCCAGGGCAGAACTGTGGTTCGATTCCCGGGACCCCAACCTCACCGAGGAAGCAGTGGTCAGGCAACTGGCACTGGTCCAACGGAATGGAGGAGGGGAGGAGGAGAAAACCTCCAAAGGTCGGGTAAATGAAGTAAAGCCCAACTCGATTCCCAAAAGGGAATGGCACCAGGAGGGTGGCCGCTCGATTGATAAGGAGGGTGTGTGCTACGGGTGCGGGAAAGCTGGGCATTTTAAAAGGGATTGCAGGAGCCCAGTAAAGAGATATGGGGGGAGAAGTCCTTCAGGAGCCGCCCAGAGTGAGGGAAGTGGAGTGAGCTCCTCACTATCCCTTGACCAGATAGTAGCTGCAGTGAGGACAGCGCTGGAGGGGACTGGGAAGGTAGTCACGGCAACAGGCAGGGAAGCACCAGCAACCCTGCCAGTACAGAGGCCGTGACTAGCCCAGACCCAGCCTGCATACCTGTGCCCACTAGAATATGACCCCTGGGGACGACCCTGGGTCAAGATGGAGGTTGAGGGTGTATTGGGTACCTACCTTTTGGACACTGGTGCTTCCAGCACGATAGTCCATTCGGAGGACCCCGCAACCTCACCTCTATCAAACGGGGTGCCGTATCAACTAGTTGGGTTCACAGGTAATGAGAAGGCTGGGTTTTTCTCAGTCCCGCTTGCAGTTTGTTTAGGAGCACTCCAAACACAATGGAAGTGCGTCCTGATGAACTGGGAGCAGGTGGGAAAAGGGATTTTGGGGGCTGATTTTATCATCGCTCGCCAGATCCTAGTAGACTTGAGGAATCACTGTCTATGGGGCACAGTGGGCACGGGAGCAGAGGGAGAAGTCATGGTTATTGATAAGAAACAGGGAAAAGGGACTCTGTGTACAATGAAGCCAAAAGGGGGTTACGACCTGGAGGTTCTGGTCTGTAACACCCCGGCCGAGTACCGGGCCTATGTGCAAGCAAATCTTGCAGCATTTGCCACCCATAAACACGACTGTGGGAGAGTCACAGGAGTGGAGGTTCGAATAGATGGGGATCCCATGTCGCGCCCGCAAAAGCAATATGGCTTTCCCCGAGAGGCAGAAGCAGACTTGGAGACAGCTTTAAGCTCGCTTGTCGAGCAGGGTGTTTTGAGACCCATAGCCACCCATGTCAACTCCCCGCTTTGGCCGGTTAGGAAACCGGACAATTCTTGGAGGGCTACGGTGGATTATAGGGTGCTCAATAAAAACATCCCAGCTTGTGCCCCCACAGTAGCGGCGGTTGCGGATCTGATAGGGGAAATCCCTGCATCCGCAACCACGTTCACAGTGTTGGACATATCCAACGGGTTCTGGTCTATCCCTGTACGGAGGGAAGACCAGTACAAGTTTGCCTTCACCTTCCGGGAACAGCAGTATACATGGAGTTGCCTCCCACAGGGCTTTCATAATAGTCCCAGCATCTTTCACCAATGCATGGCGAACTGCTTAAAAGGCTTCAGCCAGCCACACCAGCTGGTCCAGTATGTGGACGACCTGTTGTTGTTCACAGACAGCAGTGAGGAACACGGTCCACTGCTGGCCGAACTGCTGGTATTACTGAAGGAAGGGGGTTTTAAAGTTAACCCCAAGAAAGCCCAGATAGGTCGAGGAGAGGTAAAATTCCTGGGCCTGACAATAAGGGCAGGAGAAAGGGCCATTGATGAGGCTAGAAGAAAGGCAGTGCAGGAACTCCCTGTCCCTAGGGATGTGTCGGGGGTAAGGTCTTTCCTGGGAATCACTGGCTACTGTAGGGACTTCATCGAGGACTATGCAGCCACTGCCGCCCCTCTGCTCAGACTCCTACATAAGGGGGTCGAGTGGGAATGGGACGAGGGCTGTGAGGCAGCATTTGTCCGTCTTAAGAGAGACCTGCAGGTAGCACCAGCCCTAGGGGCAATTGATGGGGGGGAGGAATTCTTCCTGGAGGTGGCAGCCAGTGGCGACAGCTTAAGTGCAGTGTTGCTCCAGGGGCGAAACGGTCAGCTGAGACCAGTGGTGTACTCCCCCAGGGTCCTCACGGAGGTAGAAAAGGGATACTCCAATTGTGAGAGGCACTTGCTTGCCACCCACTGGGCAGTAAAGAGAGCTCAGATCTTTACCGGAATATCCCCCATTACACTCCTCACCCATCATACCCCGACGCAGATGCTGTTGGACGGGAGGATTAAGGACGGGACAGTGAGCAGTGCTAGAATCACTCGCTGGACCCTCCTCCTCTCCCAAATGACTTTAAACGTCAAGGGCCTCTGCGAGCCCAGGCTCGCAGCAAATTTAATCTATCCAGGGCAGCTGCATCGATGCTCTGTGGAGGGAGTATGGGACATTAACTTTGGATTTCGGGCAGGGATACACCCCACAGGCCGCGAGATCTATGTTGATGGCTCCAGTTCAGTGTCCGCGGGTACAAGACTCACGGGCTGCGGAGTTTGGGATCCCAAGGCAGGGATTGCCTTGGCTCTTAAACTCCCATGCACCCTGAGCGCCCAGCAGGCGGAACTCTCGGCGGTGATGTATGTGGTCACACACCCCGAGGAATTCCCTACCCCATACACGATTTGCTCGGACAGCATGTTCACTTGCAATTCATGTACAGAGTATCTGGCGATTTGGTCACGCCGGGGGTACACCTCTGCGGATGGGAAGCCCCTTGTGACCAAACCCCTGCTAGAAAAGATCGTGGCTGCAGTGGGAGAAACCGGGGATGTATATATCCATAAGGTAAAGGCCCACTCCAAAACTGAGCCACGGGGGGAAGGTAACCAGCAGGCAGACCTGCTGGCAAGGGAAGGTGCTCGCACAGGTCGCCCATGGGACCCATACGAGGCAGGCAGGATAGCAGCAGCAAGAAGCAAGCCAGGGACACAAGGGAGCGTAGGGGCGGCTGTGGCCCTGGACCTTAAAGTAGTCCAGATGCAGGATCCGATCCTGAAGGCTGCCTTGGCTGCTATCAAAAGGGGGGAAAAGGCAGAGGGCCCATACAGTGCTGTAGATATTGCTGTGCGGGAAGGCATGTTGTTTAAAGGGGACAAATGGGTAGTGCCGCCACAACACCGGAGGGAATTCCTTCAGCTGGCCCATGAGGGTCCAGGTGCGGGACACCCTGGGCCAGAATCTACCTGGCAACGGGTAGAAAAGGCAGGGTGGTGGCCAGGCCTCCGGGAAGACATTCGCAACTTCTGTGCGGGCTGTCTGGTTTGCGCTGCAAACAATCCAGACCCTCAGAAAAGGAAGGCGTCTATAGGACACGTCAGGCGGGTAGAGGGACCATGGCAGTCGATCCAGATCGACTACATCGGACCCCTACCGGCCGCCCAGGGAGGTTATAAATACTGCCTTGTCCTGGTGGATGTGTTTTCCAAGTGGGTGGAAGCCTTCCCTTGCCGAACATCTACCGCGGTGGGGACTGCAAAAATCCTGGTGAGGGAGGTGTTCTCTTGGTGGGGTCTACCTCAAATCGTGGAGTCCGACCGGGGAAGCCACTTCACCGGCCAGGTGATGCAGGCCACCCTAAAGGTGCTGGGGAAAAGAGCCAAATGGCATGTCGCCTACAACCCTCAGTCCTCAGGCCCCGTAGAACGCCTGAACCGGACCCTAAAGGAAAGGCTGCACAAGGAGACGGGAGACTCACCGAACAAGTGGGTGGAGGTCTTACCGTTGGTCCTTATGGGAATCCGGGCCAGTCAGTCAAAGAGCACAGGGTACTCACCCCCTGAGCTGATGACGGGCCGGATCATGAGAACCCCAGTGCATGTGTTGGCGCCGGTTCTCACCGAAGGGCAGCTCCGAGAGGTGAACCGGGACCGGTTTGTCAGGAACCTGTTTGAACACCTGAAACAGATTCACTGGCAGGCTGCTAGTAACATGGGCAGACAGCATCAGAGTAACCGATTGCTGCTAGAACCCAGCAAACACCACGAATGGGAGATAGGGGACCAGGTAATGGTGAGGAACTATGCTCGGGTCGGGGTTTTTGAAGCATTATATATGGGACCATACAGCATAGTCGACAAGGCTAGCCCTATGGTCTATGCGGTTCGACTGCCTCGCCGGGTGAAGTGGTATCACATTAATCAGTGTAAATTGTTTGACCCCAAAAGAGGTAAAAACCAGAGGGGACGAGCAAGGGAAGGGAACCAGGCACTGGGGGAAGAACAGGCCCCGGTGGATTTGGAGGCTCCGGAGGAGGCAGCGGGCCCCGAAGCTCTACAGCCGGGGCTGGTTCACTGCTCCAGTAAGGCTATCCCACCACTGGGTAGAGGTTCCCAGCCCACTAACAGAAGTAGGGAGAAAGGCTCTACCATTAGCAAGGTTCAAGGGGAAGCTGAACCTCCCATGGTGGATCAGCTGGGGCTAGCCCAAGAGGTGGAGGAGATGGCACTGCAGCCCATAACGTGGGACTCTGCACCGACAGTAAGGAGGAGTAACAGAGTGCCACAGCCCAGGGCGCCGTGGTCCCCTGTTTACTTAGCCCCCCGCCCCATACTAATACGGCGAAAGACAACAGGGAGGGTGCTCTGTTGCGCTAGCAAGGGTCTCCCACCGATCATCCGGGGCTCGGGACGGCCTTGGAGGGCAGCACAAGACTCATTTAGGGGGACCATACGAGCCCCTCAGCGGAGGACATCCTGGTCCCCAGGGTACGGTCAGCCAAGTGGTCGACGACGCCTGTACAGTGACAGAATGTAGCCTGGCCACCCGGGGACGGGTGGCGGTGTGTATATTTTCCCTTCCTGTTTTGTTACTTTGTGTTGTGAGTATATGTGTTTAGGTAAGGCAGTGACGGTTGGGTACAGCATTTTTGTGTTTGGAACATGTTAAGTGGGCCGAGCCTGGAGAGGTCTCTCAAGGCAAGGCCATGTTCTTCTTGCCTTTCAGATGTCAACACCTCCCTACTGGACGTTAGTGATGCTGGTATTGCTAAGGATCTGCACCGGGCACCGAGGGGACACCGAGGACTCCCTGGTTTTCGGATGCTCCGGGGGCAGAGCGCCGACAGTGATCACAGGAGAAGGGACTCCGGCGGCGGATGGCCGGGTCACCTACTCCCACGAGGGGAGATGGCCTGGGTGGTTGGGATCGAACTCCACCAAGTACTCCAACCATAAGGACTTTACCTACGGAGAGGCCTCCATCCCCTGCCCGGAGATCACTGTGGCCACTTCCAGAGTGAGAGTGACAGAAGGCAGGAAGGTATGCCTAACTTGCCGAGGGGACATACCTCTGGGACGGTGGTGGTGGCTCAGAAAGCTCAAGAGGGAAATGAGAGACCGACTCTCGGACTGGGAACGTCTGGATAATGATACCTACCGAACCATCATGGGGTCATCCCGCGGGGTAACGGTGTGCTGGGAGAAATGGTGGGCGTACGACCAAGGAATTTATTTGTGTATGTGGGGATCCACTCGCGTGTGTTCAGAGGGGGTCTCCATTGCTTTTTATAGGTGGTGGCAGGATGTCGGGGATGGGGTGGTATGGGATCGCAGCGGGGAGGCGTGTGTGATCCCTAATCCCCGGGTACCAGTAAATGCCACTGAACTTGTAGTTCGGGAAAGGAAGCCCCCACCCACGGCCAAGCCCATCGTCCCACACGAGTGCCCGACAACAACCAGGGGGCCGGGGAATGGTTTAGTGTTGGTCCCTACCGAGAAACTACTTTATCAGCGGGTACACTACGCGGTGGCATCAGTGGTGCTAAATCTGACAGAAGTCCGCCTACCTACGTGGTGTCCCCGGGAAACCGAGCTGTTATACCAGGCTCTGCTGCGGGAGATGTTCCGGAAGTTCTATGAACTGGACTTCGGGGATGTCAAAGTGACAGACTTGTATAAACAGTGGGATAGGGCCGAACCGGGCAGGCAGAAGCGTGGCACTTTAAATGACATTCTTACGGGATTTAACACCGGGGCGTCCGCCATAAACAGTTGGATAACATGCAGCTGGCCCTCCAGATAAATGGGTTAAAGAATCAGCTGCGCAAAGTCCTGGGGGCCGAGAATACCGTAGTGGGATCCGCGCTCCACGAAGAGGTGGCAATGACAGTTCACTTAAAGGAGATTATCTCTCAATTGGAGGCACAGGCCAGGGCTGTAAACGCCTTGATTCGGGAGGATAGAAACGCCTCCGATCAAGCCGCCCAAAATGAGGTGTGCGTGCTCTATGGGGCCTGGTTGCTGGGAGAGGGATGGAGTAACCTCGAGGATCTGAGACAGGGACAGGTCCCCTCCTGGATCAGCAACCAGCACTTAGCAGCACTGCACCCTTACGATAATGTTTTGAGTCCTTGCCAACTTCGTGTAGCATCGGAAGCCTACCCGGTACCGGTGGACTGTGGAAAGTCAAATCATACCATCATGGGTGTGGTGGTCAGGATGCCCGTGATGGGGGTGTCCCCATGACCAGCACCCCTGTACCGAGTGGAGAATGTGGGAGTCATTCGTGGAGGGGTGCATGTTCGATTCCAAGAGGTCCCACCTTATGTCACAATGTGGGAGCACACTGTGACAGGTACGGACCTCTCGGGTTGTCGGAGCAGGGGAGCACAGGTAATCCTGTGCCCCCAGCACTTGAACGCTTTTGCAAGGCCACAATGCGGGTTCAGCACTGCTGGGGCAGAGCCTATCAATTGCACAATGGAGGTAATGGCCCCTAACCACATGCCTCCACAGGTAGCATATGTAGGCGGTGGGACATATTGTGTCACCACAAGTGCCCAACGGTATGAACACGGACCGGGAAGGTGGTGTCCAATTCCGTACAGCAGCTTTTGCTTTAAACCCAGGGCAGAGGTTCAAGTGGCACACACCAGAATCACACCCATCCCTGAACCTTCCACGATTCACCTCACGGTACAAAACAACCTCAGCCATCTACAACAATATGTCGCCCAGTTTGGCTATCCCATTGCCCCACTACCTGAGAAACTTACAGCCCTCCTCCAGGCAGTGGATTTGTCTCAAAAACATTTTTACACCATGGAGCAGAAAACTGAAATTCTAGCAGGGGAGATTGCCCAGATTAAACCCCCAGCATGGTGGGGTTTGGGAATACGGGCAGACATACCTGCATGGATCCGGGTGGGATCGCATGCCTTAGTAATCGGCCAACTCCTGATTGTAGCTTATCTGCTAGTTACAAGCTGTAAGCTCAGGAGAAAAAGAAAAAGAACGCAGTTCCTCAGGCTACTACACAGCCAGGAGAGCCGTTGCTAAACACTCAAGGCATGTAAACAAAGCTTGACCGTGACACTTAGGCGGTTTTGTTATTCCCAGGGATGACTGCGTTTTCATACATGGCTCCTGGGGAGTTTGCAGGGCAGGTTTCTTTGTTTTACGTTTGAGACCGAAATGAGACTCAATGTACAATTACTGCTGTAACCTTAAGTACAAATATGTATATTGCTGTCGTATATTGTAACCTGTTGGATTTCTGTGTTTAGTACCGCGTTAAAAGGAATTACGATATATATTGACGGGATCAGTTTAGAGTTAAACTGGGGAAAGTTGGGCAATTTGGGAGACCTAGGGTTTTCTCACCACCCTGAACTTTGACACACTCGAGTGGTGTCTGACTGTGTCAGATGGGGGATTATGTAGGGGAGGACGAAAACCCCCTCATTTTACCTAGAAGGCAAAGGGCTGTGGGATCAGTCTGTGCTGTGAATTGAAACCGATGGAAGGAAAACTTTGGGACACAAATGGAGACCCCCCCCCCCCCCGTGTTTGGACTCATAGGAAAGGGAATTTAATTTGGAACTATCTACCAGAAAGTTTGAAATCCTAAAGTGCACATGGAAGAAACTACGAACTTTAATCGAATTTGGGATTTTTTTAAAGGTCTGCAAGAAAAGGGGTGGAGTCAATATCAAAAGGGCCAGTTTGGACATTGGAACTAATCAAATTGTCTGGGAACTGTATACCCTCGAAACTTGCCCCTTGAAAACATTAAGCATTTAAACAATGCCACATACATATTCCAACACCTTTTTCATCAGGCATAGAAATATCTGGCTCAGGCCAGACTAGCACAATGGCTACAGGAGGCCAATGCAATCAACACCCACTCAAACCTTGAGTAGGTTAAGATCAGTGGGGAAAAAAAAAACCTAAAAACCTCAAACTGTTGCATTTTTCAAAATCAAAAGTCCACCAATGAGAAGAATCGACTTCAGCAGGAGAGGCGGACTGGATAATCTGGCTATAAAAAAGGGGTTTCTGACGTAGTGAGTAGAGGAGTGATGATTTTCCCTGCCCTGGTGATTCAACAACCACAACCACAGGCCTCTCGACACGGAAGGAAAACCAGTGTCCGAAGACACTGAAGATAGAAGAAACAAACCACCAGACTGCAGAAGGCACAGTAGTGAGTATAACCTCTGGTCCCCAGAACTCCCAACTCAGTTAGGCCAGGAAAGGTGGGAGGTTGGGCATTGTACTGCTAAACTGGTGTAAAGATTTTCGTTGTGTCCGTTTAGTGGGATTTAGGGGGATTGTTTTGTTGGTGTATTGCTGTTTGTTGAGTTACACCTTGCCAAATAAATTGGAAGCCTAAAGTTCCTCTTGGAATCACCTTGTCTCAGTTCTATTGTATTACATCTCCTGATCGTGAGTCTTATGTCAGAACCGTGTAAGGGAAGCTAGGAGCGCCTCGAAAACGCTCAACTGTGTGTCACAGGCTAGGGAAGAAGGGGTTAGGAGTGTTTGACACTCACAGGTGCCTCACAGGCTAGGCATAAGCTGTGGGGACGCACGAGTCTCAAAACCCCCTTCATAAGCTGTGGACACAGTCTCTCCAGGGGTGCTCTTGCAGCACTCAGGGTACCTCACAGGCCAGGCATAAGCTGTGAGGGCAGAAGCCCAGAGAGAGACACCCAAGACACAACAACAACCCTGTGAAAACCCCTTACAGAACTGATCAGACCTCCAGGAAGTGGGCTAGTGATGCCGGAGGGGTTTTACTGTAACAAAAGTAGCTCATGATGTTATCGAAGCTTCCACACATATTTCATTTTGTAGTCATTTAGGTATAATTTATTTGATGATACAAAATAGAATGAGATGAACTTGCATTTATACAGTGCTGTTGATGACCTCAAAATGTTCCAAAGTGCTTTATGGCCACTGTAGTCACTATAATAATGTAGGGAAATGCAGCAGCCAATTTGTGCTCAGCAAAGTCCGACAAACAACAGTGAGATAAAAGACTAGGGGCTAGAACCTCCACTTTTTTTGCATGCTTAACGCCCACTTAATGCCCATTTTATCGCTGAAATGATGTATAACGGCCATATATCGCCCATTTTGGCACAAAATGGAAACTGACGCCCATTTTTAGGAAACTTATTGCCGAGTGTTACTTTCCCTATGTGCTTAATGCCGGGAAAAAATATTATCACCCGCCCACTTTTTTGGGGTGGAATCATCAGAATGGGCGAAATCAACGCCCATAATATCGCCCAGCGTTAGTTCCCACACTGATTTAATGCCGAGATTCAATATTAACGCCCGCCCACTTTTTTTTGTCGTAAAGAGCATATTTACCGAAACTAACGGCCATGAGATCGCCCAGCGTCAATTTCACCACCTCGTACACATATCGCCCACAATATCGCTCGCCCCAAAAAATGCCCAGGAAAAGTGGAACTAACCGGAACTAATCACAGCGTTATGGACGCCATGTTCTAGATCACATGTCGTATCCTTTAAAAGGCTCTGTGCTTCAAACTCGGCAGAGTTCGGATGTACTCTGCAGGTCGTTGGAGTTGATGTGAACATCTCTAAAAACATCTTGACCATACTGTGACCGATTGGAATTGAATAGGTGTCTTCATCAGGACATTCCTTGTTTGTGACCAATCAGTGGAAAACAGAGAGCTACTGCAATGGGGCCTGTCCTTTCTCACCCTCTCTTGGTGACCAATTACATGCAGCAGACTCGACATCGCCGCAGGAACGCTCCACTGCATTATGTGCCCAATGTAAGATGTGACAGACAGATGAGGAGGACCAGATGTTACACCCCCCGCAAGTACAAGGAGAAGCATTCTTACCTCAACTTACCCGACATCTGCCTTCGGAGACTGCGCTTCCACAAAGAGGTTATCACTGAGGTATGCCAGCAAATAAGGGCAGATCTGCAGCCTGCCAGCACCATCAGTACCGCACTGTCCATCGAGGTCAAAGTCACCACGGCACTGTCGTTCTACACCTCGGGTTCTTTTCAAGCCACAGCTGGAGACATTTGCAGACTTCCTCAGCATGCCACACATCTTTGCATTAGACAGGTCACTGAAGCCCTGTACGCACGCAGGAGGGACTTGATTAGCTTCCCTATGAGCGGGAGGCACAGAGTGAGAGAGCTCGAGGATTCTCCAGAATTGCAAACTTCCCCAAGGTGCAAGGAGCAATAGACTGTACGTGTTATATATGTGGACTTGTATTTACTCTGTACAGCCACCAGAGGGCTTTTCCCCTGGAGTCCCAAAGGATCCCATAATCCTTTGGAGCACAGGTATTTAAGCAGGCTTCACAGGTTGGAGAGTCACTCTGGAAACCTGCAATAAAAGACTAAGGTCGCACTTTACTTTGAGCTCATAGTGTTCAGTCTGACTCTTTCTCCATACACAACAACTGGCGACGAGATACAGATAGCGAACCCAAAGATGCAGAGAACAGTGGGCATCCTGGAGAAATTTTCGGAGGGAGATGATTGGGAAACTTTTGTGGAGTGACTCGACCAATACTTCATGGCCAATGAGCTAGATGGGGAAGAGAATGCTGCCAAACGAAGGGCGATCCTCCTCACCATCTGTGGGGCACCAACGTATGGCCTCATGAAAAATCTGCTCACTCCAGCGAAACCCACGGAGAAATCGTACGCCGATTTGTGCACACTGGTCTGAGAGCATTTGAACCTGAAGGAAAGCGTTCTGATGGCGAGGTACCGGTTCTACACCTACGAAAGGTCTGAAGGCCAGGAAGTGGCGAGTTATGTTGCCGAGCTAAGATGCCTTGCAGGACATTGCGAATTTGAAAGATATTTGGAACACATGCTCAGAGACTTTTTCGTATTTGGCATTGGCCACGAAACCATACTTCGCAAACTTTTGACTGTAGAGACCCCAAACTTGAGTAAGGCCATAGCGATAGCCCAGACGTTCATTGCCACGAGTGACAATACGAAGCAAATCTCTCAGCACACAAATGCTGCTACAAGTACTGTGAACAAAGTGATGTTGTTTTTGAATCTTAACATACAGGGCAGGTCACATATACCTGCAGCTGCACGTCCGCAGATGTCTCAGAGTCCACCATTAAGGGTGATGAATGCAAGGCCATTAACACCTTGTCGGCGCTGCGGGGGTGATCATCGTTTCCATTCATGCCGATTCAAAGAGTATGTTTGCAAGGGCTGTGGAACAATGGGACATCTCCAATGAGTGTGCAGGCGAGCTGCAAAGCCTGTTAAACCTGCAAACCACCATGTTGCAGAGGAGGACAGATCCATTGAGGATCACGACGAACCAAAGCCTCGGATCGAGGAGGCAGAGGTACATGGGGTGCACACATTCATCGTGAATTGTCCCCCGATAATGCTGAATGTTAAACTAAATGGACTCCCAGTGTCAATCGAGCTGGACACAGGCGCGAGCCAGTCCATCATGGCCAAAAAGACTTGCGAAAGGTTGTGGTGCAACAAGGCCTCAAGGCCAGTCTTAACTCCAGTTCACACAAAACTAAGAACTTACACAAAAGAACTGATTCCTTTAATTGGCAGTGCTACCATAAAGGTCTCCTACAATGGAGCGGTGCATAAGCTACCACTCTGGGTCGTACCGGGTGATGGTCCCACTCCGCTTGGTAGGAGCTGGCTGGGAAAGATACGCTGGAACTGGGATGATGTCCGAGCGTTATCGCCCGCTGACGACAATTAGTGTGCCCAGGTCTTAAACAAATTTCCTTCGAACCAGGCATCGGGAAATTCCAAGGAGCAAAAGTGCAGATCCACCTAATTCCGGGGGCGCGACCCATCCATCACAAGGCGAGAGCAGTACCGTACATGGTGAGAGAAAGGGTAGAGATCGAGCTAGATCGGCTGCAAAGAGAAGGCATCATTTCACTGATCGAGTTCAGCGAGTGGGCCAGTCCTATTGTCCCAGTCCTCAAGGGAGACGGCATCGTCAGAATCTGTGGCGATTACAAAGTAACTATCAATCATTTCTCCCTGCAGGACCAATACCCACTACCAAAGACCGATGACCTCTTTGCAATGCTGGCGGGAGGAAAGACATTCACGAAGCTGGATCTGACTTCAACCTACATGACACAGGAACTGAAGGAATCATCGAAGGTCCTCACCTGCATCAACATACACAAAGGTCTTTTTGGTAATAACAAATGCCCATTTGGAATCCGATCAGCGGCGGCGATATTCCAGAGAATCATGGAAAATTTACTGAAGTCGGTCCTGCACACCGTGGTCTTCCAGGACAACATCTTGGTCACAGGTCAGAGCACAGCAGAACCTGGTGGAGGTTCTTAGTCGACTCAACCGCTTGGGGCTCAGGTTAAAATGCTCGAAGTGCGTTTTCCTGGTGCCTGAAGTGGAGTTCTTGGGAAGGAGGATTGCGGCAGACGGTATCAGGCCCACCATTGCAAAGACGGAGGTAATCGAGAACGCACCGAGGCCACAGAACGTGACAGAGCTGCGGTCGTTTCTGGGACTCTTGAACTACTTTGGTAACGTCTTACTGGGTCTCAGCACCCTGCTAGAACCACTACATGTCTTACTATGAAAAGGGGGCAAATGGGTTTGGGGCAAAAGCCAAGAAAATGCTTTTGTAAAAGCGAGAAAATTGTTATGCTCAAACAAATTGCTTGTGTTGTATGATCCATGTAAGCGTTTGGTACTAGCATGTGATGCGTCGTCATACGGTGTCGGGTGTGTATTGCAACAAGCTAATGATTTCGGGAAACTGCAACCGGTTGCTTATGCATCCAGGAGTCTGTCTAAGGCTGAGAGAGCCTACAACATGATTGAAAAAGAAGCGTTAGCGTGTGTCTATGGGGTAAAGAAAATGCATCAATACCTGTTTGGGCTAAAATACGAATTGGAAACTGACGATAAGCCACTTATATGCCTGTTTTCTGAGAGTAAAGGGATAAATACCAACGCATCAGCCCGCATCCAGAGATGGGCGCTCACGTTGTCCGCATACAACTATGCCATCCGCCACAGGCCAGGCACAGGAAACTGCGCCAATGCTCTCAGTAGGCTGCCATTGCCCACCACGGGGGTGGAAATGGCGCAGCCCGCAGATCTAGTCATGGTTATGGAAGCATTTGAGAGTGAGTAATCACTCGTCACTGCCCAGAAGATCAAAACCTGGACAAGCCAGGACCCCTTATTATCTCTAGTCAAAAGCTGTGTGCTTCACGGGAGCTGGTCCAGTGTCCCAGTGGAAATGCAGGAAGTGATAAAGCCATTCCAGCAGTGCAAAGATGAAATGTCTAAACAGGCAGACTGCCTTCTGTGGGGCAATCAAGTAGTAGTCCCCAAGAAGGGCAGAGACACCTTCATCAATGACCTCCACAGTACCCACCCAGGCATCGTAGTGATGAAAACGATAGCCAGGTCCCACGTGTGGTGGCCTGGTATCGATGCGGGCTTGATGCATTCACTGATGTGATACATGCTCGCAGCTAAGCAATGTACCCAGGGAGGTGCCGCTAAGTTTATGGTCTTGACCCTCCAAATCGTGGTCTAGGGTACACGTCGACTATGCAGGCCCGTTCTTCGTTGAAATGTTCCTTGTGGTTGTAGACGCATACTCCAAGTGGATTAAATGTAAGATAATGTCGGCTAGCACGTCCGCTGCCACTACTGAAAGCCTGCGGGCCATGTTTGTGACTCATGGCTTACCCGATGTCCTGGTGAGTGACAACGGGCCATGTTTTACCAGTGTTGAGTTCAAAGAATTCATGACCCATACGGGATCAAACATGTCACATCTGCGCCGTTTAAACCAGTGTCCAATGGTCAGACAGAGAGAACAGTGCAAACCGTCAAGCAGGGCTTGAAGAAGGTAACTGAGGGTTCTCTGCAGACTCACCTATCCCGAGTCCTGCTTAGCTACCGCACGAGACCCCACTCACTCACTGGGATCCCACCTGCTGAACTGCTCATGAAAAGAGCACTTAAGACAAGGCTCTCGTTAGTTCACCCTGATCTACATGGACAGGTAGAAAGCAGGCAGCTTCAACAAAGTGCATACCATGATAGTGCAAATCTGTCACGCGAGATTGAAATCAATGATCCTGTATTTGTGTTAAATTATGGACAAGGTCCCAAGTGGCTTCCCGGCACTGTCGTGGCCAAAGAGGGGAGCAGGATGTTTCAGGTCAAACTTTCAAATGGACTCATTCACCGGAAACACTTGGACCAAATCAAACTCAGATTCACGGATTATCCTGTCAACAATGAAATGCTGCTTGAGTGACTAAACAGTGAGGATGGGAAATAAGAGAATGTTGAAGGAGAGGCTCGCAGATGCAAGATGCAAGTTGGTGGAAGAGGTATTCACTTTCATAAGATGGATGATATCGTGGAATCGCTTCCTGCACTGTATGGGAGTGCTCTGGTGAGTGGAGGTGCCTGAGACCTCCCCTGCTATCTCCCTCCATGCTTTACTCAAGACCTCCTGAGTCGGTCTCCCCACATCAGGATACAGCAGTCTCCTCCTGCCCTCGACACCTTGCATAAGGGTCTCCAGTTGACAGACCTTGAAAAAGTCAAGTTCTACAATAACATTGATTAGTTTTACCTCAGAGGGATTGATTCCTTGTCAAACTGAGGAGATAAAAGTTTCATCTCTCCAACACACAGGGCTCCCGAAGCAAACTTCAATCCACTTCGTAGTGGGTATGAATTCATAACACAAAACTTTCCATAATTTAGGGCAAATGAATAACTTCACGCATGGCGGCAGAAGAAATGAATTAAAAATCACATTGCTCCCGTCGGGCTGGTTTTTTTTCCAGCTGGAGCCAGATGAGGTAGAGTTTTACCTCTTTCAGTACCAGTCTTGGGACTGTCTAATATTGAATGGGTGACAAAAATGAAACAAGTATTTCCCAGGAGTGACTTTAAACTTGATAAGCAGAAAGCTATCAAAAAATATAAAGTGGAAGAAGCCGCCTGGGGTCTTACGGAAACAAAATTCCCTCTCAGTTGTCTAGGATATAGAACAAAAATTAAGTAAAGCAAGCTGGGCTGTATTACCATATTTATTGCCGTGGAAAACACAGAGGGAGGGTTAGCAATTAACTCATAATTGCTAAGCATAAACTATAAACACCTGCCTGTGAATAGAGACATTATTACAAAAGCAAAATAATGTGGATGCTGGAATCTGGAATAAAATGCTGGAAATCTCAGCAGGTCAAGGAGCATCGGTGGAGAGAAACAGAGTTAACGTTTCGGGTCGATAGAACTGGAGAATGTTCGGAAAGAACACATTCCTAACAAGCACTGAAAGGGGGAGGGGAAGAAAGAACAAAAGGGAAGGTCTGTGATAGGGTGGAAGACAGGAGCGATTAGAGAGACAAAAGGGATGATGGGCCGAATTCAAATACTAATGGCAGGAGTTAGAAAAACATTAGTCAAGATAGGGTGTGAGTGGCAGAATAATGACCATTCTAACATAATGAGACATTATTACAGCCATCACTGTGACAAATTATATTAAACAAACCCAGCTATCTTCACAATAGTCTTGATCGAACTCAGTCTTGAGGATGAAAGAGTTTGAAGTAGCACTTGTCTGTGATGTGAAGCTGAATCAATAATCCAGACAGTCTGAGCATTTATTGGGGGTGACATTGGTCTTCAGTGAAAGCAGGAAAACAGGGGATAGCAAATTGGTCATGCGTTTTACACCGCGCCTGACTTTCTTGTAGCACCCTCGCTTCTGAGTCAGAAGGTTATGGGTTCAAGTCCCACTCCAGGGACTTGAGCACAGAAATCTAGGCTGGCAATCGAGTGCGGTGTGCTGATAAATGGTCTGATGATTCGTTATTGCCTATTTTGCTCTTTCGCCAAGGACCAGTTTCACCCTCACTGTTTGTAAAGGTTTTAACTCTACTTTCCCGCAATATTTCTTTATTTTTTCTTTGTATCTCCTCCATTTCCAAGCTAAAATGGCAGGGCAAGAATCTGTTCCGAAATCTTTGCTACTCTGGCCCTGAAATTCTGCAGGGTTTCTCCAAGCCTCCCATCATAACCTGCTCCCCCCTGAGAAATGGTGTCATTAGACATGTTTAGCTGTTCGCAGTGTTTCTCTAGTTCTCCTGTTTCCCGCTGAAGTTATAGCGGGATACCAGGAGGACATCCACGGAATTTCACGGCCGCTGTAACAAATTGCCAAGGGCTCCCGACTTGGGATATTGAGGAATGCCACATCCACCTCAATCTCACAATAAGCACAACAAATATATAACAAATATATATTTTTCCACTTTTTTTTAATATAAACCTAAACAGTTCTAAGGGAAACAAGGCCAAAATATTGACTTCAGAGGTGAAAGGAACCATAGCTGCACGTGCCAATTTCTTGGAAAGCACTGTGATTGTGAACAGAGGCTAATTTATTGGAGACTGGGAAAGTAGCTGATATAAAAACAATTCCAGGAATAGAATGAGGCTAAAGAAGCGGCAACATTGTTCAATTTTGTTGTTGTAGATAGCTCAACTGACCGGCAGCCAAAAACAAAATCATCAGATTGGGTCAGAACCCAAGGGAAAGAAAGACTTGCATTTAGATAGCGCCTTTCACAATCTTAGGACGTCCCAAAGGGCTTTTCAACAAATTAAGAACTTGTGAAGTGTAGTCACTGTTATAATAGGAAACGCAGCAGCCAATTTCCATACAGCAAACTTTCACAAACAGCAATGAGATAATGACCAGATAATCTGTTTTTAGTAATGTTGGTTGAGGGATAAATATTGGCCAGGACACCAGAGAGAACACCCCGTGCTCTTCTTCAAAATAGTGCCATGGGATCTTTTACATCCACTTGAGAGGGCAGATGGAGTCTTGGTTTAATGTTTTGTCTGAAAGACGGCACCTCTGCCAGGGCAGCACTCCCTCAGTAATGCATTGGGAGTGCCAGCCTGGATTATCTAGGGACAATCATGGAATCATGGCTACGGATGGAGTTGGGAGATTGAAGCTGTGGTGGGGAAGCTAGGCCCTGGATCCACGTAGGGAAGAGTGTTTAGGTGCTGATTTCAGATTCCATCCAGTGTACAACATAAACTCTTTCCTCTTGCCTTCACTGCTACATTGATAGAGTGTATATCTAAATACATGAAGGGAAACAACTTACAGGGCTAAGGGGAAACAGCAGGGAAGTGAGATTAATTGGATAGATCTACCAAAGAACCAGCACAGGCACGATGTGCTATGTCACTCTATCATTCTCTATGAATGAATTAGATTGTTAGCAATTAGAACTGTACACTGCATCAAGGGCAGACATCGATGACGAGATTCAACACTGCCTCCAGTGCGCCAACGCAGCTTTCGGCCGCTTGAGGAAAAGAGTGTTCGAAGATCAGGCCTTCAAATCTGGCACCAAGCTCATGGTCTACAGGGCTGTTGTGATACCCGCCCTCCTATATGGCTCAGAGACGTGGACCATATACAGCCGTCCCCTAAAATCGCTGGAGAAATACCACCAACTATGTCTCCGCAAGATCCTGCAAATCCCCTGGGAGGACAGACGCACCAACGTTAGCTTCCTCGACCAGGCCAACATAGAAACATAGAAACATAGAAAATAGGTGCAGGAGCAGGCCATTCAGCCCTTCTAGCCTGCACTGCCATTCAATGAGTTCATGGCTGAACATGAAACTTCAGTACCCCCTTCCTGCTTTCACGCCATACCCCTTGATCCCCCGAGTAGTAAGGACTTCATCTAACTCCCTTTTGAATATATTTAGTGAATTGGCCTCAACTACTTTCTGTGGTAGAGAATTCCACAGGTTCACCACTCTCTGGGTGAAGAAGTTTCTCCTCATCTCGGTCCTAAATGGCTTACCCCTTATCCTTCGACTGTGACCCCTGTCTGGACTTCCCCAACATTGGAAACATTCTTCCTGCATCCAACCTGTCCAAACCCGTTAGAATTTTAAACGTTTCTATGAGGTCCCCTCTCACTCTTCTGAACTCCAGTGAATACAAGTCCAGTTGATCCAGTCTTTCTTGATAGGTCAGTCCCACCATCAGTCTGGTGAATCTTCGCTGCACTCCCTCAATAGCAAGAATGTCCTTCCTCAAGTTAGGAGACCAAAACTGTACACAATACTCCAGGTGTGACCTCACCAAGGCCCTGTACAACTGTAGCAACACCTCCCTGCCCCTGTACTCAAATCCCCTCGCTATGAAGGCCAACATGCCATTTGCTTTCTTAACCGCCTGCTGTACCTGCATGCCAACCTTCAATGACTGATGTACCATGACACCCAGGTCTCATTGCACCTTCCCTTTTCCTAATCTGTCACCATTCAGATAATAGTCTGTCTCTCTGTTTTTACCACCAAAGTGGATAACCTCACATTTATCCACATTATACTTCATCTGCCACGCATTTGCCCACTCACCTAACATATCCAAGTCATTCTGCAGCCTCATAGCATCCTCCTCGCAGCTCACACTGCCACCCAACTTAGTGTCATCCGCAAATTTGGAGATACTACATTTAATCCCCTCGTCTAAATCATTAATATACAATGTAAACAGCTGGGGCCCCAGCACAGAACCCTGCGGTACCCCACTAGTCACTGCCTGCCATTCCGAAAAGTACCCATTTACTCCTACTCTTTGCTTCCTGTCTGACAACCAGTTCTCAATCCACGTCAGCACACTACCCCCAATCCCATGTTCTTTAACTTTGCACATTAATCTCCTGTGTGGGACCTTGTCGAAAGCCTTCTGAAAGTCCAAATATACCACATCAACTGGTACTCCTTTGTCCACTTTATTGGAAACATCCTCAAAAAATTCCAGAAGATTTGTGAAGCATGATCTCCCTTTCACAAATCCATGCTGACTTGGACCTATCATGTCACCATTTTCCAAATGCGCTGCTATGACATCCTTAATAATTGATTCCATCATTTTACCCACTACTGAGGTCAGGCTGACCGGTCTATAATTCCCTGTTTTCTCTCTCCCTCCTTTTTTAAAAAGTGGGGTTACATTGGCTACCCTCCACTCCATAGGAACTGATCCAGAGTCAATGGAATGTTGGAAAATGACTGTCAACGCATCCACTATTTCCAAGGCCACCTCCTTAAGTACTCTGGGATGCAGTCCATCAGGCCCTGGGGATTTATCGGCCTTCAATCCCATCAATTTCCCCAACACAATTTCCCGACTAATAAAGATTTCCCTCAGTTCCTCTTCCTTACTAGACCCTCTGACCCCTTTTCTATCCGGAAGGTTGTTTGTGTCCTCCTTAGTGAATACTGAACCAAAGTACTTGTTCAATTGGTCTGCCATTTCTTTGTTCCCCATTATGACTTCCCCTGATTCTGACTGCAGGGGACCTACGTTTGTCTTTACTAACCTTTTTCTCTTTACATACCTATAGAAACTTTTGCAATCCGCCTTAATGTTCCCTGCAAGCTTCTTCTCGTACTCCATTTTCCCTGCCCTAATCAAACCCTTTGTCCTCCTCTGCTGAGTTCTAAATTTCTCCCAGTCCCCAGGTTCACTGCTATTTCTGGCCAATTTGTATGCCATTTCCTTGGCTTTAATACTATCCCTGATTTCCCTAGATAGCCACGGTTGAGCCACCTTCCCTTTTTTATTTTTACGCCAGACAGGAATGTACAATTGTTGTAATTCATCCATGCGGTCTCTAAATGTCTGCCATTGCCCATCCACAGTCAACCCCTTAAGTATCATTAGCCAATCTATCTTAGCCAATTCATGCCTCATACCTTCAAAGTTAGCCTTCTTTAAGTTCTGGACCATGGTCTCTGAATTAACTGTTTCATTCTCCATGCTAATGCAGAATTCCACCATATTATGGCCACTCTTCCCCAAGGGGCCTCGCACAATGAGATTGGTAATTAGTCCTCTCTCATTACACAACACCCAGTCTAAGATGGCCTCCCCCCTAGTTGGTTCCTCGACATATTGGTCTAGAAAACCATCCCTTATGCACTCTAGGAAATCCTCCTCCACCGTATTGCTTCCAGTTTGGCTAGCCCAATCTATGTGCATATTAAAGTCACCCATTATAACTGCTGCACCTTTATTGCATGCACTCCTAATTTCCTGTTTGATGCCCTCCCCAAATCACTACTACTGTTTGGAGGTCTGTACACAACTCCCACTAACGATTTTTGCCCTTTAGTGTTCTGCAGCTCTACCCATATAGATTCCACATCATCCAAGCTAATGTCTTTCCTAACTATTGCATTAATCTCCTCTTTAACCAGCAATGCTACCCCACCTCCTTTTCCTTTTATTCTATCCTTCCTGAATGTTGAATACCCCTGGATGTTGAGTTCCCAGCCCTAATCATCCTGGAGCCACGTCTCCGTAATCCCAATCACATCATATTTGTTAACATCTATTTGCACAGTTAATTCATCCACCTTATTGCGGATACTCCTTGCATTAAGACACAAAGCCTTCAGGCTTGCTTTTTTAACACCCTTTGTCCTTTTAGAATTTTGCTGTACAGTGGCCCTTTTTGTTCTTTGCCTTGGGTTTCTCTGCCCTCCACTTTTCCTCATCTCCTTTCTGTCTTTTGCTTTTGCCTCATTTTTGTCTCCCTCTGTCTCCCTGCATAGGTTCCCATCCCCCTGCAATATTAGTTTAACTCCTCCCCAACAGCACTAGCAAACACTCCCCCGAGCACATTGGTTCCGGTCCTGCCCAGGTGCAGACCGTCCGGTTTGTACTGGTCCCACCTCCCCCAGAACCGGTTCCAATGCCCCAAGAATTTGAATCCCTCCCTGCTGCACCACTGCTCAAGCCATGTATTCATCTGCGCTATCCTGCGATTCCTACTCTGACTAGCACGTGGCACTGGTAGCAATCCCGAGATTACTACTTTTGAGGTCCTACTTTTTAATTTAGCTCCTAGCTCCTTAAATTCTTTTCGTAGGACCTCATCCCTTTTTTTACCCAAGTCGTTGGTACCAATGTGCACCACGACAACTGGCTGTTCTCCCTCCCATTTCAGAATGTCCTGCACCCGCTCCGAGACATCCTTGACCCTTGCACCAGGGAGGCAACATACCATCCTGGAGTCTCGGTTGCGTCCGCAGAAACGCCTATCTATTCCCCTCACCATCGAATCCCCTATCACTATCGCGCTCCCAATCTTTTTCCTGCCCTCCTTTGCAGCAGAGCCACCTACGGTGCCATGAACTTGGCTGCTGCTGCCCTCCCCTGATGAGTCATCCTCCGCAACAGTACTCAAAGCAGTGTATCTGTTTTGCAGGGGGATGACCACAGGGGACCCCTGCACTATCTTTCTTGCACTGCTCTTCTTGCTGGTCTTCCATTCCCTATCTGGCTGTGGACCCTTCTCCTGCGGTAAGACCAACTCACTACATGTGATACTCACGTCATTCTCAGCATCGTGGATGCTCCAGAGTGAATCCACCCTCAGCTCCAATTCCGCAACGCGGACCGTCAAGAGCTTGAGGTGGACACACTTCCCACACACATAGCGCCCAGGGACACCGGAAGTGTCCCCGAGTTCCCACATGGTACAGGAGGAGCATATCACGTGACCGAGCTCTCCTGCCATGTCTTAACCTTAGATACCCTTAAATTGGTAATAACAATGTTACAGTTCACTTACTGATATAAAAAATAAAAGAAAAGCTACTCACCAATCACCAGCCAATCACTTACCCCATTGGCTGTGACGTCACTTTTTGATTACTTTCTACTTCTATTTTGCTTTCTCTCCCGCTGTAGCTGCACCGGTACGCTGGCTCTCGATCTCCCGCTGGGCCTTTATAGGCCGCTCCCCTCTCACCAACTGCCGCTGGCTCTCGATCTCCCGCTGGGCCTTTTATAGGCCGCTCCCCTCTCACCAACTGCTGCTGACTCTCGATCTCCCGCTGGGCCTTTTATAGGCCGCTCCCCTCTCACCAACTGCCGCTGGTTCTCGATCTCCCGCTGGGCCTTTTATAGGCCGCTCCCCTCTCACCAACTGCCGCTGGCTCTCGATCTCCCGCTGGGCTTTTTATAGGCCGCTCCCCTCTCACCAACTGCCGCTGGCTCTCGATCTCCCGCTGGGCCTTTTATAGGCCGCTCCCCTCTCACCAACATCCCCAGTATCGAAGCACTGACCACACTTGATCAGTTCCATTGGGCAGGCCACATTGTTCGCATGCCTGACACAAAACTCCCAAAGCAAGCTCTCTACTCGGAACTCCTACATGGCAGGCGAGCCCAAGGTGGGCAGAGGAAACGTTTCAAGGACACCCTCAAAGCCTCCTTGATAAAGTGCAACATCCCCACCGACACCTAGGAGTCCCTGGTCAAAAACTGCCCTAAGTGGAGGAAGTGCATCCGGGAGGACGCTGAGCACCTCGAGTCTCATTGCCGAGAGCATGCAGAAACCAGACGCAGGCAGCGGAAGGAGCGTGCAGCAAACCAGTCCGACCCAGGTGTCAGTGGGGATGTTGCACTTTATCAAGGAGGCTTTGAGGCTGTCCTTGAAGCATTTCCTCTGCCCGCCTTGGGCTCGCCTGAGAAATCACTTTTAGAGTGGAAGCAAGTCTTCCTCGATTTTGAGAGAATGCCTATGATGATGATGATGATGACACTGCATCATATCAATTAGTCTGCCAACTGACATCAGTAACGAAAATGGATGCATCACTCCACTGGAGCATCAAGGAAAACATTGACCATCACTAGACTGCTAGGGGTCAACCACTGTCCACTGGTACATTGCCTGCTAAACCAGCCCAACAGATTCATCTTTGTTGCAAATGCCATAGAAGCAATTTGGAACAATTAGAACACAGTTGTTAGCTGTGGCTCAGTGGCAGCACGCTTGCCTCGAGTCAAAGGTCGTGGATTCTACATCCATTCCAGAGACTTGAGCAGTACTGAAGGAGTGCTGTGCTGTCGGAGGCGATGCCTTTCCGACGAGATGTTAAAGCTTGTATGCCTTTGCAGGTCCCAAAGATCCCACGTCACTATTTGAAGAAGTGCTGTAGTGTTCTCCCACTGTCCTGGCTGATATTTATCCCTCAACCAACACTGGAAACAGATGAACTGATCATTTATTTTATTTGCTGTTTGTGGGATCTTGCTGTGCGTAAATTGGCTGCCGCGTTTCCTACATTACAACAGTGAATGCATTTTCAAAGTACTTCATTGGTTGTAAATCTCTTTGCGATTGGCTAAGGTCATGAAAGGCATTATATAAATGCAAGTCTTTCTTTCCTCAGCTCAAAGTTTTAATTTAAAAGGTGACTGTGGTGGAGAGTACTAGTTTACATCACTGGTGTCCACAGCGAACACAGGACTTACTTCTACCTAACCACCGTTCTATGTTTACTTTTTAAGCTGAACTACAATTATACTTTATTGCAGAACAGAGTGGTCACGGGCCAGTGAATATACCCTGGTAACAGATATCCAGTCGCACTGCTGTAATTCGATCACATGATCATAGGTTATTGTTGCAGACGAGGAAAAGCATAACGTTTGGCAAAAAAGCAAGCGAATGAAAATAGAAAAAGGGCTCTTTTAAACAGAAGATTTTAGGAAAGCCAAATATCATTCAGGCTTTTTATTATCTTCAAAAAGGTTTGAAACGAATTCCATATATCATATCTCGTAACAAAAATTGATGGTACATTATTATGGCCAAACATTTTGGCTGTAAAGTGTTTTGCAACATCCTGGGATCGTGAAAGGCACTATATAAATGCAAGTCTTTTTTGCGTGAGATGAGAAATATCTCCACAAGTGACGCAATTGGATGGTCACAAATGACAAAGTCACACCTCAGTCACAGTTACCCTCATGAGAAGAGATATTTAAAATGACTTTTAGAATGTCCCTTTCATGCTTTCCTACATTTAATTTTTGTTCCTTTAATCCAAGTGAAGAAATGCTGTATGTACCTATCACTTGTTACCCATGTAACTACTTGTTTTCACATCTCTAGCCCAATCTTGAATGCTGATCTTTGGGGGTGGGGGGGGCAGGGGTTGGGGGGAAGGGGCTGGGGGGGCGGGGGCTGGGGGGCTTGGGCTGGGGGAAGGGGTTGGGGGTGGGGATGGGGGCTGGGGTGCTTGGGCTGGGGGACAGGGATTGGGGGTGGGATCTGGGGGGCTTGGTCTGGGGGGGCTTGGGCTGGGGGAAAGGGGCTGGGGCCGGGGGCTGTGTCTTCTTTTTTGAAGCCGTTGGTCAGCATTTGCTAGTTTTCTAGGTTAGCCCGTACGGAGATAGCACACGACCTCAGTGCACAGGATTCAGTCAAGCTCTGTTTCCAACGTGATTCCTGGTGCTGCAATGAAGTATGTGCATTTGATCATCTGCCTCAACTTGCAATTTTTGCTTGCTAATCCCAAAATCTCATATAGCATGGTTTTAAAATATTTTAAATGTTTCAGTCAGTATAGACTTGAGAGTTGTGCATCTGATACCTGTAATTTTGTCAGTTTACAACTGATTCGAGACTCTATGGTATTTGGTGCTCATTGAAGGAACAAGTGTTTCTCTGCTGGTAAGCCTGGAATTCAGTAAAAGTCCTCAAATGAGAGCTGTGGGACAAGCAATGAATGCGGCATGGTTTTCCACATCCTGCCATGCCACTTGGTTCCATTAACACATTTGAGGCATATATGAATGATTTCAAAAATTTATAGCACAAGATCTTCCACAAAATTACTTGCGCTACCAACGTTAGAGTTCTGTTCTTATTCATTTATCATTCCTGGCCCTGTTGACCTTCAATGGCTCCCAGTCCCTAACACCTTCAATTTAAAATTCTCTTCCCTGTGGTTATATCCCTTCATGGCCTTGACCCTCCCTATCTCTGTAACCCCCTGTTCAGCCACCTAAGGACTCATTCTAAGAGGGGAAGCAAGTCTTCCTCGATTCCGAAGGACTGCCTATGATGACGATGATAATGAGCCCAATAACACTCCCAGAACTCTCGGTTCCTCCAACACTGGCCTTTTTTGAATCACCCCTCCCTTCGCTCTACCATTAGTGGCTGTGACTTTAGCTGCTTAGACCCCTCTAGTATACTGCCTGGAATACTGCCTAGATCCCTCTAGAATACTGCCTAGAATACTGCCTCAGCTTCTCTGACTCTCCAGCTTTCTCGCTCCTTTAAGATCAACCTTAAAATCTACCTCTTTGACCAGACTTTTGGCCACACCCTCCTAATAGCTCCTTCTTTGGTGTGGTGTGTATTTTTGTCTGATTATGTCTCTGTGTAATGTCTTGGAGCATTTACCTACATTAAACGCAGCCTATAAATGCAAGTTCTTGTGGCTGGTGACAGCTAAGGGCCTATTGGGCGGGGTTAAGAAATTTAAACAGCCAGTTTCCTGAAAGCTGAAATGGTGGAAAATCTGTAGGTGAATGAAGCAATTGGAAAATCCAAGCAAATATTCAGATTTGAAGCAGTAGAAAGGACAATTGCATGTTTAGAGATACCAACTTGTAATATCACAGTTGCCCACATGTTTGCTGAGCATCATGAGCCATGAATGGCAGTAACTGGGGTGGAGTGCGACATACCTAGTGAGGTATGAATGATATAGTAATTGAAGGAAAGTTGTTATGTAGTCAACAGATGAGAAAGGGTGGTCAATTTATCTAGGTTATAACTTCCAGATACTTAAGCTAACATTTGAATAGACCCCATCTTAATGAAAGAATGTTGCAAACCTATGTTTGGGCAGAGAACATTGGTAACAGTTTTACATCACTTTTGTTATGCACAGTGAAGCCTATGATGCAAGGAAAGGTCCAACTAGAATCATAGAATCATAGAATGATTACAGCACAGAAGGAGGCCATTCGGCCCATCGAGCCCGTGCCGAGACTCTTGCTCTGCAAGAGCACTTCAGCTAGTCCCACTCCCCCCGCCCTTTCCCCATAGCCCTGCAATCTTTTTTCCTTCAGATACGTATCCAATTCCCTTTTGAAAGCCATGATTGAGTCTACCTCCAGCACCCTTTCAGGCAGTGCATTCCAAATCCTAACCACTCGCTGTGTAACAAAGTATTTCCTCATGTCGCCGTTGGTTCTTCTGCCAATCACCTTACATTCTGTGTCCTCTGGTTCTCGACCCTTCCACCAATGGGAACAGTTTCTCTCTATCTACTTTGTCTAGACCCCTCATGATTTTGAACACCTCTATTAAATCTTCTTCCTTGCTGAAGACAGATGCAAAGAACTCATTTAGTACCTCAGCCATGCCCTCTGCCTCCATGCGTAGGTCTTTTTGGTCTCTAATCGGCCCCACCCCTCCTCTTACCACCCGTTTACTATTTATGTGCTTATAGAAGGCTTTTGAATTCCCTTTTATATTAGCATCTGGAAGTTAACCCTAGTGACATATCAATGTGTTTTCGTAATTAGTTTCTTTGGTGTAGGTTTTCTGTGAACTTGCTCAATGATAAAGTTTGTTGAGAGTCACTCCTTTATTGATTGATGCCGGAGCAGTTAAATTGTGAGAATCTAACTCTTTATTGATTAACTGTCTCAGGAGGGAGGCAGATCCATTCACTAAATATTTATTGAGCAACTAAAGTAGGTAAGGAATCCCAGATGCACAGAGTTGTTCTTTCTGGCCAACTTTATTTTCAGGATGTGGCTAATTAATGATAAATATTTACAGATAATAGATTGCTTTCATCTATTAAGTTTAGGTTACAGCTAATTTAATTGAGGTCAGAATTTCCAAAAGCGACAGAAACAGAATCCATCGGGTCTTGTAGAGATGGTGGTGTCTGGTAGATAAAAAGGCATACGGAATGCTTTCCTTTATTAGCGAGGCATAGAATATAAGAGCAGGGAAGTTATGCTAGAACTGTTTACAACTCTAGTTAAGTCACAGCTTGAGTACTGCATGCAGTTCTGTTCACCACATTATAGGGAAGATGTGATTTCGCTAGAGAGGGTACAGGTAGGAGATTTATGATGATATTGCCAGGACTGGAAAATTTTAGCTATGAGGAAAGATTGGATAGGCTGGGGTTGTTTTCTTTGGAATAGAGGAGGCTGAGGGGAGATTTAATTGAGGTGTATAAAATTATGATAGGCCTAGATAGAGTGGATATGAAGGACCTATTTCCCTTAGCAGAGGGGTCAATAACCAGGGGCATAGATTTAAAGTTGTTGGTAGAAGGATTAGAGGAGAGATGAGGAAACAATTTTTCACCCAGAGGGTGGTGGGGGTCTGGAACTCTGCCTGAAAGGGAGGCAGAGGCAGAAACCCTCATCACATTTAAAAAGTACTTGGATGTGCACTTAAAGAGCCGTGACCTACAGGGCTAGTGCTGGAAGATGAGATAGGCTGGGGAGCTCTTTGTCGACCAGCACAGACATGATGGGCTGAATGGCTTCCTTCTGTGTCGTAATTTTTCTATGATTCTATTGTAACCAGGAGAGATGGGCAAGGTAAACGTATTAATTGATGAAGCAAGAATAGTGGCCTTGCTTCCGGTGGTCGGAGTTTGGTGAGATGTGCTACAAGTGTTGCTCTGGTAGATAGGTAGAAGATGCAAAGGCTGAACTGTCCACACAACAGGAACCGATAAGCGGCAGTCACAGGGTTATAGGGCTAATGATAATGCCAAATTGGTCAAAAACTAGGCTGAGCATGAGCTGAGCATGCTCCACTCAGCTTTTACAGGTCAAAGGCAGCCTAACCAGCGAATGAGAAGTAAGTTTTCCAATTCTTACATAACTTATTGTGGAAACAAGAGGAGCAGGACTGTTCCTCCTGGCTTCACAGCAATATTGTGGCCTGCTGCCAGCCCATCTTCACCCCCTCACCATTTGCCTCCCCCACCTCCCCCAAGACCTACACGTGGACCGGCTCGATATTGATGAACGGGAGTGGGGCTTCGTGGCCCAGCAGCCCTCCTGCATTGTTCCACTCTTGCCCGCCAGCATTGACGTCATTCCCGTGGGAGTGAGTCAAAGTCGGACATGTTGAAGTCTCCCGGGCCTCGCGGGATGTGGCCAGACGGATTGCTGCTCACAGCACTGATTGCCTTCCTGAGTTAAAATCAACCCTCACTTCTTTTTTAATCATTAATGCCATCAGAATCCTGAACTCAAGAGATGCCAGTGCATTCCGTCAAGCAGAGGGCAATTTAACATTTCAATCCTCCACCCTCCCTTCCAAGAGAATAATAGTTGGATGACAATTTCAAATGCAATGCTTTGAGAGGGCAGAGAGCCAATGTAGGGTGACAAGGACGTCAGTGATGGGCAGGTGGGACTAAGAGGAGGTCAGGGCATGTTTTTTGAACAAGTTCGGACTTTTTGGAGGATGGAGTCTGGCAGGAAGGACTTTGAAAAAAGGCAATTTAGAAGTAACTAAAGTGCAAATGAGTGTTTGAGTGATGATGGGGGTGAGGTACAAGTGGTCTTGGTGAGCCAAGCTGACTCTTATGGCATACCCACCACTTGCCTGGAATTGTGCAGTCCAACAACAAATCAAGAAGCTCAACATCATTCAGGACAAACCAATCCACTTGGTTCATGCTCCTGCCGCTGAGGTCAATATTCAACACCCTCCGCCCCCCACCCCCCCCCCGTCCCCTCCACACCACTACCTCACCACCCCCCCACCACCACCACCAGTGCACTGTGGCTGCTGTATGTGCTATCTACAGGATTACATAGAATTACATAGAATGTACAACACAGGAACAGGCCATTTGGCCCAACTGGTCCATGCCAGTGTTTATGGTCCACTCGAGCCTCCTCCCTCCTCTCTTCATATAATCCTATCAGCAGGACCTTCGAGTCCTTTCCGCCTTATGCACTGCAGCAACTTACCGAGCTTACTTCAACAGCACAAAAGCAGAAAAATCATGAAAACACCATCACCTCCAAGTGTCCCCCCAAGCCACACACCACCCTGAATTCAACATATTCCTTCAGTGATTGAGATTTCATAAGTGGAGAGGTCATGGCAAATTGGGGTGGGGGTGGGGCTGTTTCTATGGGCATAGGTGAAGAGTGAGAATAGGAGGAAAAAGAATCATAGGATCATAGAATGGTTACAGCACAGAAGGAAGCCATTTAGCCCGTCGAGCCCGAAGTCAGAGGAGAAGGAGCTAAGGAAGTTTAGCTGTAGGTTGAAGTCAACAGAATTAGGAGTGCACCAGTACAGAGGATATGGGAGGAGATTGCAGTGAAGCACTAAATTAAAACAGTAATATTTGTTATACATTCTACTGCATGCATTGCAGGGTTCATGTCTCTAGATTAGTTATTATGAATTATTTTGTGACCATTTTAAAAACATAAGAATTTTTAAAAACAGAAAGACCATTAGGCCCAACAAGCCCGTCCCCTTTAGATAGATCGACTGTACCTAAATGCCTTCTCACCACATTCTTTACTCCCTTCCCTCTCAAAAAACACATTGAATTGCCTGTTAAGCCCATTAGTACAGCCTTCCCTCACTGGTAAATTATTCTGCAAATTTATTACCCTCTGGATTAAAACCTTGTATCTGATCCTTTCCTACTCTCTTGCCACAATTAACAATTTTTCAGGACCAATTCTCTTAATTCCTGCTGTAATGGTAAAATGTTCAATTAGACCATCTCAAAGCCTCCACTTTTCCAAAGAAAACAGACCCAACTTCTTTACCTTTTCCCCGTAACTTTAATCGTGACAATGGCACACTGCTTGGTCATTGGAGAATTCAATCAACAGAAAAAAAAGACGGAAGGTGACTTTAATTCAACAATCTCCTTTTAGCTTTGTCATAGAAACATAGAAACATAGAAAATAGGTGCAGGAGTAGGCCATTCGGCCCTTCGAGCCTGCACCGCCATTCAACAAGATCATGGCTGATCACCCACCCCAGCACCTCCCCCCCACGCCCCCTCCACCACCCTCCCCCGAACCCCCCAACCGCAAGGACCACATCCAACTCCCTCCCAAACACATCCAACGAACTGGCATCAACAACTCTCCACGGCAGGGAACCCCACAGGCCAACAACTCCCCGAGTGAAGAAGTCCCTCCCAATCCCAGCCCCAATCAGCCCACCTCCCATCCCAAGAGCGTGCCCCCGCCCCCCCGGCTCCGGACCCACCCAGCACCGGGAACACTCCCCCCGTACACAACACGCCCCGTCCCGTCAGAATCCTTCCCAAATGCCGAACACCCCCGGATGTCGAGCCCCCAGCCCCAGCCACCCCGGAGCCACACCCCCACGACGCCAACCACACCACATCCACCAACCGCCATCTGCATAGTCAACCCGTCCACCCCACTCCGAACACTCCCCGCACCGAGGCACAGAGCCCCCAGGCCCGCCCCTCCAACACACTTCGCCCCCCCAGATCTCCGCTGCAATGTGGCCCCTCCTGTCCCCCGCCCCGGGTTTCTCCGCCCCTCACCTCCACCTCTCTCCCCTCCATCCCCCGCCCCCGTCTCCCCTCATCTTCCCTCTGCCTCCCCGGGGGCGGTAAACTTCTGGGGCAGGGAATTTTAGCCCCCAGCGTGGAAGTCCTGCTCCCGCCGCAGAATTGGCCTTACCACCCCTCAATGGAATCGGAGTGCAATTTTCCACACTCCACTTCCTTTGGGGGCAGTTACCGGGGCACGACTGGACGCTCCTGTGACAGTTTGAACTGGTGCTCTCCACTCTCCATCCTGTCAAACATATCTTACTCCAATCAAAGCTGGTCTTTTACACAATGCTTGATTCAATTGCTTTCTTTTGTGGCTTTTACAGTTACTCATGTACTGGCAGTGTCCTTTGTGCCTGTTCCTGAATCAGTGACTATGAATAGCAACTTTAAAACCTATAGGGCTAGAACCTCCACCTTTTTTGCCTGCTTAACGCCCACTTAACACCCATTTAACCACTCAAATAACGTATAATGCCCAGATAGCGCCCATTTTGGCACAAAATGGAAACTGATGGGCTTTTTTAGGAGACTTATCACCGAGTGTTATTTTCCCCATGTGCTTAATGCCGAGAAAAAATATTACTGCCCGCCCACTTTTTTGGGGCAGAATCAGCAGAATGGGCGATTTCAACGCCCATAATATCGCCCAGCGTTACTTTCCTAACGAACTTAATGCCGAGATTCAATAATAATGCCCGGTGACTGTTTTTTGTCGTAAAGAGCATATTTACCCAAACTAGCGGCCATGGAGATCGCCCATCGTCAATTTCACCACCTCCCACACATATCGCCCAGAATATCGCCCACTCAAAAAAACGCCCACAAAAAGTGGAACTAACCAGGATAGATGCCAACGGTATGGCTGGCATTTGTTAAATCCCACTTTTATGTGAGGAGCTGATATCAGAAAGATTTGCCTGAAAGAGCGCTGATTTGAGTGACAACGCTGACACACTGCTGTGTGTGTGCAGCTCAGACATCAATGGCGCCCATCACCTTGGTGTCAGTTAAAGTTTAGGTTGATTGATGTTAAGTTGTCTTTAACCCTTTCACAGTAAGGAATCACCAGTGTGTAACAGTCCAGCTATCTGAGACAATGTGCAATGAGGTTATGTTCAACAACAAAAGTTTAATACCAACATTGGTCTGAAATCATAAGTGACACAGCCAATAACACCCAACCCCCGCCCACATCCCATTTTTTCCACCATTGACATAAATCACATGGTCAACATGTCCAGCAACACAGAATACAAAGGCAAAGCAGGAGCGTGGTCCCTAGCCCCCATACATTGCAACAAATTACATACACCCAGATGGAGATATAACACAGCCATCACCTGCGCACATGCACCTCACTTTCCTTCCCCCTTCTCTTTCTTCTCCCCACCTCTATCCCTTCTTCAGGCAGTGCCTCACAGGGGGGGGTGAAGGCAGATGTGGTGGGTGCATGGGTACGGGAGTGGGGGGGTGCCGAGGGGGCAACCCTCTCTGATGCAGAAGCAGGATCTTGGTCCTTGCTCTCATCTGTCATTCGCAGTGGTGGTGCAGAACCTAGGGGTGGAGTGCTGTGCTCGGGGACCAATGGGAGCCCTCTGCCACCACTGTTCCTGGCTACCAGCACCAGGGCCTCCTCCATCCCTTCCATGTTATATATTATTTGTTGGACAAAAATTCAGTGGCAACTATGTTCTTGGTGCTTAGTAGGCTTTTTGCTGCTGGTGAATCTCCCTCATGCCTCCCACAACAGCCAAACAAGCACACACCACAGCCACACACGCTTTCAGTGCCTCTGAGCTCCCTCTCTCTCTGTCTCCTCTTTTGGGCATGTCATGATGACCCTTGACCTCCAGGATCACAGGATCACATGCCATTGCTAAGAACGGCCACACTTTACGGCAGAAGGTCAAAAAAATGTAACACTACCACCCATTTGATAGCGCTCAGGGTAACGCCCATTTTCAAAAATGTAAACTAGGTATTTTGAGAATGGGTGAGAAGCCGGTGATCTGAAAACCCTTTTTTACCGCCCACGCCAGATAAAAAGCTCATTTTTGGGCGATAAGCTCAAAAGTGGAGATTCTAGCCCATAGTGAGTGAATCATTGCAAGAAACATCATTTTACAAGAACAGATATGAATTCTCGCAATTACTATGAACAAGTCAGTGAGTGAAACATCTCCTATCTCAGCTCCTATCTGCGTACAAAAGCTAGGTGGGATGTTGGGAGATATACCTCATGGTCATTCCACTTCTCTTTCCTCCTTTAAGACGCTCCTTAAAACCTATCTCTTTGACCAAGCTTTTGGTCATCTTATATGGTTTGGTGTCAAATTAATTTTTTTGATAACACTCCTGTGAAGCGCCTTGGGACTTTTTATTACATTAAAGGCACTATATAAATATTAATTGTTGTTGCTGTTATCGTTTTAAAACTCTATTTTCTGTAATTATGTTCCATTCAGTAGAGTGGATTTTCAGATTAACAACTGTAAAGTGGACAGAAGCGGTCAGAAATGGGCAACAATCCGTTAGGCCACATTTCTGCCCATTTAGGGTCCCATCAATTGTCCACTGAGGTCCTGCACTGTCACCAGAATCTCCCACTAGTTTGCAGGTAATTATATTTAAATCAGGCCCCAATTCTGTCATTTGTCATTTCCCATTGCCAAAGTACTTCATTCTCTGTAAAGTGCTTTGAGATGTCCGGTGGTCGTGAAAGGCGCTATATAAATGTACATCTTTCTTTCTTTTTTTTGATAGCCCCACAATTTCCTGGTGTTCCGTCCTCTGCCTGCCCATATAAAATAGTTCCCCAGGGCTGCTAGGGTGTGCTGTTTATGGAAGTGCTTTTAAAGAGGCCCACAGTAAGATTTTTTGTAACATTTGGAGATTGATTTTGTTCCACTTAGTGTGTCAGGAGATCTTGTACCAATTGTTATGGCACTGCTGTTTTCTTGGCACGTCCATAGAAGAGACAGGCTGCACCTATCTGCCGGCACCCTCCCTTCCACAGTTACAGGCAGAGCAGACCTATGTGGCAATGCCCATGTAGAACCGACCACACAGGGTTTGGGCCAGCAGACAGCTAGATGCAGAGTTGTAGCAAGGACACCTGCAGTTAACTAGCACCATAGGGCCGGCAGTGGCAGCAACTGTGCTCTTTCTCCACCTCCTTCCAGGGATGCTGCAGTACTGTGCTATGGGGTGTATACCCTGTGTGGCAACTTCCCTCCCCCTCACTATCACCTCATCTGCCCCACCTGCACTCCACCAACAATCAAACAAGGGTTTGGAGTTACACCGCTCCATCACTTGGCCACAGATTCGCTTCCTGTAGACTTGCATTCAATGCACTCATTTGTTTGACAGCACCTCCGCCCAATACCTTTAGCATGTCAAAACATCAAAAATGATTCACTGTTAAACCCAAGCAGAAATAGAAGGTGCTGGTGGGGGTGGGGGGGGGGGGGGGGACTGGCTGCGGGGAAGGGATAATGGAGGTGACCAAATGTACAGTTGAATACGTGCGTTCTAAAAAGACACTTTGAAGTTCAACATATATGTAGCAACTCACAGGAGATTTTCTAGACTATTTTATGAATAAAATCTCAAAAGCACCTTTTAATATTAAGTTCACCAAGTCGCCCAACAATGTCTAATCATTCTCACATAAATTATCCAAAAATATCTTGTATTAATACCTGCTGAATGATTCACCTCATATTGTGTTCCCAATCATCTTAATCTAATCTGAATCATACATTTCCTTTGACTGCAAGATGGCGTTGAACCTACTCACTAAAACCACTCCTTACTCTCTCCAAATCTGCTACAAAAACTCAAATGTTCCTTGTGACCAAAGATCCAATTGTTCCGTTTTTGGAAAGCATATTAATATCAATCCACATGTCGACCAGGTACACAATGGATTCTACGAACTACATTAATATTTCCCTTGCTCATGTCATTTATTTAGCGCACATCAGCTGTTTAATGCTTCATATATTCACAGATTGCTTAACATTCATTCAGAGATATGAAAAAAATAGCATATTTCCATTCATGTCCCACAATGGCTCTGTAACATTGTATGCTTTTATCCACATTAATGATCTTTTTTGAAATACTGGTGATTGAAATGAAATATTACAATATTCATGATGGGCTGAATAACTGGATATCTTCCACCACTTGTTACACTCAGTCACTACCCTGTTAGTCATGAGCTGTCATGATGGCCTCACTACCAGCAATAAATCAAAGGACATCACTTGGTCTGCACATCGAGCATCGCTTAATGACATTCGAGGTATATGAAATAATGTTGATTTCACACAGAGATGATGGGTTTGCGACCATCCATCATCCCCAGTAGCATGTGAAGCAGGGGACGATTTCTCATCTTGCTGAAGAGAGCACCGATAAATATACAGTATAAATTGTTTAATACAAAACAAATATCAGAAAATTCTGCTGGAGGTTATAAAATAGTTTTATTCCATTTCAAGTTCATGATTTAGATTTAATGCCTTAACATCTGATTGAGTTCAAGAAATCCATTTGCACAATATTTGAACCAGGTATTAGCAATAGTTTGGGGG
The DNA here is from genome assembly GCF_044704955.1 of Pristiophorus japonicus. Taxonomy (NCBI): domain Eukaryota; kingdom Metazoa; phylum Chordata; class Chondrichthyes; family Pristiophoridae; genus Pristiophorus; species Pristiophorus japonicus. Next base: position 140,444,733 of record NC_091991.1, on the reverse strand, counting down.
CGAAATTGGGCTCCTGTGTGCGTGCCATTAATGCCTCCGGGGGCGCTAATGGGGCGCAAATGGATTTTCACTTGAGCACGGCGAGAACAGTGGCCCCCCCTGCAAAATTGGGCAGGGGTTTTGCAGAGGCGCTAAGAGGTAGAACCCCACTCCTGCTGGTAGCGGCCCGCTTGGCTGCGCCCAGCGATGATGACATCATCGTCTTGTGCAGCGCCCTGTTACCGCTCCGGAAGAGAAATTCATCCGCGCCCCCTCACTTACCGCCTGGCACTCACAATGACAGCTTCAGCTGTCGAGTTGCAGTCGGGAGTCGCCTGGAGGAGTGCAATTTAAAGGCGTCATCTTTACAAACAATTTTTCTCAGGGATTACTCTTTGCAGCTTGCTAACTCATAGGCAGAGTGGTAGTTGGACAGATTTGAGTGATTTTGACTTTAAGGACTGTTCTGCCTCTTAACTATTCCTTTGCTTCATTGAGGGCAGATTTGAATCGACCACATTTATATCGTTTCATGGGGGCTGTGTTGGCACTCGACCTCCTGCTCTGACGTCACATTTGGAGGTTACGTAGGCAGAGACAAAGGCAGAGACAAAAGCAGAGAGAAAGATAGAAAGAAATACAGGGATAAAGACAACAAAATGTGGCCAGTGGGAGAAGGCCCAACAGGGCTGGCAACAGGAGACCTTCATAGAATCATAGAACTTTACAGCACAGAAGGAGGCCATTTGGCTCATTGCGTCTGTGCTGGCCGACAAAGAGCTATCCAGCCTAATCCCACTTTCCAGCACTTGGTCCGTAGCCTTGCAGGTTACGGCACTTTAAATGCATATCCAAGTACTTTATATAAATGCTATGAGGGTTTCTGCCTCTACCACCCTTTCGGGCAGTGAGTTCCAGACCCCCACCACCATCTGGGTAAAAAAGTTTCCCCTCAAATGCAGCCTAAACTCCACCAATTACTTTAAATCTATGCCCCCCGATTGTTGACGGGTCAAATAGGTCACTGGGGTAAATAGGTCCTTCCTATTCATTTTACCTAGGCCCCTCATAATATTATAGAAACATAGAAATATAGAAACATAGGAACATAGAAAATAGGTGCAGGAGTAGGCCATTCGGCCCTTCGAGCCTGCACCGCCATTCAATGAGTTCTTGGCTGAACATGCAACTTCATTACCCCATTCCTGCTTTCTCGCCATACCCCTTGATCCACCGAGTAGTAAGGACTATATCTAACTCCTTTATATACACCTCAATAAGGTCTCCCCTCAGCCTGCTCTGCTCCAAAGAAAACAAAAACAGCCTATCCAATCTTTCCTCATAACTAAAATTCTCCAATCCAGGCAACACCCTCGTAAATCTCCTCTGTACCCTCTCAAGTGCAATCACATCATAAGAACATAAGAATATAAGAAATAGGAGCAGGAGTAGGCCACCTGGCCCCTCAAGCCTGCTCCACTATTTAGTAAGATCATATCTGATCTGATCATGGACTCAGCTCTACTTCCCTGCCCGCTGCCCATAACCCTTTATTCCTATATTGCTCAAAAATCTGTCTATCTCCGTCTTAAATATATTCAATAACCTAGACTCCACAGCTCTGTGGGGAAGAGAACTCCACAGATTTACAACCCTCTGAGAGAAGAAATTCCTCCTCATCTCAGTTTTAAATGGGTGGCCCCTTATTCTGAGACGATGTCCCCTAGTTTTAGTTTCCCCGAAGAGTGGAAATATCCTCTCTGCATACACCTTGTTGAGTCCCCTCATTATCTTATATGTTTCGATAAGATCACCTCTCATTCTTCTGAACTCCAATGTGTATAGGCCCAGCTTACTCAACCTATCTTCATAAGTCAACCCTCTCATCTCTGAAATCAACCTAGTGAACCTTCTGTGAACAGCCTCCAATGCAAATATATCCTTCCTTAAATATGGAGACCAAAACTGTATGCAGTACTTAGGTGTGGCCTCACCAATACTCTGTACAGTTGTAGCAGGACTTCTCTGCTTTTATACTCTATCCCCCTTGCAATAAAGGCCAACATTCCATTTGCCTTCCTGATTACTTGCTGTACCTGTATACTAACTTTTTGTGTTTCATGCACAAGGACCCCCAGGTCCCTCTGTAGTACTGCAGCACTTTGCAATTTTGCTCCATTTAAATTATAATTTGCTTTTCTATTTTTTCTGCCAAAGTGGATAACCTCACATTTTCACACATTATACTACATCTGCCAAATTTTTGCCCACTCATTTAGCCTGTTTATATCCCTTTGCAGATTTGTTGTATCCTCCTCACAATTTGCTTTCCCACCCATCTTTGTATTATCAGCAAACTTGGCTACATTACACTCGTTCCCTTCATCCAAGTCATTAATATAGATTGTAAATAGTCGAGAACCCAGCACCGATCCCTGCGGCACCCCACTAGTTACCGTTTGCCAACCACTGCCAGTTGGTGGCCCAGCCGAACCCGGGGCCATAATTGTTGGCCCGACTTGGCAATTGGCTGACTAAAAAACATGGCGGCTGCGGCAGTGTGCCCTCCCCTTGAAGGGTCACCATGCAGCCATATTCCACACATTGAAAGAAAGGTGCACCGACAGGAAAAGCTGTCGAGGCACCGCGCGGCGGATCAAAGCTTTTTGGAGCTAAATTTTGCTGGAGGTGCGGGAGATCGGCGGTGTGGACTTTGATTACGCACTTAGGACGGGTCGGCAGCAGTGGGGCGGAAGTGGGGACTGCCGGAAAACCCCCGAGGTGAATTTCGCTAGCGGCGCCCATACGACTCCGCCACTTGGCTTCCGTTAACCGACGGTAAGAGGCCTTTTCAGGAGGCTGGATTTCGGCCCCACTATCTTTTGTTCTAACATCACCCGTTCCTTGGCTATAAAAAATCTCTAGCCCAAAGTATCAAATGTGAGAAAGGTCATGGATTTAATACCAAATACCCTGTAGAATAATTACCGTTAAATTGCTATCTCATTCAAATGTCAACCCATTCTGCCTTTCTTAAAAGAAGGTTTATTAATTCGGCTACTCCTATGACGTGCTCCCCCAGTGGCTTCAGTTCAGTTGGTGGAAGACTGTTGTTGCTCATGTTGGGACCCTTGAGATGCTCGTGGCTAGCGACCTCTGGGACCTCCAGCCCAAGAGTCTGCAGATTGTAACAAATTGACTGCTGCTGGGGCAGTCTGACCAAGCTTGCATCGCTGTTTAAATAATATATTGGAGACATAGCTTAACAGAGGCAACAGTAAATTTTAGGAAGCATTTAACAGATACTAGGCTGGAAATTCCTACTGTGGCCTCTTGGGTGCAGATGTGAGGGAGGGCAGAAAGTCTACCTGGTTCATGGATGTACCCCTGATACCGTCCAAAATCTCAAGGTCAGAGCCATTAACAGGTGCTTGTGTCATTTTCAGTACAAGTTGGACACCTGCATCAACCGGGGAGGGGGAACAAGGGATTTCTCTATGGAACCTTATCACAATCTAAGTGGACTTGCCAAAGATGTTTAACAATTTTTACCAGCCAGTTTTTGAATGTGCCATTTTTACGATGGCAATCAAATGTAAAGTGACTGACTGCAGTAAGGTAAGCTTTTTAAATTATAAATGGCCCCACTTCTGCCAAGATCAAGTCCTAGCGAGCAAGTGTGCCTGCTGTATACAAGAGACGTCGCAGTGGGATGGATGGGAATTATGATGGATGAGGACATCCCTTTTTATGACATCCTCAAGGAAGAGGGCAACCACGAGAAGTGCTCGCTCCCACTTTGGACGGATAAAGGATTGGATCCCACACCAAATTCTGCCCCACCCATCCAGATAAAGGTGGTGATGTGCCCCAGGGCCCAGGAATCTCAGCTCTGCTATTTATTGCTGTTGGGGTAAAAAGACTTCTCTTCCTCAAGGTGGACTCCCTGATATAAGGAATTGACACTTGCCCTCTCGCATAGCGACCACGGAATCACTCAGACTAAACCTCGGTCCAACCGGTTTTTATTCACGCATGCTAGGGAAGGGTTCCGATGAACGCTTCCCCGATCAGAGGTTTAACAATTACAATTATACAGTTTTTCGAGGTGTGCAACCCTCCTATAAAACCATCGATTGGCCTATTGCTATCAGCGAAGTTACATTGATTCATCGACCCTCATCAGACTGGCTCCGAGTAGCTCCCCCCCCACCTATCCATATCCCATCACACGTCACCCTTCTGGAATGTGTTATTCAGTGGTGTCAACTTTTCCTCAGTTCCTCATGATGTGTTGATTAACTTTGTTTCCCAGGGTGGTGCCTCCTTATCCCTCTCCCAAGAACTCTAGTCAAAACTACCATCCTGTTCCCATGCTGCTATAACCTATGTTCCCAAACATTTTACTGTCCTTGTTCTGTACTGAATACAGTTCTCATGAGTCTGTACTAAGGTTAATACAACGGATGGTTCATTAACCATCAAGCTTTGCTTCTCCTTAGAACCCATTCAAGCAAGTGTATAAGCGTGCTTTACACACATAAGCGAGTTTTACATATAATCTGGACCATGTGTCAGATCAATTCACTACCTTCAGTATCCTTTTTAGTGACCATCTGTCTGTCTGTCTCCCACTTTCGTGACCGTATTTTATCCCCTTACAATTGCAGTAAAACTGCAGCGATAGCAGAAAAAGCTGTTAGAAAAATCCATGTGAATTTTGTGTCAGCAATGTTTCAGTACAAGCTGAGACATGGGCTTTCCATCCCAACAAGATTAAAAAACACTTGTCTGACTTGATTGATGCCAGGGATGTTACTGAGTTATAACTTCAATAAAAACTACTGAGGTATCAAGACAAGCTCTCAGCTGTGTCAATAGGACTTATCTTGCCGATAAAAAGAAAGAAAGAATTTACATTTATATCGCACCTTTCATGACCTCTGGATGTCCCAAAGTGCTTTACAGCCAATTGACTACATTTGAAGTGTGGTCACTGTTGTAATGTAGGAAATGCAGCAGCCAATTTTCACACAGCAAGCTCCCACAAACAGCAATGAAGTAAATGACTAGATAATCTGTTTTAGTGATGTTGGTTGAAGGATAAATATTGGCCAGGACACCAGAATAATTCCACAGTTTTTCTTCAAAATAGTGCTGTGGGATCTTTTATGTCCACCTGAAAGAGAAGACAGGGCCTCGATTTAACATTTCATCCAAAAGACAGTGCAACACTCCCTCAGCATTGCACTGGAGTATCAGCCTACATTTTATGCTGAAGTCTCTGGGATGGGACTTGAACCCAAAACCTTCGGACTCAATGGCATGAGTGCTACCCACTGAATGAGTTGTCAGCTGATTCACATAATGTGATGTGGGGCATTTAGGAAAGGTCCACCATTGATGAACAGTCCTGGAAGATAGTGAGTACATGATGCATATCTCCTGGAACTAACCTAAATTGTGTCCTGGACGGACCATTACTTGTTCAGATCAAAAACACAGCACGAGCTCAAGATGAATTTCAGCTAGTATGGCCTTCTTCCGTGCTGTAACCATTCTATGACTCTATGATTCTGAAGAACGATAACGACACAGTCATTGTTCAGAGACTCCAGCACAAAGTGTAGGCTGATACTCCAGTGCAATGCTGAGGGAGTGCTGCACTGTCTTTTGGATGAAATGTTAAACCGAGGCCCCGTCTGCTCTCTCAGGTGGAAATAAAAAATCCCATGGCACTATTTACAGCACGGAAGAAGGCCATACGACCCATTCAGCCCGTGCCGACTCTCAGCTAGTCCCACTCCCCTGCCCTTTCCCCGTAGCCCTGCAATTTTTTTTTCTTCAGATATTTATTCAACTCACTTTTCAAAGAGAAGATTGAGTCTGCCTCCTCCACCCTTTCCAGCAGTGCATTCCAGATCCTAACCACTCGCTGTGTAAACAAGTTTTTTCTTTCGTCGCCTTTGGTTCTTTTGCCAATCACCTTAAATCTGTGTCCTCTGGTTCTCAACCCTTCTGCCAATGGGAACAGTTTCTCTCTATCTACCCTGCCCAGACCCCTCGTGATTTTGAACACCTCTATGAAATCTCCTCTCAATCTTCTCTGCTCCAAGGAGAACAATCCCAGCTCAGCCTCCCTTTCCCTTCTCCATGTTTTTGTCATCGCTAAACTTCATTATTCCAACCTCCTTCTTTCTGGTCTCCGTCCTCCACAAATTCCACAATTTTCAACACATAGCTGTCCGTATTCTCTCCCGTACTAAGTGCTCAGACTGGTGTCCTGTCCCCATATATAATACATTTAAACGACTTGTCCTTGTCTTCAAATTGAAGGGGGGTGCAAAATTCACAAGATCCCCTCCAGTGTTTGGGCTCATTCGAAAGGAAATTTAATTTGGGACTATCTACCAAAAAGTCTGGAACCTTAAAGTGCTTATGGAAGAAACTATGAACTTTAATCAAATTTTGGATTTTAAAAGACTGTGGGCGGGCCTAAAAGGACTAACAGGAGACAACCTGATTAAGGAAGACTACCTGGGTGTGAGGACTGAAGTAATCTGTCTGGTGAAATGGGTATTCGAGAATCCTTCTCCACAAGAGACATTAACATTACAAAATCACCCAGAGATAGCTACCTATCAACATAAATCTGGAAAACCATTTCAGCATATCCATCACAAAGAGGCCCAATCCAGCCTGTATGTGAAAAATTAAGCACAAAAGGGCATTGCAATTACCAAGCTAATATTTCCATCGGGAAACAGTTTTCGAACATCAGCCCACCCGAGACATATTAACTTTTAACGAGCCCGCCAAAATGTTACAAAGAGTCAAGCCCACCAAATTTATACAAAGGATTTTGAACTGATTTGGCACCAAGATTAGAACCACTGAAATCGTATAACTGGCCCCTGTTTTCAACAGAGGTTGGGGGTTGCTAAGTAGCTACAAGGTTGCTACTACCTCATCAAGACTACGAGAGAAACTAACGCGACAGTTGTAAGCTTCGAAGTCCTGAAGTCCTGAAGGAAGAACATCACCATCGCGGCAGCAACCGACTACAACCAACGTGGTATCAACGAAAAACCACCGCGATCGACCAAATTCGAAACAAAACTCCAACGGGGAAAAACCGAAGAATCGAAAAGTTTCCACTCTACAATCTAATCCTGACCTACCAATGGGTAAAACATTACCTAAAAGACTGTAGAAACCTATTTCTAACGAAGAAAACCGGGTATTTACCCCATAGATCCAAAACGTGCCTTACCGCATCAGCGGACTCAACCCAACTGAAGATTGCGCAGCAAGAAGTCTTCTCCGACATTCGGGGTACAGCAAGCAGACCCTACCGCATCCAGCGAACCCCAAAACCGTGATCTACCGTTAACTGGCAAAAGGATTGGTAAGCATAGTCCCTGCCTGCCCTGGAGTCCAACCTAGCTAGGTATTGGGAGGTGGGAGGTGTAATTCTACTGTGACCCCCTTTGAATGTAATGTGTTGTTCGCTATTAGAGTCATAAGCTATTGGAACCCCCTCTGAGTGTGTAAGGTATTGTTTCTCTAATAAGTTTGAATAAGTTCTGACATTGTACTTTCTTATTAGAGTAATTATAAGTTTATAGTTTCTTGACTGTAATAAAATCAAAGTTCTTTTGCATCAAACCAGTGTCCTGTGCACTTTGTCACATCCCCCAAATAAATCCAGAGTCTAGAACCCAAGGGAGTGGGAGCGATTCGAACTGCTCAAGTTGGTCAGAAGGGAACCTGACCCCCTCATAGAGACCATCCCCTTACAAAATCCTGCATGATCTTGCCCCACTGTATCTGTGAAACTTCCTCCTTTGTCTGTCATTTTGTGCAGCCCCCTCCCTCTTCCCCACCTCTGGTGGCAATGCATTCAGCCACCTCCGTTCCACTCTCTGACACTTCCTCCCTAAATCTATTCCTATCTCTACTTCTCTCTCCTCCGTTAAAAATTCTCTCAGATTTTCTGGCATTCTTCCTAATCTCTCCCTCTATGGTTCATTTCTCCCTCTGAGGGTAATTAAAACTTTTATCACTGGTTGATAGGGAAACCGCTGCACACACTTTACACAGCTGGGAAACTCCTGCACACCCTTTACACAGCTGGGAAACCGCTGCACACATGTTACACAGCTGGGAAACTCCTGCACACCCTTTACACAGCTGGAAAACCGCTGCACACACGTTACACAGCTGGGAAACTCCTGCACATCCTTTGCACAGCTGGGAATCCCCTGCACACACTTTATATGGCTGTGACGTCAAAGGAAAGGAAATTCAGGCAAGCTGTAAACCTGCCAATTCCCTGGGAGTGCATATCTACAGATCCTGGAAGGTCGCAGGACAGGGAAATAAGGTGGCGTATGGGATACTTTCCTTTATTAGCTGAAGCTTAGAATATAAGAGCAGGGAGGTTATGCTTGAATTGTATAAAACACTTGTTAGGCCACAGCTAGAGTACTGAGTACAGTTCTGTTCACCGCATTACAGGAAAGATGTGATTGCAATAGAGAGGATACAGAGGAGATTTACGAGGATGTTGCTAGGACTGGGGAATTTTAGCTATGAGGAAAGATTGGATAGGCTGGGGTTGTTTGCTTTGGAACAGAGGAGCCTGAGGCGAGACTTAATTGAGGTGTATAAAATTATGAGGGGTCTAGATCATCATCATCATAGGCAGTCCCTCGAATCGAGGATGACTTGCTTCCATGTCAAAAAGTTCACAGGTGTTTCAATGAAGGACCTAATATTCCAGGTCCCGAAATACATATTGAAGGTTGCAAGATGCTTGTGTGTGGATTTTTTTAACGTGTGGAGCCGTTGCACACCAGCCACCACACGGGCTTGACAGAGCTAGGTCTTGGTCTAGTGGCAAGGATTAACTATGACGACTGGAGACCAGCTCTGCTGCACGGACCTAGTGCGCACACATATCGCAGTGTGGGCTGGCCCGTGCTGCCCCTGAGCCCTCGCCTCTTCTGGACACAAACTCACGACTCTCCTGGGCCCCGATCACATCACTCTGCAATCTCTCGCCGCTCCTTCGCCCTGACCTCGCTGCTCCTGCTACACCTGCCCATACTCCAATCACCGACCTGGATCTTGGTGATGTCCCGCTTCACTGCCGTTGCTCTTCTGCTCCAGTACGTGCTGCTCCCTGGAGTGGTGTGCTGTCACGCTGCTCCTTCTGCTTCCAGGCCTGCTCCGATGGTGCTCGCAGGCTGGGGACGGATAGGAAGGACCTATTTCCCTTAGCAGAGAGGTCAATAACCAGGGGGCATAGATTTAAAGTAATTGGTAGAACAATTAGAGGGGGGTTGAGGTGAATATTTTTCACCCAGAAGGTGGTGGGGGTCTGGAACTCATTGCCTAAAATGATGGTAGAGGCAGAAACCTTCATCACATTTAAACTTTACTTGGATATGCAGTTGCAGTGCTGTAATCTACAAGGCTACAGACCAAGAGCTGGAAAATGGGATTAGGCTGGATAGCCCTTTTTTTAGCTGGCACAGATTCGATGGGCCGAATGGCCACCTTCTGTGCTGTAAATTTCGATGATTCTATAACAGTGTGAAGCAGTGGGATGGTTCACAGGGTGACTAACAGTCTGACAGGCCGCAATGCGAACGCCCCTTCCATATAACCATAGGATGAAGGAGGAACCACCCACACCCACTAGACGCGTGTATCCCTCTAGCTGTCAACCCAGGACTCAGAATTGGAGCTCTCTAGGTCTGTTGGAATTTGAAATCTAACATCTTCTGACTGAGACACAGGAATGCTGCCACTAAGCCAAAGCATCATCATAGGCAGTCCCTTGGAATCGAGGAAGACTTGCTTCCACTCCTAAAGTGAGTCCTTTGGTGGCTGAATAGTCCAATATGAGAGCCACAGATCCTGTCACAGGTGTGACAGATATTCATCGGGGAAAGGGGGTGGGGGGTGGGACTGATTTACCACAACCTCCTTCAGCTGCCTGCGCCTGACATCTTCACGCTCGCAGCGTTGAGACTCGAAGAGCTCCCGGATGCACTTTCTCCACCTCGGGCGGTCTTCGGCTAGGGTCTCCCAGGTGTCAGTGGTGATGACGCACATCACCAGGGAGGCTTTGAGGGTGTCCTTGTAATGTTTCCGCTGCCCACCTTTGGCTTGTTTGCCATGAAGGAGCTCCGCATAGAGCAGTTGCTTAGGGAGTCTCATGTCTGGCATGGGAACCTGCCCAGTGAAGCTGAGTGAGTGTGGTCAGTGCTTCAATGCTGGGGATGTTAGCCTGGGCGAGGACACTGATGTTGGTGCATTTGTCCTCCCAGGGGATTTGCAGAATCTTGCAGAGACATCGTTGATGATATATCTCCAGCAACATGATGTGTCTTCTGTAAGTCGTCCATGCCTCTGATCCATACAGGAGGGCAGGTATTACTACAGTCCTGTAGACCAGGAGCTTGGTGGTATGTTTGAGGGCCTGGTCTTCGAACACTCTTTTCTATGTTTCTATGTTTCCTTAGGCGGCCGAAGGTTGCACTGGCGCACTGGAGGCGATGTTGAATCTCTGCATTAATGGCTGCCTTTGTTGACAAGAGGCTCCCGAGGTATGGGAAATGGTCCACGTTGTCGAGGGCCATGCCGTGAATCTTGATGACTGGAGGGCAGTGCTGTGCGACGGGGACAGGCTGGTGGAAGACCTTAGTCTTACGGATGTTAAGCGTAAGGCCCATGCTTTCATATGCCTCGGTTAATACATCGACTATATCCTGGAGTTCAGCCTCAGAATGTGCGCAGAAGCAGGCGTCGTCTGCGTACTGTAGCTCAACGACAGAGGTTTAGAAACATAGAAATATAGAAAATAGGTGCAGGAGTAGGCCATTCGGCCCTTCGATCCTGCACCGACATTCAATGAGTTCTTGGCTGAACATGCAACTTCAGTACCCCATTCCTGCTTTCTCGCCATACCCCTTGATACCCCTAGTAGTAAGGACTACATCTAATTCCTTTTTGAATATATTTAGTGAATTGGCCTCAACAACTTTCTGTGGTACAGAATTCCACAGGTTCACCACTCTCTGGGTGAAGAAGTTTCTCCTCATCTCGGTCATAAATGGCTTACCCCTTATCCTAACACTGTGACCCCTGGTTCTGGACTTCCCCAACATTGGGAACATTCTTCCGTCATCTAACCTGTCTAAACCTGTCAGAATTTTAAAAGTTTCTATGAGATCCTCTCTCATTCTTCTGAACTCCAGTGAATACAAGCCCAGTTGATCCAGTCTTTCTTGATATTTCAGTCCCACCATCCCGGGAATCAGTCTGGTGAACCTTCGCTGCACTCCCTCAATAGCAAGAATGTCCTTCCTCAAGTTAGGAGACCAAAACTGTACACAATACTCCAGGTGTGGCCTCACCATGGCCCTATACAACTGTAGTAACACCTCCCTGCCCCTGTACTCAGATCCCCTCGCTATGAAGGCCAACATGCCATTTGCTTTCTTAACCGCCTGCTGTACCTGCATGCCAACCTTCAATGACTGATGTACCATGACACCCAGGTCTCGTTGCACCTCCCCTTTTCCTAATTTGTCACCATTCAGATAATAGTCTGTCTCTCTGTTTTTACCATCAAAGTGGATAACCTCACATTTATCCACATTATACTTCATCTGCCATGCATTTGCCCACTCACCTAACCTATCCAAGTCACTCTGCAGCCTCATAGCATCCTCCTCGCAGCTCACACTGCCACCCAACTTAGTGTCATCCGCAAATTTGGAGATACTATATTTAATCCCCTCGTCTAAATCATTAATGTACAATGTAAACAGCTGGGGTCCCAGCACAGAACCTTGCGGTACCCCACTAGTCACTGCCTGCCATTCTGAAAAGTACCCATTTACTCCTACTCTTTGCTTCCTGTCTGACAACCAATTCTCAATCCACGTCAGCACACTACCCCCAATCCCATGTGCTTTAACTTTGCACATTAATCTCTTGTGTGGGACCTTGTCGAAAGCCTTCTGAAAGTCCAAATACACCACATCAACTGATTCCCCCTTGTCCACTCTACTGGAAACATCCTCAAAAAATTCCAGAAGATTTGTCAAGCATGATTTCCCTTTCACAAATCCATGCTGACTTGAACCTATCATGTCACCTCTTTCCAAATGCGCTGCTATGACATCCTTAATAATTGATTCCATCATTTTACCCACTACCGATGTCAGGCTGACCGGTCTATAATTCCCTGTTTTCTCTCTCCCTCCTTTTTAAAAAAGTGGGGTTACATTGGCTACCCTCCACTCCATAGGAACTGATCCAGAGTCTATGGAATGTTGGAAAATGACTGTCAATGCATCCGCTATTTCCAAGGCCACCTGCAGACCATCAGGCCCTGGGGATTTATCGGCCTTCAATCCCATCAATTTCCCCAACACAATTTCCCGACTAATAAGGATTTTGATGATCTTGGACCTGGTCTAGAGGCGGAGTAGGTTAAACAGCTTCCCACTGGTTCGGTAGTTTAGTTCCACTCCAGCGGGGAGCTTGTTGACAGTGAGATGGAGCATGGCAGCGAGGAAGATTGAGAAGAGTGTTGGAGCGATGACGGCAGCCCTGTCTGGCCCCAGTTCGGACGTGGAATGGATCTGTAACGGATCCGCTGGTAAGGATCACGGCCTGCATGTCGTCGTGGAGCAGGCGAAGGATGTTGACAAACTTTTGGGGCCACCCATAACGGAGGAGAACGCTCCATAAGCCCTCACGGTCGACATTGTCAAAGGCCTTTGTGAAATTGAAAAAGGCCATGTACAAGGGCTGGCATTGCTCCCTGTATTTTTCCTGCAGTTGTCGTGCTGCAAAGATCATGTCCATTGTTCCCCGTAGGGGACGAAATCCGCACTGTGACTCCGGGAGGAGCTCCTCGGCCACAGGGAGAAGACGGTTGAGGAGAACTCTAGCGACAACCTTTCCAGTGGTTGATAGCAGGGAGTATCGTTCCGGGGATGATGGTAAGCAGTAGTTCTCATGGAAACATTGAAACATAGAAAATAGGTGCCGGAGTAGGCCATTCGGCCCTTCGAGCCTGCATCACCATTCAATATGATAATGGCTGCTCATGCAACTACAGTACCCCATTCCTGCTTTCTCTCCATACCTCTTGATCCCTTTAGCCATAAGGGCCACATCTAACTCCCTTTTGAATATATCTAACGAACTGGCCTCAACAACTTTCTGTGGTAGAGAATTCCACAGGTTCACAATTCTCTGAGTGAAGAAGTTTCGCCTCATCTCAGTCCTAAATGGCTTACCCCTTATCCTTAGACTGTGACCCCTGGTTCTGGACTTCCCCAACATCGGGAACATTCTTCTTGCATCTAACCTGGCCAATTCTGTCAGAATTTTATATGTTTCTATGAGATCCCCTCTCATTCTTCTAAATTCCAGTGAACATAAGCCTAGTCGATCCAGTCTTTCTTCACATGTCAGTCCTGTCATCCCGGGAATCAGTCTGGTGAACCTTCGCTGCACTGTCTCAATAGCAAGAATGTCTTTCCTCAGATTAGGAGATCAAAACTGTACACAATATTCAAGGAGTGGCCTCACCAAGGCCCTGAACAACTGCAGTAAGACCTCCCTGCTCCTATACTCAAATCCCCTAGCTATGAAGGCCAACATGCCATTTGCCTTCTTCACCGCCTGCTGTACCTGCATGCCAACTTTCAATGACTGATGTACCACGACACCCAGTTCTCGTTACACCTCCCTTTTCCTAATCTGTCAACATTCAGATAATATTCTGCCTTCCTGTTTTTGCCACCAAAGTGGATAATCCCACATTTATCCACATTATACTGCATCTGCCATGCATTTGCCCACTCACCTAACCTGTCCAAGTCACCCTGCAGTCTCTTAGCATCCTCCTCACAGCTCACACTGCCACCCAGCTTAGTGTCATCTGCAAACTTGGAGATATTACATTCAATTCCTTCGTCTAAATCATTAATGTATATTGTAAATAGCTGGGGTCCCAGCACTGAACCTTGCGGTACCCCACTAGTCCCTGCCTGCCATTCTGAAAAGGACCCGTTTATTCCTATTCTCTGCTTCCTGTCTGCCAACCAGTTCTCTATCCACATCAATACATTACCCCCAATACCATGTGCTTTAATTTTGCACACTAATCTCTTGTGTGGGACCTTGTCAAAAGCCTTATAAAAGTCCAAATACACCACATCCACTAGTTCGCCCTTGTCCACTCTGCTAGTTACATCCTCAAAAAATTCTGGAAGATTTGTCAAGCATGAATTCCCTTTCATAAATCCATGCTGACTTGGACCGATCCTGTCACTGCTTTCCAAATGCGCTGCTATTACATCTTTAATAATTGATTCCAACATTTTCCCCACTACCGATGTCAGGCTAACCGGTCTATAATTACCCGTTTTCTCTCTCCCTCCTTTTTTAAAAAGTGGGGTTACATTAGCTACCCTCCAATCCATAGGAACTGATCCAGAGTCGATAGAATGTTGGAAAATGACCACCAATGCATCCACTATTTCTAGGGCTACTTCCTTAAGTACTTTGGGATCCAGACTATCAGGTCCTGGGGATTTATCGGCCTTCAATCCCATCAATTTCCCTAACACAATTTCCTGACTAATAAGTATTTCCTTCAGTTCCTCCTTCTCGCTAGACCCTCGATCCCTAATATTTCCGGAAGGTTATTTGTGTTTTCCTTAGTGAAGACAGAACCAAAGTATTTGTTCAGTTGGTCTGCCATTTCTTTGTTCCCCATTATAAATTGACCTGATTCTGACTGCAAGGAACCTACATTTGTTTTCACTAATCTTTTTCTTTTCACATATCTATAGAAGCTTTTGCAATCAGTTTTTATGTTCCCTGCAAGCTTACTCTGTTACTCTATTTTCCTCCTCCTAATTAAACGCTTTGTTCTCCTCTGCTGAATTCTAAATTTCTCCCAGTCCTCAGGTTTGCTGCTTTTTCTGGCCAATTTATATGCCTCTTCCTTGGATTTAACACTATCCCTAATTTCCCTTGTTAGCCACGGTTGAGCCACCTTCCCCGTTTTATTTTTGCGCTGGACAGGGATGTACAATTGTTGAAGTTCATCCATGTGATCTCTAAATGTCTGCCGTTGCCTATCCACCATCAACCCTTTAAGTATCATTTGCCAGTCTATCCTAGTCAATTCACGTCTCATACCATCGAAGTTACCTTTCTTTAAGTTCAGGACCCTAGTCTCTGAAGTGTTGCTATGATGTTGCTATGAGCAGAAGTACACATTATTTTTTAAATGTTTTCCCTCTTCTCCAGAAGGTGTTGACTCCTTCTGGGATGTGGTGCCATGGATACTGGCCATCCACCAGTAGCCAACTCCCCTAGAATGTCAGTCGGCTATCATGGTGGAATGTGAACCAATCCTCATCCAGCTGCACACACTTTACACAACTGCGATAGGATACCAATCAGGAATGTTGGGTGATTTTCCCTCTCCCTATCCAGAGGTCCTGAGGCTCGTTGCTCTGTCCTTACTGCCAACTTAGCAGCAATCGGGTGATCTGGTATAAATCAAGAATCAAACATGGGACCTTCTGAATCTGTGTGGCTGAGGTCCACACTGGACAGTGTGTTTACCAAGTAAGTCCCCTGGGCAACCAGTCAGGAATGTCTTTAGAACTCAGGAGCATATGTCTGATGTCTGATTACAATACCTCTATATTGTACTCTGACAGTGAAAACACCCAACAGCAAAGAAGAATCTTTTATAAATTAATCATTTCTCTATTTCAAACTATCCATATCTTGCTGTTTTGCTGGTACTCCGAATATTTAATGATGCTCTAGCTTTAGTTTTAGCCTATATCCTGTCCAACATACACTGAGCTCGAGGAACTTGACAGTTCCAGTATTAGAGTTGTGGGTTCCTCGCTCGATAGTTGAAAGACTAGCCAGAATTCTCCTTCCAATTCCCTTCCTGCATTGCCCAAGTTGTCAATGTTAATGGTGACAGCATCCTGTGGCAGTGCTGCAGTCTGTCTCAAAGGAAGGGGAAAGGGAGTTAAAAAAAGACAAGGATTATTTTCAACAAAGAGAATAGCATCTTTTTCAGTCAATCACACAACAGTGAAAGGAAAAAAATAACTTCTATAATGGTTTTGGCTGAAAAGGGAATCAAGGCAGCTGGGGCAGTATCAAGAAGGAAACATAAAACATGATATCCCTTTGTGAATACGTGTAAATAGGTTTCTTTTGAAGAAAAAAAACTAAAAGCCTTTAAAATAAAATTCAAATCAATGCAGAACAATATATTTTACTTTCTCCTGACAGCTTTATCTAATGTTCTTCTATGTTACCATTATAATAGAGCCAGTCAAAGGCCTCCCAGCTTATTTTGCTGTAAAGAATATTAATCAATGCTGTTTGTCAACCTTACTTATTTAAGCATTTTAAACTGTTTCTCCAGTTTGTGATTCCAAAGGTGATTGCGTTTCATGTAAAGAAAGGTGTACCTACTTTACAACAGTGACCACGCTTCAAAAAAGTAATTCATTGTCTGTGTGGTGCCTGGTGACATCCCATAATTGTGAGAGGCACCCTGTAAATTCAGTTTCGTTCTTTCAAAAGTACTTGGAATCCATTATTTGGATTTGGGAGGGGAAAAGAGTCAAGTCAGGCACAAACTGCCAAATAATTTATGCTGAAGAAAATGAATGGTATTAGTGCTGGGTAGTGGAAAAACATGTCCAAATATTTCAACCAGTAACAGTGTGAAGCTCTCCTGGGTCGGGTACAGCACACCTGACTGTAAGCTCCCTTTGCTCTGCCTTAATCTCATTCCGGAGCTCCCTACTGCACTAATTCCAATTTACTTTTTACTACATGCAGTAACCGTCCTGATGACCTTTCTGAACAAGATTGTCACTCTTCATAAAATGCTACAGCACAGGAACAAGCCACTTGGCCCATCACCTCCCCCTGCCCCTCCCCTATGCTCTTGGTCTGGAAGATGGGATTGGAAGATGTTCTCTTCAGGCTCGTCCGCGTCTGAATCTTCTTCTGCATCGACTTCAATCTCGTCAGGTTGGCCTTAAGTTCTACAAAATATAACAGAACAGACAAATGGTTAGCAGCAGAGGAGGGGGCAGGGTGGGTGGCATGAGTAGGCTCACACAGCGCAGGCAGCAGGCTGATTTGAAGGACCACGATGAACGATAGCACACTGCATCAACCGAAGCGTAGCTGATGGAGACATCCCCAGTAACCGAAGCATGGCTAGCCCGCGCAGTACTTAACATTTAGCAAAGCCAGACTGTGGAATTTGCAGGACTTACCCTCTCTGTCTCTCTCTCTCTCGAATGTATGCAGTGCTGGTTGCTTTTCTCCAGGCAGGACCCATCAAAGCAGCGACCCTCTCTTCCAAGGGTGTCAGTGGGTGCAGATTTGCCGGGCCTCCTCCTGTTGGAGTTCTTTCCCTTTTGTTCCTCTGCAAAGATGAAAATATAATGTTTTAGAGAGGGTGTCTTTCTGCTGGGTGGGACATATGGTCACATTTACAATTGCAATTCCATTGAATAAATGAAAATATTATTTACACTAACTACTTGACCAAGGTCCTGCCACTTCTTTTTGCACTGGCCTCCAGACCTCGGGGTGGTCACCATTGCACAGTAATCTTCTGCAAGTTGGTTCCAGCGTTTCTTCATTTCTTTTACTGAAACTTTTATGTGACCTCTGCTGGTGTCCAGCTCATGCCATCTGCCCTCAATCACAGCAACTAGTGCCTCCATTTCATCCTGTAAGAAATTCTTGGTCCTTGAACCGCGTTGCATCTTGTATTGCAGCTCCGATTTTTCCAATGAGAATTAAAGTTCTCACACACAACTGGCTCTTTAAAAATGGCCGAATGCAGACCGGAGGCTGTACTGGGTATGCGCGCCCATAGCAGTCACGTCTAAAATGTCCTTTTTTTTCCCCGTGCATGTGCAGAACGGGGGGCCAACAATTTTTCGGCTCAGACATTAGGCTCCACCCCCCCCGAAGCTACAGGACAGGCTGCCTGGCACCAATTTCAAAAAATAGAATGGGGAAACACGCTAGTTATTTTTTTGGAGTAGGTGGGGGCAAAAAAAATGGGCGTAACTCTTGCAAAACGCAAAAAACGACATTGGGGAAAATTGAGTCCGTTGCATGTAGGGGATCGAATACCTGAAATGCCATTATGCTTTTGGGTAAATGAAAGCAGCTAATTGATTATTCATGCATTAGTTATTCCACCGTACAAAATGTCTCCAAAAATATTGAAATAGCTATAGATTCACCACTGCAAAGAGATATTCATTTCAATTCACCAATAATTTGGGACCGGCACTGGCTCGATGGGCCGAATGGCCTCCCTCTGTGCTGTAACCATTCTATGAATTTCCTGTATAACGTCAGAAACCTGCAAGCTAAATTTTTCTTTCTTCTTTTAGGTCGAAACTCATTACAGGTAGCTCACCTCTCCTTGATTTAACCTTTCTTTTCCATAGGAGAACTTCACGATGACTAAATGCAGTCTGATAAGAGGAGATCTGTCAGTATATTTTACTTGAAAACAGCTAATCACTTTGGTGATCACTTGGTAATCATTTTCCAACAGTCTATCAACTCTGGATCAGTTCCCATGGACTGGAGGGTAGCTAATGTAACACCACTTTTAAAAAAAGGAAGGAGAGAGAAAACGGGTAATTATAGACCGGTTAACTTGACATCAGTAGTGGGGAAAACGTTGGAATCAATCATTAAGGATGAAATAGCAACGCATTTGGAAAGCGGTGACAGAATCGGATCAAGTCAGCATGGATTTATGAAAGGGAAATCATGCTTGACGAATCTTCTGGAATTTTTTGAGGATGTAACTAGCAGAGTGGACAAGGGAGAACTAGTGGATGTGGTGTATTTGGACTTTCAGAAGGCTTTTGACAAGGTCCCACATAAGAGATTGGTGTGTAAAATCAAAGCACATGGTATTGGGGGTAATATACTGACGTGGATAGAGAACTGGTTGGCAGACAGGAAGCAGAGAGTCGGGATAAACGGGTCCTTTTCAGAATGGCAGGCAGTAACTAGTGGAGTGCCGCAGGGCTCAGTGCTGGGACCCTAGCTCTTTACAATATACATTAACGATTTGGATGAAGGAATAGAGTGTAATATCTCCAAGTTTGCAGATGACACTAAACTGGGTGGTGGTGTGAGCTGTGAGGAGGATACTAAGAGGCTGTAGGGTGACTTAGACAGGTTAGGTGAGTGGGAAAATGCATGGCAGATGCATATTAATGTGGATAAATGTGAGGTTATCCATTTTGGGGGCAAAAACATGAAGGCAGAATAGGAAAAGGGGAGGTGCAACGAGACCTGGGTGTCATGGTTCATCAGTCACTGAAAGTGGGCACGCAGGTACAGCAGGCGGTAAAGAATGCAAATGGTATGCTGGCCTTCATAGCTAGGGGATTTGACTATAGAAGTAGGGAGGTCTTACTGCAGTTGTACAGGGCCTTAGTGATGCCTCACCTGGAATATTGTGTTCAGTTTTGGTCTCCTAGTCTGAGGAAGGACATTCTTGCTATTGAGGGAGTGCAGCGAAGGTTCACCAGACTGATTCCGGGGATGGCTGGGCTGTTATATGAGGAGAGACTGGAGCAACTGGGCCTTTATTCACTGGAGTTTAGAAGGATGAGAGGGAATCTCATAGAAACATATAAGATTCTGACGGGACTGGACACGTTAAATGCGGGAAGAATGTTCCCGATGTTGGGGAAGTCCAGAACCAGGGGACATAGTCTTAGGATAATGGGTAAGCCATTTAGGACTGAGATGAGGAGAAACTTCTTTACTCAGAGAGTTGTTAACCTGTGGAATTCCCTGCCGCAGAGAGTTGTTGATGCCAGTTCACTGGATATATTCAAGAGGGAGTTAGATATGGCTCTTACGCTTAAGGGGATCAAGGGGTATGGAGAGAAAGCAGGAAAGGGGTACTGAAGGAATGATCAGCCATGATCTTATTGAATGGCGGTGCAGGCTCGAAGTGCCGAATGGCCTACTCCTGCACCTATTTTTCTATGTTTCTAAGTCAATCTAAAAGTAACTTGTCTTAGCATTGTGCAAACCTGCTGACTATCAGCTATGCTAAACTATGATTCATGGTACTTATTCGCTTTCAGGCTTCTGACGTTATACAGAGAGCTCTGCGCACACCATGGAGCCCATCATTGCCAGTCTGCAGACGATTGTGGACTCCCAGAGATGTGTCATGGGTGATGTGGCAGCTTCCATTGCAGCACAGGCGGAAGCAACGCAACATCTTGGTGCTGTGATGCAGAGCATGGTTGATGCCATCAAATCACAGACTGCTCTCATGCACTCTCAGCTTGATGCCATGCTTGCTCTGACTGCTGCCATCGCTGCTGGGTCTACCACAGTCCATCGGGGATTTCATGGTGTCGCCCACCAAACTTTGCTTCAGCAGATTGCTGGGGATGCTGAGGTGCTGCCCCGGGGGAGTTGCACTGGGTCAGTGGAGCAGGAACCTACTGTCCTGCCTCAGGATGACAACATTCCTGATCCCAGCACTGCCACTCCACCATTACACTTGTCGCTGCCTGTCATCCAGCCAGCCCAGACTGTCGCTGCCCAGCCTGAGGTGGTGCAGCCTACAGCCAGGCCGTCCAGGCCCAGAGCTGGTCGAGGGCGTCCTGCAAGGACATCTGTAGTCTCGGGCCCTGACACACAGCAGCCCTCCACCAGCCATGCTGCAGCCACAGGGGACACACTGCGGAGGAGCACTAGATTAGTTAAAGCAAAGGGGGATATAAGGAAATGCACAAGGGTGATTATTAAATACATTATGAAAGCGTTTATTGTTGTTATATAAATTTGCGTTGGAATGTTTAATTTTTGCTGTTGTCTCTTATTTTAGTTTTGGGACTTTGGTACAGAAGGGAAAATGGATGTGGTGATGGGGACGTCTAGAGGAACCGGGAAGTGGGATGGAATTTTTACAACTGAGGGCAGTTAAGAGTTAATCACATGCTGTGTGTCTGGAGTCACATATAGGCCAGACCAGGTAAGGGCAGCAGGTTTCCTTCCCCAAAGAACATTAGTGAACCAGATGATTTTACGACAATCCGATAGTTTCATGGTCACCATTATTGATACTAGCTTTTTCTTCCAGATTTATTTAATTAACTGAATTTAAATTTCCCAGCTGCAGTGAAAACCGAACCGCATTGTAAGGGGAGCTTGGGGTGTGGGTTCGAATCCACACTCCCCTCGGGTTCTGTATGTGAGATTTATGAGGATGGGTGAGTAATGAGGTACCAGACACAGTGGGTAAGAGTACAAAATGGCTAATGTTGTTTATTTAGAATAGTAAACACCAAGATAGAGGGTATAGGAAGAGGTCATAAATAGCAGTAATGGCACAATCTCACTCAACAACATGAAAAATCTCGCAACAGGGAAGGGGAAAATAAGAGGTTAAAACATTCCACTCACACACAACCACACCTCCCACTTCCACCCTTCTTACCAATTCCTATCCTAAATTGAGTCTGTGAGGGGGTTTGAGCTATACTCACAATCCTATCAACTCCGGGGTTCTGGGGGCACTTATTTCAGCTCGGGGTCCCTCTGGGGTGGGTTTTACATTGATAGTCGGTTCGGTTTTCCTCCTCGATGTTGCGTCGGTTTCTTCTCTTTGCCTTTCGGTTGGCTCCTAAGCAAAAAGCTGCTGGAGTTAAGCACACCTTCCCCAGAGCGAGGACCCTGTGAAAAGCTGACTCAACTCCCAAAAGCTGACTCTGACCTCCAACAGCTGACTCCCACTGCTCCAAAAGCTGACTCCAACCTCCAACAGTTGACTCCCACTGCTCCAAAAGCTGACTCTCCCCCAAAAACTGACCCCCACCCTGCTGGTTCTGTAGCTCCTATCTTTGTATCCAATTTAGTTCTGCCTTTTCGCGCTCAAACTCAGTTGGTGGTCCATTGTGTAAGTTTGGGTGGGGAGATAACTTTGAATATTTAATCAGAAGATGTCACAGGTACAGGTAGGTGTGAGGACAGGGGTATTGTTTCAGTGCACATTGGTGCCTCAACGTCTGCTGGCCCATTGTAATAGTCCTGGGAGTCAATCGGTTTGGGCCTCCCCTTTGATGGGCCATTAGGTAGATGATGGTCCACATTCATTAGGGGTGAGTCATATTTTCAAACTGGGCCGGGTAGTCCCCATTGGTTGAGGATCTCCCCGCTTCAGACCCGACTCGACCCCTAATTGGCCTGCCAGAATGCACTGTTCCCCCATTGGCCAGTGCCTCTGTCTCGCTTGTGAGCCAGACTCCACAATGTCTGTATTCGCCCACACATTTCCCAGCCTGTCTGGTCTAAGGATTTTACTTGGCCAAGAATGTTAATTTAAAATGTATAGGACGATCCCATGGTAGTTTTCTTGTCCTTAGGATGTTCCAATAAAAATGCGGCCGTGGATTTTCAAACCTTACACTACCATTCCCGACAAACACCAAAACCAATATAATAAAGCCAAGACAAAAGAGTGAATTTTTGAATGACTAACATTTTCAACACCAGTTATGGAGGTAATGACAGATTTATTAGGACTCTTTTAGTATTTTTAAATGATTTATTTTGCTCCCTTATTTTCAGTTAGCGAAGGGCCATGAGTACAGCTGCCTGCAGCACATAAATAGCAGATTAGTGCCAGGTGGTGACTGCAGTTTGTTTTGCCCTTACTCTTTCCCACTCAGTCTCTATAAAAGCAGAAGTTGACATATTTCAGCCACTCTGCAACCTCAAAACCGTGAGGGTTCCATAAAGGCAAAAGTAACACAACCTGGAACATTGCGCCACAGTACATTTAGTCTGACTTTCTTAGGGAGCCGCTCTTGCATTCAAAGGTCTAGAGATTGGATTGAATCAAAGAACCAAAGAATCATAGAATCACAGAAGTTTACAGCACAGAAGGAGGCCATTTCGGCCCATCGTGTCCATGCCGGCCAACCAGAGGCTATTCAGCCGAATTCCACTTTCCAGCTCTAGGTCTGTAACCCTGCAGGTTACGGCACTTCAAGTGCACATCCAAGTACTTTTAAAATGTGGTGAGGGTTTCTGCCTCTACCACCGAGTAGCGAGTTCCAGACCACCATTACCCTCTGCGTGAAGAAATTTCCCCTCAAATCCCCTCTAAACCTTCTACCAATTACTTTAAATTTATGCTCCCTGGTTGTTGACCCGTCTGCTAAGGGAAATAGGCCCTCTCTATCCACTATATCAAGGCCCCTCATAATTTTATACAACTCAATGAAGTCTCCCCTCAGCCCCCTCTGTTCCAAAGAAAACAAATCCAGCCTATCCAATCTGTCCTCATAGCTAAGATTCCCCACTTCCGGCAACATCCTCGTAATTCTCCTCTGTACCCTCTCCAGTGTAATCACGTCCTTCCTGTAATGCGGTGATCAGAACTGCACGCAGTACTCCAACTGTGGCCTAACCAGTGTTTTATACAGTTCAAGCATAACCCCCCTGCTCTTGTATTCTATGTCTTGGCTAAAAAAGACAAGCATTCCGTATGCCTCCTTAACTACCTTATCTACCTGGCCTGCTACTTTCAGGAATCTATGGACATGCACTCCAAGATCCCTTTGTTCCTCTACACTTCTCCTCAGTGTCCTACCATTTAATGTGTATTCCCTTTTTTTGTTAGCCCTCCCAAAATGCATTACCTCACCCTTCTCTGGATTGAATTCCATCTGGCACTGTTCTGCCCACCTGACCAGTTGATAGATATCTTCCTGCAGTCCTCAGCTTTTTTCTTCATTATCAACCACACAGCCGACTTCAGTATCATCTGCAAGCTTCTTAATCATACCCCCTACATTCAAGTCTAGATCATTGATGTATATTACAAAAAGCAAGGGACCGAGTACTGAGCCCTGAGGAACCCCAATGGAAATATCCTTCCAGTCACATAAACACCCATTAACCCTTTGCTTCCTGCCTCGGAGCCAATTTTGGATCCAACTTACCACTTTGTCCTGGATCCCATGGGCTTTTATTTTCATGACCAGTCTGCCATGTGGGACCTTATCAAAAGTTTTGCTAAAATCCATATTCACGACATCATACGCTTTGCCCTCATCGACCCTCCTGGTTACCTCCTCGAAAAGTTCAATCAAGTTGGTCAGACACGACCTTCCCTTAACAAATCCACGCTGACTGTCCTTGATTAATCCGTGTCTTTCTAAGTGAAGATTTATCCTGTCCTTCAGAATTTTTGCTGATAATTTTCCCACCACCGAGGTTAGGATGACTGGCCTGTAATTATTCGGTCTATCCCTTTCTCCCTTCTTAAACAAAGGTACCACATTAGCAGTCCTCCAGTCCTCTGGCACTATACCTGAAGCCAGAGAGGATTGGAAAATGATGGTCAAAGCCTTGGTTATTTCCTCTTTTGCTTAGCTTAACAGCCTGGGATACATTTCATCCGGGCCTGGGGACTTATCCATTTTCAAAGCTGCTACACCCCTTAATACCTCCTCTCTCACTATGTTTATTTCATCTAATATTTCACACCCCTCCTCCTCAATAGCAGTGTCTGCATTGCCCCTCTCTTTTGTGAAAACTGGCGCAAAGTATTCATTAAAAACCATACCCACATCTTCCACCTCCACACACAGATTACGCTCATGGTCTCTAATAGGCCCTACTCTTTCTTTAGTTAGCCTCTTGCTCTTAATATATTCATAAAACATTATCGGGTTTTCCTTGATTTTACTTGCCAAGAATTTTTCATGCTCTCTCTTTGCTTTCCTAGTATCCTTTTTAATTTCACCCCTGGACTTTCTATTCTGCAGTATTTAGCCCTCGGTATCTGTCATAAACCTCCCTTTTTTTCTTTATCCTACCCTGTTTGTCCCTCAACATCCAGGGGGCTCTAGATTTGTTAGTCCTACCCTTTTTCTTTAAGGGCACATATTTGGCCTGAACCCTGTGGATCTCCTCCTTGAATGCCTCCCACTGCTCTGACACTGATTTACCTTCACGGAGCTGTTCCCAGTCCACTATGACCAAATCACCTCTCAGATTAACAAAGTTGGCTTTTCCCCAATTTAGAACTTTTATTCCTGGTCCATCCTTGTCCTTTTCCATAACTACCTTAAATCTAACTGAATTATGGTCACTAGCACCTAAATGCTCTCCCACTGACACACCTTCCACCTGCCCAGCTTCATTCCCTAAAACTAAATCCAGAACCGCCCCCTCATGTTGGGCTTGCTACATACTGGCTAAAAACGTTCTCTTGAATGCATTTTAGGAATTCCGCACCCTCTGTACTCTCCACACTAATTTTGTCCCAGTTAATATTTGGACAGTTGAAATCCCCTACTATTACTGCCCTGTAGTTTTTGCACTTCTCAGAAATGTTCCCACATATTTGCTCTTCTATCTCCCTCTCACTGTTTGGGGGGTCTACAGTACACTCCCAGCAGTGTGATCGCCCCTTTTTTATCTTTCAGTTCACCCGCTATGGCCTCGTTTGATGATCCCTCTAACATATCATCCCTCCTCACAGCTGTAATAATTTATTTAATTAATACCATGATTCCCCCTCCCGTTTTACCCCCTCTCTATCCCATCTGAAGATCCTGTAACCAGGAATGTTGAGCTGCCATACCTGCCCCTCTTTTAGCCATGTCTCTGTAATAGTTATAATATCATACTCCCAAGTGTCTACCTGTGCTCTCAGCTCATCTGCCTTATTTGCTATACTCATTGCATTGAAGTATATACCATTTAGTACAACCAAACCTCCTCGTTGACTACTTTCGAGCCCTTGTTTCCTCTGTCCTTCAATTTCACTTTCTACATTTTTGCTTTCCAATTCCAGCTTTACTCCCCTCCCTACTGAATCTATTCTCAGGCTCCCATCCCGTTACCAAGCTAGTTTAAACGTTCCCCAACAGCACTAGCAAACCTCCCCACCCCCATCGCGAGGATATTGGTCCCAACTCTGTTGAGGTGCCACCCGTCCGGCTTGTACAGGTCCCACTTCCCCTAGAAGCGGTCCCAATGCCTCAGGAATCTAAAGCCCTCCCTCCTGCACCATCTCTCCAACCACGTATTCATCTGCTCTATCCTCCTATTTCTGTACTCACTAGCTCGTGGCACCGGGAGTAATCCGGAGATTACTACCTTTGAGGTCCTGCTTTTTAATCTAGCTCCCTAAACTCTGCCTGCAGGACCTCATCCTTCTTTCTACCTATGTCATTGGTACTGATATGGACCACGACCTCTGGCTGTTCACCCTCTCCCCCCAGAATGCCCTACAGCCGCTCGGTGACATCCTTGACCTTGGCACCCAGGGAGGCAACATACCATCCTGGAGTCACGTCTGCGCCTGCAGAAACACTTGTCTGCTCCCCTGACTATTGAATCCCCTACCACTATAACTCTTCCAATGTTCTTCCTTTTCCCACCCCCCCCCCCCCCCTTGCCGGTGCAGCTGAGCCACCCGTGACATCGTGGACTTGGCTCTGGCTGCACTCCCCAGAGGCACCATCTCCCCCACCGCTAAGGGTGCTATATGCCAGGCAGCGTGGCTGCGTTCATTCCGTCCCAAAGTGCGCTGCCCAATATATTGGTTAGGGCTCCTCTGTAGGTGTCCAGTAGATATGCCTGTAACAGGTGTTAGGCTAATTGCATACGCAAATTGGGTGTCTACTGCCTGTTTCAGAAACCTCCTTTGCGAAATTCATTTGCCGTGCATACTATGGTCAGTTTCTTCAGGCGCTCACCATCCAGAACAAAGCAGCTTGCTTGATTGGCAACCTATCCATCACCTTGAACATTCACTCTCTCCACTATCGCCGCACTGTGGCCACAGTGTGTACCATCTATAAGATGCACTGTGGCAACTCGCCAAGGCTTCTTTGGCAACATCATCCAAACCCGTGAGCTCTACCACCTGGAAGGACAAGGACAGCGGGCGCATGGGAACACCATCACTTGCAAGTTCCTCTCCAAGTTACACACGATCCTGACTTGGAAATATTCCTTCATCGTTGTTGCATCAAAATCCTCCCTAACAACACTGTGGGTGTACCTTCACCACAAGGACTGCAGCGGTTCAAGAAGGTGGCTCACCACCACCTTCTCGAGGGCAGTTAGAGATGGACAATAAATGCTGGCCTTGCCAGCGACATCCACATCCCAGGAACTAATAAAAAAAAGTGAAACTAGCAGACTGTAAAAGGACCGCTGGACACTACCACTGAAAGGTAACATTTTCTATGCATTTTATTATGGATTAAATTTTCAATAATTGATGCACAATGATTCATATTTCATTTGGAAAAAAGTGCTTCTTTTATCTTTTGTTCTTTCTGCTGAATAATTCCCACAGTAATTTTCTTGAACTATCTGTTTTCAGCTCCAGGCACAACTTAATAGAAGATTTAGCCTAACCTTTGAGGGTCACTACATCAGGAAAATTGCTGATTTACTATTTAATCTGTGGAATTTCAGTTTTCTAACAGTTGTAAATTGAGAAAAAATCTTGCAGGCTTTCTGAGATCAATGGTATGCACCGAATATTGGGTCCTAATAATTAAGTGTACTTTTGGAACGTTCAAAATGTATTTCAAAAAGTCTCCTCATCAGATTCACAAGAAAATTTGCAAAATTGCTGTGACCTATTCTATTCTTCACAATGATGCTGTCTATATTCATGTCTCTCTTCCAGAAGAAACGAGCTTTGAGGAAACAAAGAACAACCAAAAGTAATCATAGGGCCTCAAAGGCAACCTCAAAACTCGATGGAGTAGAAATTCGGGTGCACCCAATTTTAGGCAGGGATCGCAGAGCACATCCCCTGCTCCTAAATGGTAAGGCCCGAGGCATCCCCAATATTGGGCCTTGGGCCTCATTTCAATGGAGCCGGCATGGAGTAAACAGCCAGCCAGTGAAGAGTGAACCAGCATCCCTCAGGTAAGTGAGGCTTTGGGGTTGGTGGCCGAGGAAGGGGATAGGAGGTCCTGTTTTGCAGGGGGTATAGCGACAATTGGGGAGTGGAATGTTAGCATCGATCGGGGGTGAAGGCGGGATGAGGCTACGATTGAGGGGGTGGAGGCGGGAGAGGCGGACCACATTCCTGTTCCTCCCAGCTGCACATTCAGGTAAGTAAATTTAGGGTTTTGGTCACAGGCGGTCCCAAGTTCTGGTTTTACTGAGTGCTGTTGGTGCCAGCAGTTTCCTGGGTCAGGGATCATTAAGTGTGCAAGGCGGGTTCCTGGCAGGATCCTTGTCAGCCAGAGGGAGCCCGTCGATCCTAGCCAGGAAGATTCGGGCTGCAGCACCGAATTCGAGAGAATATCTACAGCAGACCCAGAAATTTATAACAATGGTCTCGAAGGCAGAAGTACAAGAGGCACAATCCAAGTCTGGCCCTGCTGGAGATACACACTAATCAAAGGGAACCAGAAAATAATCAGCAATTTCTCCCGCAAGGAACAGAGATACTTCAAGTATGAAAATAAAAGTCCTTGTATGGTTTTCAATGCAACTTTACAGGGTAAAGATAAAATAAATAATAATGCACTCCCATTAAAATAATGGATAGAAGAATATCAAATGAACACATTAAGTGCTCGTCGCTTATTATAGCTGACAGTAATTTCCACTCCATAATTCCCTTTTAAACCTGTCAAAAAAATTGTTATCTTCTACTGGAAATAAATATCATTGCACATGGCAATCATTTAAAAATGAAAAATGTACACGATAATGGGAGTGGAATTTTGTGCTCACAAGAGTCCCTGACAAATTCTTTCCTCCACAGGCAATCAAATACTGATTTAATAGTCGCTGCTCATGTTTTCTTGTGAATATTGGCTGCTTTAGTATAGGTGGTGTGGGCTCTTCGTCCAGTTACTCCATGGGCGTAAAGGGACCTCAACCAGTGTAAACCAAGTGAAATGTCACAGAATAAGTTACAGAAGATAATTGGACACTCCAGCTCATGAATAAAGAAGCCAACTATCTGCATCGCACACAACACAGCAGTACACTGTAGTAAAATCCAAAATATGGGAACCTCAGTCATTTGTTTAAATTAAATAAAGCTCATCACTACTTCTATCCCATTTCTTATTTCGAAAACCGTGGAAATTTACCAGCGCAGTGACAAGAATACTCAATAAAACCTGTTAATGCATTCAGGGAATATCATGGCCTGGACTTTAACTCCGAGCGGGTTTTGGCTGGGTGGGTAGTGAGGTCTCGGTGCTCCAGAAACCAGGCCCAGGGAATTTTAACTCCCGGGCCTCATCAAGATGTCCCCAGTCCACTTCCTCCTGTTCCGGGCTGGCGGTCGGGGGACAAACCACCACATAGGTCGTTGTACGATGTGACAAAAATGTTGGAATCCTCTCCTACAGGCACAAAGTTCACAAATAATGATGTTCCACGCAGTCTGTCTGTCAAAATCGCAGCTGAACTTAGGCACCAGGGCTGCACCATGCAGACTACAGAATGAACAACTCTTCCTGCCAATTGTGCCACCATTTGTTCAGGCAAGACTGGCTAGGGAGTTCGAGTCTTTATCTCAGGAACAGTCAGAGACATAGAATCGCACTGTGGCTTGCAATATGTCCCTGGGGGTAGTCAACAGTTAAGTCTCAATCTGAAACGTATTATTCAAATGCCGTCGGAAAAGCTTACGATCACCTGCAAAATTCGAGGAGTACTTTCATGTGAATTTTCCCATTTGTGGCTCGGGGCAGAAGAAAAACTAGAAAGTGAACTCCACGTCCACCTTGCTCCAGACACCAAGGACATGACAATGGAATTGTGGACAATGCACTGTATGGATGTTCCCAGTCTGAGCTGAGCTGTGCATCCTCAGCATTACATCTGGCATAGCAGATGCTGAGAGAACCTTTTCCAAATTTGGCTACATCTTTGATTCCAGGAGAATCAAACATTGCCACAAAAGGACAACTGATCTGAGCATGCGCCTGTTAGAACTTTCGGAACTGTTATTGAAGCTTCTAAAAGTGGTGCCTGTGAGTTGTGTTTTACATCAGATGTACAGCACAGGCCCAACCAGTCCATGCCAGCGTTTATGCTCCACTTGAGTTTCCCCACGATTTTTCTCATCTAAATCTATCAGCATAACCCTCTATTTCCTTCTCCCTCGTGTGCTTGTCATAGTGATTTTACCTCACTCTGCCTTTTTAGTCACTTCAGGGTTCAAAACAAAAACTGATTTTCCCTGAATTTACTTTCTCCCAATTTTTGTTGCTAAAGATAAAAACCCGACAAAATGAATGTTTAAATCAGTAATAAAAGCAGACTTGAAAAGGTCTCCATCTGTATTGTCAATTGGCCCTCAAATTGAGTTCCGGTCCTCCCACTCTCCTGCCACAACTCTGGTGGATTCCTCCCCACTGCAACAAAAAAGCAGCGGAAACTGTAAAAACTGGAGGGCCTGTGTGGAATTTTAAGCCTGATTATATATTTTTTGAAGTTTTGGACGTGTTGGCACAAATGCAAATGAATTTTACTGCCTCCTTGAGGCTCTTCAGTTGACAGTGATAGGTCTCCGAAGCCACAGGAAGGATCAAGCGTCATACATCGGGCTTCAGAATGAGGTAGTTCTAATAATAGATACTACGTACTGTGTTTGATAGTTTTCTTGTAAATATTGTATTTTTTATTATTGCAAACCGTTTCCTGCTTCCAGTTGATATATTCCCTATCTATTCTGTTACGTTTAGAATAACTCCACAAGACTGTATATCTTAAGCTCAAACTGTGGTGACCTTGGTCTCTTTATTGTAACTCCAGAGTGAGGAGGTAGCATGGTAGGCTGCCTTTTATGCCTGCTTGCCCAGGGTGTGCAGGTGACCCTTGGGTCTCCCACAGGTGCACCCCCTGGTGGCAAGTCTTACACACTGGTAATGTTTACATACATAACATCATTCCCCCCCCCCCCCGCAAAGTCTTATGTACAAGTTGTTTACAAGTTGAGCCGATCCGGGGCTCTGCGTTCCCGGGTTCATTCCCTGAGTTGAAGTCCTGGCATGGGTGAGTCGGTCGGATCATTGCTGCACTGCGGTGTGGCTGGTCTGATCAGACTCTCGGGCATGGTGGGTTCATCCTCGTGGTTGATCGCGAGGTCGATTGCTGGTTGGGTGTGTGTGGGTGGATCAACGATGGTAATGTCCTCTTCAAACTGTTCTTGGTTGTCAGTGAACCGCAGTTTGGTCTATCCAAGTGCTTTCTGCACGTTTGTCCGTTCAAAAGTTTGACAACAAACACTCTATTCCCCTCCTTGGCTAAAACAGTGCCAGCAACCCATTTGGGACCATGACCATAATTAAGAACAAACACAGAGTCATTAACTTCAATGTCACGTGATACAGCCGCGCAATCGTGGTACATGTTATGCCGGGTTTCTACATGATCATTGAGATCCGGGTGGCCTAAGGAGAGCCTGGTTTTGTGTGCTCCCTTCATTAGCAATTCTGCAGGGGGAACCCCGGTAAGCAAGTGGGGTTGCGAGCGGTAGCTGAGCAGAATCCGAGATAGCCGGATCTGCAGGGAACCGTCCGTCACGCATTTCAAGCTCTGCTTAATGGTTTGGACTGCCCGTTCTGCTTGACCATTGGATGCGGGCTTAAACGGCGCAGGCCTGACATGCTTGACGCCATTGCGGGTCATGAATTCCAAGCTGGTGAAGCATGGTCCATTGTCACTAACAAGGACATCGGGCAAACCATGGGTGGCGAACAAGGCCCGGAGGCTTTCAATGTTGGCAGTGGACGTACATGACGACATTATTGTACAGTCAATCCATTTAGAGTAAGCATCCATTGCTATTAGGAACATCTTTCCTAGAAAGGGACCAGCGAAATCTATGTGGACCCTTGACCACAGTTTGGAGGGCCATGACCACAGACTCAGTGGGGCCTCCCTTGGTGCATTGCTCAACTGTGAGCAAGTGTTGTATTGGTGTACGCATGACTCCAAATCCGAGTCAATGCCGGGTCACCAAACGTGCGACCTGGCGATAGCTTTCATCGTGACTATGCCTGGGTGGGTACTGTGCAGGTCGCATATAAACGATTCCCTGCCTTTTTTTTGGCAAAATTGCACGATTCTCCCATAGAGACAATCTGAATGGATGGACATTTCGTCCTTGCTTCGGTGGAACGGCTTAATTTCATCTTGGATTTCCCCTGAGACCGCCGACCAGCTCCCATTGAGGACACAGTTTTTTACTAGTGATAGCACAGACTCCTGGCAAGTCCATGTCCTGATCTGGCAAGCCATGACAGGTGACCCCTCGCTCTCAAATGCATCCATTACAAGGAACAAGTCTGCGGGTTGCGCCATTTCCACCCCGGTGGTGGGCAATGGTAGCCGACTGAGGGCATTTGCACTATTCTCCGTGCCTGGTCTGTGGCGGATTAAATAATCATATGCAAATAATGTTAGTGCCCATCTTTGGATGTGGGACGAAGCATTGGTGTTAATACCTTTGCTTTCTGAGAACAACGAAATGAGCGACTTGTGGTCGGTTTCAAGCTCGAACCGGAGCCCAAATAGGTATTGGTGCATTTTCTTAACCCCATATACGCATGCTAATGCTTCTTTTTCAACCATACTGTAGGCTCTTTCAGCCTTAGATAAGCTTTTGGATGCATATGCAACTGGTTGCAGTTTGCCTGACCTATTGGCTTGCTGTAACACACAACCGACCTCGTACGAAGATGCATCACAAGCTAGTACTAAACATTTACACGGGTCATACAATACAAGTAATTTGTTGGAACATAGCAAGTTTCTGGCCTTGTTAAAGGCTGTCTCTTGAGCTTTACCCCAAACCCAGTCGTCATCCTTGTGTAGCAATAAATGCAATGGTTCCAGCAAAGTGCTCAACCCCGGTAGAAAGTTACCAAATAGTTGAGGAGTCCCAGGAATGAAGCAGCTCCGTCACATTGTGTGGTCTGGGTGCATTCTTGATGGCCTCCATCTTGGAATCCGTGGGTCTGATCTCTCCAGAAATTCGACCTCTGGCGCCAGGAAAACAAACTTGGAGCATTTCAACCTGAGTCCCACTCTGTTCAGCCACTTGAGAACCTCTTCCAGGTTGTGCAAGTGTTCGGCGGTGTTGCGTCCAGTGATCAAGATGTCGTCTTGGAACACCAAGGTGCGCAGAACCGATTTCAGCAGACTCTCCACGTTCCTCTGGAGGATCGCCGCCGCCGAGCGAATGCCAATGGGGCATCTGTGGTATATGAACAGTCCTCTGTGCGTGTTGATGCATGTCAATTTTTTTGAAGATTCAGCCAGCTCCTGTGTCATGTAAGCAGAGGTTTGATTCAGCTTGGTGAACAACTTCCCCCCTGCTGGCGTTGCAAACAGGTCATCCGCTTTGGGTAGTGGGTACTGATCCTGTAACGAGACTCAGCTGATCGTTACCTTGTAGTCCCCGCAGATTCTGGCCATCCCATCACTCTTCAACACCAGAACAATTGGACTGGCCCACTCGTTGAACTCGACTGGCGATATGATCCCCTCACGTTGAAGTCTGTCCAGCTCGATCTCGACTTTCTCTCGCATCATGTATGGAACCGCTTGGGTCTTGTGATGAGTGGGTCGTGCATCAGGGACTAGATGGATCTGCACTTTGGTGCCTGTGAAGTTGCCGATGCCTGGCTCAAATAGCAATGGGAATTTGGTTAGCACTTGAGCGCATGAGGCATCATCAACTGAAGACAGTGCTTTGATGTTGACCCAGTTCCATCGGATCTTTCCTAGCCAGCTTCTGCCAAACAGCGTTGGGCCATCGCCTGGTACAATCCATAGCAGTAAATCATGCACAGCTCCATCGTACGATACTTTCACTGCCGTATTGCCAATGACTGGTATGAGCTCTTTGGTGTAAGTGCGCAGCTTGGTGTGGATCAGACTTAGTTTTGGCCTTTGTGCCTTGTTACCCCACAGTTTCTCAAAAGCCTTCTAGCTCATAATTGACTGACACGCCCAAACTCCATGGAAACTGGAATGCCGTTTAATTTGACTTTTAACATTATCGGAGGGATTTTGGTGGTGAAGGCATGTACCCCATGCACTTCCTTTTCAGCCTCGGGTTGAGTTTGGAATAAGGTGGACAAATTAACTGCGCAGATAGCAGTCAACGGGTATGATGTAAATGGCATCACGGAGACATGGCTCCAGGGTGACCAAGGCTGGGAACTCAACATCCAGGAGTATTCAACATTTAGGAAGGATAGACAGAAAGGAAAAGGAGGTGGGGTGGCGTTGCTGGTTAAAGAGGAAATTAATGCAATAGTAAGGAGGGACATTAGCCTGGATGATGTGGAATCGGTATGGGTGGAGCTGCGGAATTCCAAATGGCAGAAAACGCTAGTGGGAGTTGCGTACAGACCACCAAACAGTAGTAGTGAGGTTGGGGACAGCATCAAACAAGAAATAAGGGATGTGTGCAATAAAGGTATAGCAGTTATCATGGCGACTTTAATCTACATATTGATTGGGCTAACCAAACTGGTAGCAATGCGTTGGAGGAGGATTTCCTGGAGTGTATTAGGGATGGTTTTCTGGATCAATAAGGGACTAATTAGCAATCTTGTTGTGTGAGGCCCCTTGGGGAAGAGTGACCATAATATGGTAGATTTCTTTATTAAGGTGGAGAGTGACACAGTTAATTCGGAAACTAGGGTCCTGAACTTAAGGTAAGGTAACTTCGACAGTATGAGGCGTGAATTGGTTAGAATAGACTGGCTAATGATACTTAAAGGGTTGACAGTGGATAAGCAATGGC
The DNA here is from genome assembly GCF_044704955.1 of Pristiophorus japonicus. Lineage (NCBI taxonomy): Eukaryota > Metazoa > Chordata > Chondrichthyes > Pristiophoridae > Pristiophorus > Pristiophorus japonicus. The sequence goes on along the minus strand of NC_091991.1, from coordinate 140,409,812 downwards.
AAACATTTAAAGATCACATGGATGAACTTCAGCAATTGTACATCCCTGTCTGGAGTAAAAATAAAACGGGGAAAGTGGCTCAACCATGGCTAACAAGGGAAATTAAGGATAGTGTTAAAGCCAAGGAAGAGGCATATAATTTGGCTAGAAAAAGCAACAAACTTGAGGACTGGGAGAAATTTAGAATTCAACAGAGGAAGACTAAGTTTAATTAAGAGGGGGAAAATAGAGTACGAGAGGAAGCTTGCAGGGAACATAAAAACCGACTGCAAAACTTCTATAAATATGAGAAGAGAAAAAGATTAGTGAAGACAAATGTAGGTTCCTTGCAGTCAGAATCAGTTGAATTTATAATGGGGAACAAAGAAATGGCAGACCAATTGAACAAATACTTTGGTTCTGTCTTCACGAAGGAAGACACAAATAACCTTCCGAATGTACTAGGGGACAGTAGGTCTAGTGAGAAGGAGGAACTGAAGGATATCCTTATTAGGCGGGAAATTGAGTTAGGGAAATGGATGAGATTGAAGGCCGATAAATCCCCGGGGCCTGATAGTCCTCATCCCAGAGTACTTAAGGAAGTGGCCCTAGAAATAGTGGATGCATTGGTGATCATTTTCCAACAGTCTATCGACTCTGGATCAGTTCCTATGGACTGGAGGGTAGCTAATGTAATACCATTTTTTTAAAAAAGGAGGGAGCGAGAAAACGGGTAATTATAGACCTGTCATCAGTAGTGGGGAAAATGTTGGAATCAATCATTAAGGATGAAATAGCAGCGCATTTGGAAAGCAGTAACAGGATTGGACCAAGTCAGCATGGATTTATGAAGGGGAAATCATGCTTGACAAATCTTCTGGAATTTTTTGAGGATGTAACTAGCAGAGTGGACAAGGGAGAACCAGTGGATGTGGTGTATTTGGACATTCAAAAGGCTTTTGACAAGGTCCCGCACAAGAGATTGGTGTGCAAAATCAAAGCACATGGTATTGGGGGTAATGTACTGAAGTGGATAGAGAACTGGTTGGCAGACAGGAAGCAGAGAGTCGGGATAAATGAGTCCTTTTCAGAATGGCAGGCAGTGACTAGTGGAGTGCCGCAGGACTCAGTGCTGGGACCTTAGCTCTATACAATACACATTAAAGATTTAGTTAAAGGAATTGAGTGTAATATCTCCAAGTTTGCGGAGGACACTAAACTGGGTGGTGGTGTGAGCTGTGAAGAGGACGCTAAGAGGCTGCAGGGTGACTTGGACAGGTTAGGTGAGTGGGCAAATGCATGGCAGATGCAGTATAATGTGGATAAATGTGAGGTTATCCATTTTGGGGGCAAAAACATGAAGGCAGAATATTATCTGGATGACAGCAGATTAGGAAAAGGGGAGGTGCAACGAGACCTGGCTGTCATGGTTCATCAGTCGCTGAAAGTGGGCATGCAGGTACAGCAGGTGGTGAAGAAGGCAAATGGGATGTTGGCCTTCATAGCGAGGGGATTTGAGTATAGGAGCAGGGAGGTCTTACTGCAGTTGTACAGGGCCTTAGTGAGGCCTCACCTGGAATATTGTGTTCAGTTTTGGTCTCCTAATCTGAGGAAGGACATTCTTGCTATTGAGGGAGTGCAGAGAAGGTTCAGCAGACTGATTGCAGGGATGGCAGGACTGTCATATGAGGAGAGACTGGATCAACTGGGCCTTTATTCACTGGAGTTTAGAAGGATGAGAGGGGATCTCATAGAAACATATAAGATTCTGACGGGACTGGACAGGTTAGATGTGGGAAGAATGTTCCCGATGTTGGGGAAGTTCAGAACCAGGGGACATAGTCTTAGGATAAGGGGTAGGCCATTTAGGACTGAGATGAGGAGAAACTTCTTCACTCAGAGAGTTGTTAACCTGTGGAATTCCCTGCTGCAGAGAGTTGTTGATGCCAGTTCATTGGATATATTCAAGAGGGAGTTAGATATGGCCCTGATGGCTAAAGGGATCAATGGGTATGGAAAGAAAGCAGGAAAGGGGCACTGAGGGAATGATCAGCCATGATCTTATTGAATGGCGGTACAGGCTCGAAGGGCCGAACGGCCTACTTCTGCACCTATTTTCTATGTTTCTATGTTTTCTATGTTACCTCTCTTACTCATGCAACATGATCCGTGCCGGATCGGTCATCTTCTGCCGACTCTGCCACGTGGTGAGTCGCAGCATATCTGCACATTTGCTGGAGGTGCCCCATTGTTCCACAGCACTTGCATGCGTAGTGCTTGAATCGACATTGATGGGCCCAATGATTACCCCCACAGCGCCAACACGGATCTAATGGATTCGCATTCACTCCCCACTGCGGACTTTGAGTCATCCTAGGTCTGGCCTCTGTGGGCGTGTAGGCCTGCATTGTACAGTTCTGCCTGTTGAAGGCACTATTTTATGCACAGTACTTGTTGGTGAGTTTCGATGCTGCAATGATATCTGTTTAGTGTTATCGTTCGTGGACATAAAAGCCTGGGCTATCGTGATGGCTTTGCTCAGATCTAGGGATTCGGTAGACAGCAGTTTGCGAAGACTGACCTAGTTGCCGATTCCAAGCATGATTGGACTGACGTATGAGGAGAGACTGGATCAACTGGGCCTTTATACATTGGAGTTTAGAAGGATAAGAGGGGATTTCATAGAAACGTATAAGATTCTGACGGGATGGGACAGGTTAGATGTGGGAGGAATGTTCCCAATGTTGGGGAAGTCCAGAACCAGGGGACACAATCTTAGGATAAGAGGTAGGCCATTTAGGACTGAGATGAGGAGAAACTTCTTCACTCAGAGAGTTGTTAACCTGTGGAATTCCCTGCCGCAGAGATTTATTGATGCCAGTTCATTGGATATATTCAAGAGGGAGTTAGATATGGCCCTTATGGCTAAAGGGATCAAGGGGTATGGAGAGCAAGCGGGAAAGGGGTACTGAGGTGAATGATCAGCCATGATCTTATTGAATGGTGGTGCAGGCTCGAAGGGCCGAATGGCCTACTCCTGCACCTATTTTCTATGTTTCTATGTTTCTATGATAAAGCCCCGCAACACTTTCCCCCAAAATCCAGCAAATATGCACGGTCCCGCAAGGCATCTTAGGTCGTCGACATAGCTCGCCACGTCCTGGCCCTCGGAGCAATGGTGCATATAAAAGCGATACCTGGCCATTAAGATGCTCTCCTTCGGCTTGAGGTGTTCCCGAACCAGCGTTCACAACTCTTCTTATGTCTTGTCCGTTGGTTTCGTCGGTACTAGCAGATTTTCGTGAACCCGCAAACGGTGAGGAGAATCGCCCTGCGCTTGATCGCAGTTTCTGCCTTTTCCAGCTCATTGGCCATGAAGTACTGGTCAAGACGCTCAACGAAGGCTTCCCAATCATCACCCTAAACAAATCTTACAAGAATACCAACGGCAGCAATAACTGCGTGAAAGTTCGTGATCTGTTACTCATCGCCAATTGTTACGTTTAGAATAACTCCACAAGACTGTATATCTTAAGCTCAAACTGTTGTGACCTTGGTCTCTTTATTGTAACTCCAGAGTGAGGAAGCAGCATGGTAGCCTGCCTTTTATACCTGCTTGCCCAGGGTGTGCAGGTGACCCTTGGGTCTCCCACAGGTGCGTGGAACGTCTTACACACTGGTAATGTTTACATACATAACATATTCAGTTGTAATAACTTGATGTTTTATGAATATGAAATTTGAGCTCTTCAAATGTGATGCCTGAAGTGTGACAGAAAAATATATGGGCTGGGTGCAAATTTTTACCTATGTAACTTTTTCCTCATAAAGATTATAAACCTTGCCCAATTACTTAATTCAGTTTGGTGAATGATTTATTTTACCACAAAGCAAACATTCCAATCAAACATTATCCATCTCTTCATCCAATATTACATCAAAACTTTTACTAATCACCCTTGTGCATTCCCTTAGTGACTGTCTTGCGAGTGCTCCTATGCAGTGGCTGCAGCATGGCTGGTGGAAGGCTGCTGACTTTCAGTAGGAGGAGTCTGCAGATGGCCTTGCAGGACGACCTCGAGGAGATCTGGGCCTACCTAGTAGGCCCGGCTTCAGACTGCACCATCTCGGCATGGGTGGCAGCAGTCTAGGCTGGCTGGCTGACAGGCAACAGCAAGGGCACTGACGGAGTGGCAGGGATGGGAGGATGATTGCTGTCATCCTGAGAGAGGACAGCAGGATCGGCCTGCATGGATTCATTGCCTCTCCACTGGTGCAGCACCTCACCAATCCTAGTAATCTGCTGGAGTACAGACTGCAGTGACACCCTGCATGCACTTTTCAACACTGGTAAACCCAGCCATGGTGGCAGCCGTCTGTGCTTGCATTGCAGTAAGCTGAGCTTGCATAACTTTAGTCTGAGCTTCCATTGCAGCACTCAGATATTGGGTCGCTTCTGCTTGTACTGCAATGGAAGCTGAGATATCGCCCATCAGACCCTACATCATCGGTGGGTCCACAGGTGCATTAATGGATCTGCTCACCCCTTCCACGCTGGAAAGGATGGGTTCCAAGCTCTGCCCAAAGTCCTGTGCAAGGCTGGAGCTTGACTCCTCCATGGTCCTTGACATTGCAGTCAGGCTTTCCGGCAGGCCTGCCATTGCACCAAGCATTTCGTTGTGCAAACTCATCGGTGATTTTCTGTAGTCCACCCCATTGAGGTTTTCTTCTGAGTCCTGTGCACCAGAACTCGTGTGCGACCTCATCCTCTGGGGAGCTGGCACCTGAGCCACCCTTTTCCCCTGCCCTGGCTGCAGGCCACTCGTGCCCAGTGTCTCACCATGTGCAGATCCCACGTCTAACCTATCATCTAAAGCATGCAGAGTATCAGCTGTGGCTGGGAGCGTGAAATCGAGTGTCGGTGCATCTTCTTCTTCACTCTCCTTTTTCTCTTCCTGTTCAACCACTGGCTGAGCAGGCGGGATTTCTTGGGTGTCTGAAATGAGAAAGGCACAAGGGTAGGGTTGTGGTGATGGGAACAGGGTAAAGCAAGAGGTGCATGCTTATAGCATGTGCAGATTGTAAATCAGAAGAGATTGTGTGATGAGGGGCAATGGGATGTGAGAAGAAGCTTAGCATATGAAGATACCAGCATCTTCGATTCTTTCAGCCCTTCCGCTGGCCATGGGCTCAGCCATGCACCTGCCAAGAATGGCCAGCACCATCTCCCCCAAAGGGGGTGAGGTGATGCAGGCGAGCCCTGGTCCCCCGCCGGTTAAGCTCTGCTGGCGCCAGATGTGCGCCACCTTTTCCTGCAAGAGAAAGGGAAGTGTGTCAGTCAGTGTGGTGCAGTGTGTTTGGGTGATGTGCCTGTCATGGTTGAATAGTGTGTTCATGCTGTGAGATGTGGGTGTGAGGCTTGCAGCGGTGGTAAGTGTGTGCGGGTGAGGTGAAGCTATGAATGTGAGGCCTGAGAGGTGATTGGTAGAGATTGTTGGTAGGTGAGTGATGGGAGTGTGGTGCATTGAGGAGTACATCTGCGAACTCATTACTTTTGGTGTGGAAGCAAGTCATCCTCGTTCAAGGGACCGCCTATGATGACGATGATGATGATGATGTGAGGCTAGTGGTACAGATGGTGGGATATGGCATTTGAAGATGAATTTGCTGACCTTGACCACTCATGTGAGATAATAAAACGTCTTCCTGCACTGCGTCCAGGTCCTCGGGGGCATACTGTTGGCAATCGCCACCTTGCCTATCTGCTATCATTGCATCTTTGTCTGTTGCCTGGAGAGCCTCCTGTGAAAAGAGGACCTCTGTACTCGAGTTGATCTCCTGCACAAGGCCTCCGGTGCTACATCGGAAAACTTTGGTGCACACTCTATCCCGGTTGTGCCATCATGAATTCCTCAGCCAGTTGAATGAGAATGCACCTTCCCTTTAAGAGGTGCAGACAGCCTTTTAGTAGTGCAGGCTAGCTTTAATTGGAGCTAGCCTCGCACAATGTTGGGCCTCCTGCTAAGCATCCAGCCACACAGCAGCGCGTGTAGCAGGTTGAACGCCACAATCCTCCGAACAGGTGCAGGTTGCTAATGAATCATGATCCCCGAGCCCGTTTTCAGGGGCAAACCAATTTCTAGGCCTTAGTTTAAGGGTCTGGCTACAGTATCCATAGGTGACACCACACTCTGCATGGTAGACTGCAGAGTGCTAATGCCTTGCAAGAGTTCGTATGGTACGGGGGATATAGGACAAGAAGGAAAGTGTATGTAATCAACACCACTATTAGCTACTATTCAACATGTCGCCCACACAGCTCTGGGATTCACCCATCACCCCTGTGCTCGCTGGCCGACACTGGCTCCCAGTCCACCAATGCCTCTATTTTAAAATTCTCATCCTCATGATAAAATCTCTCCATGACCTCGCCCCTCCCTATCTCCGTAAACTCTTCCAGCCCTACAACCATCTGAGAACTCTGCATTCCTCCAACTCTGGCCTGTTGTGCTTCCCCCACATTCTTTGCCCTTCTATTGAGGCCGTGCCTTCAGCTGTAATGTCTGGAAGCTTGTAATATTTGTAGCTCAACACTGTGGATGTGGACGTATTGTGTACTGCAAATGCAGGGTTAATAATTAAACAGAACAGGCAGATTCCGGAGGCTTCCGAGAGAGCTGCCTGCCATGTTAGGAGCTGTGTGTGCTGTGCTCTGTGAAGATATCACATTTGGCGACGAGAATGGGATTTTTAGGATGATTTAAAGCTAAATTTTGTTGGGGAAGGATTCAGCCAGCCAACAGAGAGACTTTGGAAGTTTCTGTCTTTGGAAAAAAGCTACAAAATCCGAGATAAAATAGAGCACATGGTGTGAACAGCTAGAGATTAAAATGGCAGGTGTAATCGGACATTTGGGGGAATATAGTCACGACTGGGAACGTTTTAAAGTGTATGTGGATCGGCTAGAAATGTATTTCACTGCAAATAACATAATCGAAGTTCCAGACAATGCAGTCCAGAACTGGGCTGTGTTGGAACGTAAGAAAGCGATTTTCTTATCGGAGGCGGGTCCAGCATTGTACGAAACCCTTGTAAATCAGCTTGTGCCTGACGAGCCAAAGGACACAACGCTTAAAGAGATTTTAATGAAACTGGAGCAGCACTATAACCCCAAACCATTAGAAATTGCTGAAAGCTATCATTTTGGGATTCGGAATCAAAAGTCTGATGAAAGTATCAGTGATTACGTCGAAGCATTAAAAAAGCTATCAATGCACTGTATTTTTGGAAACTTTCAAAACCGAGCATTACGGGATCGTTTTGTTTGTGGGGTGAAAAATGATGTGATCAGAAGGAAGTTATTGACGATGGATGACTTGACTTTTGAGATTGCTTGTCAGACAGCGAGGCCGATGGGTATGGCCGAACAATATTCCCGAGAATTAAATAATAATTACGGTCGTCAGTCAACCGAGGTAAATCACCTGCAGGTTCAAAGTAAAAGACGGTGGGGACCCAAAGTCTCAGAAACTGGAAATTCTAACAGAGCGTCGAAGTCATGCTATAGGTGCCTGGGACAACACATTGCTCAAAGTTGTCCAAACGTGAAGGCAGAATGTTTCTTCTGCAGAAAGACTGGGCATCTTGCGAAGGCATGCCAACTGAAGGGTAAACCAGCTTTTAAAGCTATGAGTCAAGCGTTCAAAGCTATGAGTAGAAATCCCAAGAGACTACATAGCATGGAAGAACAACAACAGGACGAGGAGATGTTAGAGTTACACGTCATCAATAGCACGAGGTTAACGGACAGCGATTCGGAAAGCATCAAAATCTACATAGATGTTGCGGGATTTAGGACACCAATGGAAATTGACACGGGTGCATCCGTGAGTATAGTACCGGAGTTGCTGTACCTCGACAAACTGCGTGAGTTCCAACTGGAGAAATCCAAGATAGAACTGCGAGGCTACTCGGGAGAGAAAATTCCTGTGGTAGGTCGTATCACCGTACCGGTGAAATATAAAAATCAATTTCAGAACTTGCCTCTAATAGTAGTGAAAGGAGACAAGCCGGCCTTACTCGGAAGAAATTGGTTGAGCTCACTGAAGCTCGATTGGAGTGAGATTTTCTGTGTGGAAGCGAGATTTTCATCAACGGATGAGATTATCAAGAAGTATCCGAAGGTGTTCTGCGAAACAGGCAGTCCGATCCAAGGCTTCAAGGCGAGTGTCAGGGTACAGAAGGACGCTAGATCAGTTTACTAAAGCCACGTTCCGTACCATATGCACTCAAGGAGAAAGTTGAGCAAGAACTCAAAAGACTAGAGACTGAGAACATTATTTGTTAGATCGATGCAATTGGGCTACACCCATTGTTGTTGTAGTCTGATGGTAAGGTAAGGTTGTGTGGTATATAAAGTAACCGTAAACCAGGTTCTAGAGGGTAATTTCCCCAATACATTGCCGAATATAGAAGATTTGTTCACAACACTGACAGGTGGTCAGATCTTCTCAAAATTGGATCTTACGAATGCCTATTTACAGCTTGAATGAGATGAGGAGTCCAAGTCATGTTTGACTATAAATACTCATCTAGGCCTATATCAATTTAATAGGCTACCGTTTGGAGTGTCTTCCGCCTCCGCCATATTCCAAGGGGTGATGAACCAGATTTTGCAAGGTATTGAAGGGGTAGTATGTTATTTGGATGACATACTAATTTCAGCACCAAATAGGCAAATTAATAATAACACAAGTCCTCAAATGGCTAGAGAAGCACAGAGTACGAATGTCTGCTCGTAAGTGTGAGTTATTTAAAAACTCAGTGGAGTACTTAGGGTGCAGAGTAGACAAAGATGGTTTACATCCGACCAAGGAAAAACTGGATGCAATCAAAAATGCACCCGCTCCCAGGAATGTCACTGAACTTTGTTCATTCTTGGGTATTTTGAACTATTATGGGAAGTTCCTACCAAATTTGGCTACAGTATTGCATCCACTGAATGACCTATTGAAAAAACAGGTCCATTGGAAGTGGTCAAAAGAATGCATTACAGCATTCAAGGAGTGTAAAAGCAAATTGGTAGAGAGCACCATGTTAGTTCACTATGACATATCTAAGGAGATTAAACTAGCATATGATGCCTCTCCATATGGAGTTGGGGCAGTGATCTCTCATGTACCACGTAGTGGGGAAGAGAGACCAATTGCTTTTGCTTCACGCACTCTCAGTGCCAGTGAGAATAATTATGCGCAAATTGAAAGGGAAGCTTTGGCATTAATTTTTGGGGTCAAGAAGTTTCACAAATACTTGTATGGTCGTAAGTTTACCATTGTTACGGACCATAAGCCCCGAACAGCAATCCTCCAGCCAAAGTCTCCAGTTCCAACATTAGCTGCAGCCCAAATGCAGAGATGGGCTTTAATTTTGTCAACATATACATATGATATTGAATACAGATGTTCAGCTGATCACAGTAATGCTGATGCGATGTCTAGATTGCCTTCCCCATCACAAGTTATACCCAATAGGGAAGAAGTGTTTTATTTTTCATACAATGATGAACTGCCAGTCACAGCTGAAGAGATTGGTAGAGCAACCAAACGTGACCCAGTGATGTCAAAGGTGTATGAGTATATTGCAAATGGATGGCCAAACCAGGTAACAGACAAAGATACATATCCATTCTTCATTCGTAGGAATGAATTATCAGTCGATAAAGATTGTATCATGTGGGGTGCAAGAGTGGTTATACCAAATAAATTCAGGTCCAAATTATTTGGACCTAGGGGGGAGGCCATCTTAGACTGGGTGTTGTGTAATGAGAGAGGATTAATTAGCAATCTCATTGTGCGAGGCCCCTTGGGGAAGAGTGACCATAATATGGTGGAATTCTGCATTAGGATGGAGAATGAAACAGTTAATTCAGAGACCATGGTCCAGAACTTAAAGAAGGCTAACTTTGAAGGTATGTGGCATGAATTGGCTAGGATAGATTGGCGAATGATACTTAAGGGGTTGACTGTGGATGGGCAATGGCAGACATTTAGAGGCTGCATGGATGAACTACAACAATTGTACATTCCTGTCTGGCGTAAAAATAAAAAAGGGAAGGTGGCTCAACCGTGGCTATCAAGGGAAATCAGGGATAGTATTAAAGCCAAGGAAGTGGCATACAAATTGGCCAGAAATAGCAGCGAACCCGAGGACTGGGAGAAATTTAGAACTCAGCAGAGGAGGACAAAGGGTTTGATTAGGGCAGGGAAAATGGAGTACGAGAAGAAGCTTGCAGGGAACATTAAGACGGATTGCAAAAGTTTCTATAGATATGTAAAGAGAAAAAGGTTAGTAAAGACAAACATAGGTCCCCTGCAGTCAGAATCAGGGGAAGTCATAACGGGGAACAAAGCAATGGCGGACCAATTGAACAAGTACTTTGGTTCGGTATTCACTAAGGAGGACACAAACAACCTTCCGGATATAAAAGGGGTCAGAGGGTCTAGTAAGAAGGAGGAACTGAGGGAAATCCTTATTAGTCGGGAAATTGTGTTGGGGAAATTGATGGGATTAAATGCCGATAAATCCCCAGGGCC